>NC_137004.1:28700384-28710384 GCF_032717465.1 Coenobita brevimanus
AGGTAGTAAACAATACAGTACTTCCTCTCTTCAAACCTTTAATTATTTTCACCCCCTTGTATACCCTTTCATTGTCCTGTTCTTCCAATACTATAATCTTTTATCTCTCTTTTGTCCTTGTTCTTCAATAATACCTCGGAAAACAACAACTGACTGACAGAAATAAGAAATGAGTGAAACAGATAATGAATGAAGCCAGTATTACGTTAAGCATCAAGTGCAGCACGCACCATAACACATTAAAAACTAAGTAAAATCTTAGTGATGAATTCCTGAATGAAGGAGATATTGAATGATGAAGACTGAATGATGAAATGAGTAAAATGAAATAAACAAAACAGTGATGCCTGGCACCTTCGAAGATGCAGCGGACTGCTGTATTCCATAATATATACGAGTAAATACTTTAAGTGCATAAAACTTTTTAAAAACAAACGAATTATATCGTAACGCATACCCAAATCCCAAGATTTCAAATACAATTAACTATAATGTGATCGTGGTACGAACATACTGTAATCACATACACAAATCCATAAAATGCACACACAAAAGAATATGGTACTTGCTTGTGTGAATATTTGTCTATGTATCTGTCTTTCTATCCATCTGATCGTATATGTATTCACTACTTATGTACTGATCGATCGACCAATCTATATCTACCTACCTACCTATCTATCTATCTGTGTGTGTGTGTGTGTGTGCATGTGTGTGTGTGTGTGTGTGTGTGTGTGTGTGTGTGTGTGTGTGTGTGTGTGTGTGTGTGTGTGTGTGTGTGTGTGTGTGTGTGTGTGAAAACAGGATAACACAAACACTTCTGTTTCGGTGTGTAAAATAAACACTCGTCGTCTTCATTCTCTCCTTCAGACATCGTTAAACTCACCGAGGCATCCCCAAGCACCCAATCTTATAATCCCAAACCACACAAACACGATCAAGGAGGAAAAACACAGAGGCACCAATGACTCTCCTTCGCCCTAAACTGACCGCACCATCAATCACCTCCTTCCAATCTCCTTTTTATTAGTTAATTTTCCCTCTTTATCTCTCCCCTAAAATGAAGTTATTACGTGTCGTCTCTCAGGAGTTACGAGAAAACTTCGGAACCACAGTCTCTCCTCAGAGTTACGTGAGGCGGAATTTACCAGTAGGTTGAAATGGGTGTTGTGGGCGGGCCAGGATGGTTTTGGTGGCAATGTAAACATAAATTGGGTAAATACACGAATTTCTCTCTCTCTCTCTCTCTCTCTCTCTCTCTCTCTCTCGATACATAAAGTGCACTTAGTTATTAGTCATTTTAACAATACGAAGACACGCATAAATAACTCTGGTTTAAAACAATAGTATTGAAATGAATGGTGAAATTAGTTTAGCTATACACACACACACACACACACACACACACACACACACACACACACACACACACACACACACAGAACAGGGAAATGAAAAGGTTATGTTTTTGTTGACTTAACAACCTCCTTACCGCCTAATCCTTATCAGTAGCCTATATTTCAGTGCATGGCTCCACCTTTGTATGCTATTTGTACACTCTGCATGGACATTGCTAATTAAGATAAAAAAAGCGGAGATATTCAGTCGTATTACATACGAATATAAACTGCTGCCACAGAATGAGGTTCTTGCACCTTTTGCCCGAAAACATTTTGCTTTTTACCTAGTTTAATCCAGACAATTTACTCATCTTCGGGAAACATGTGCTACGCCTGAAAGATTTTGAGAGTCTCATAATGTAACGAGATTGCGACCCGCGAAAGATTATGGCCAAGTAATACTCGTACGCAGCCTGGGAGCTGCCGTCCCCACCTCTTTGGCATGACTTTTTAGTTCACTGATGCTATCGTTTTATAATTTTATTAGGATTAAAGGAGTCTTTGCAGTAGCCTGACGGGTTCATGAAACTTAAATATAATCACAGCACTCTCGCGTAAGCTAAACAATGCAAAAAAATTAAAAAATCCTAAGATACTACTTACAAAGTCAACTCGTACCCACTTCTATATTTTCGGCATCTTATCGGTTCAACTGATGATATATGTCAACTCTGACAAACACAATCAAGCCAACACTTTCACTGGCACATGCATCACCCTTCATACGGACTCCCCTTCCTCATGCGAACTTCGCCAGAATGAGGAAAGGTTATGTCTGGCTATTACTCTCCCTCCAATGGGAAAGCCCAGTCCGTCAGTGGATCTAACATGTACAGTTACAGACATTATCCTTTCGGTCACAGAGGTCTCTCTTACCCGAATGAAATCATCTGGGGGTAGCCAGAATAACATAAATAATGGTCAACTAGAGAAATAGGGATAATTTCAACTTCTACCACTGACAAATGTGTCAGGCATTCATAATCTCCAAAAAAGTGAGGGAGAGCGATTTTTAAGCATATTTCACGCCTCATGATCTCGGAATTTAATGTTTCCTCTGACTCAGCGAAGAGCACAATCACAAAATTTTTACTGGTCATGGCAGGAAGTGGCCAGATTTATAAAGAATGGGTTGTGTCGGTGGGCTGAGTTGATGTGTTCGCACCTCATCCTCTGTTAAGGCTCGCCAGTTTGGTAAGGGTGTTAAAAGACTCGCACTTTGGTTGTAATACGGCCTGGTCATTTGATGACTCCGATTTTCAGATGATTTTCGGATTTAAGATTTTCATTTCGTCTATTTTCCTTAGATTTGTACATCTTTCATTATTGTGTCATCTGCTACAACCTCTGTACTATATGAGGGGACCCCTTCAAAGCCAGGCAGCATCACTAATACATAAACAACGTCAATGCACTGGAAGGGTTAAAATTATTCTGATTTTGGAGACTTCAAACTGGCTTATGCCACCACTGCCGACCGTCCGTGCTTGTGCTAAGGCTACGAGGAAGGTAGTGTTTGTGCTACGACTGCAAGGAAGTCACCCTTTTCGGCTACCAATCATCCTTTTTTTTTTTTTTTCTGTACTCTACAATCTGTCTCAATGTGTCTCTCTCTGCCTCTCTGTCTGTCTGTCTGTCTGTCTGTCTCTCTCTCTCTCTCTCTCTCTCTCTCTCTCTCTCTCTCTCTCTCTCTCTCATTACCAACACCAGACACGATAACCTCTTATATAAACCCAATTTGCACCCACCACACACACACCCGCAGCCTCATAAAGCCTCCTCTAAGACCCTTTTCCTACCCCCCACACGCCCCTCCCTGTACGATCAGGGCCTGTAATCTATATCAAACGAACCACACTGACCTCGCCTCGTAAAGAACACCTTTAGCCTACTTCCTGGCTCCCCTTGGACTCTCATCTCGTTCTTGTATAACCCTCTAATCCTATCCCATCAGTACCCCTCACGTTCTATTTTTTTTTTCGTCTCATTTATAAACCATCCATACTCGTTGCTAACTACATCACATACCTATATATTAAACATTCATTCTAATTCTTACTTCATCTCTGTTCCTAACTTTGAAATATAGTGTCTTCTTCCTTCTTCCTCCTCATAAGAATGCATGCATTCGGTTCAGCACACCCAATTTCTGGGAAGAGGCAGTCGCAAAAAAATAATGTTATATCTTCAAGGAAGATCAAGGCATAAAGACCAAGAAAATATTGAGATATGATGAAGGATTGATATGTGTATCGATGGAAGCAGAGTATTAGTCGCGTGGACGATTGGGATGGATAGAATGACGGGGAAATTGAGTTTCTGAGGCACACAGGACGATGTCTTCTTTTATCCAATCAAAAATGACAGGAACAACGGAAGGTATGTATGCCAGGACGTCGTTGAATTAATTTGCGGTGAATGTTGGGATGAACGCTGCGAGACGCAAGAGGAAGAGAGAATAGTAGAATTTTCAGCATATGAGTGGATTGGATATGGTGTACAGCTCAGATAATTGATAATTTATCAATCTACTCAATATGCTTAATTTGTACTCGTCGTAATCTCTTCTTGTTCATCCTTACCCATGTCATTCTCTTCAAAAGCACGGCAGTTCACCTCTCATTCCTGTCTCATATTTGACTTCGCAATATGATGAAACCACCTCATCATATACTTACCTTTATCCATCACTGCCGATGATACTAACCTAAAAATCACCCCTGTTCAACTCCAATCCCAAAGTCACATCGCCCCATTTACTCTCACAGGATCAAATTAGGGCGGCATTTATCAGGGGCCCAATCACCTTGTTACCTTTCGCGGTAGTTAATCCCAGCGGCAATGGATCCGTGTGTGTGTGTGTGTGTGTGTGTGTGTGTGTGTGTGTGTGTGTGTGTGTGTGTGTGTGTGTTGAATTCTGCTATATCTTGCTGTGCTTGTAGGCATAATAGGTAAATAGGTATGTATAACAGGTTTATATGTCAGTAGGAAGATATGATGTTTCTTGGTATAGTGGGCAGATGCCGAGGTACCGTAGGTAGGTAGGCAGGTAGGTAGGAAGAGATGATAAGTAGGAATAAAGGCAGGTGTGTGTGTGTGTGTGTGTGTGTGTGTGTGTGTGTGTGTGTGTGTGTGTGTGTGTGTGTGTGTGTGTAAGAGAACCAACTAGGGAGACACTATCCCATCTCAATCCCTCCTCAACATTATGGACGACAACTGTACATAAGGGTAAGAATGCTGCGGTGAAGTAGTGGCAATATGGACCTAAGAGAGCGGGGTGTTGAGATAAGGCTACACGCGTCCGTACATCTTGTGGCTTCTACGCTTCCTCGCCTCTTATCATGTACGCCCCTTCTCACTTCTCTTCCCCCACCCTCCTTCCAGACCGGCACAAGATATTGGCCCTTTCCCTGCTGTGGACGTGTTCGGTACTTATATTCAGGATAAAGTTTGCGACTTTCAATTAAGCTAAAAAATAGTCCAGCTGTGTCGATGAACATATGCTCTGATGAAATGCAATTCAGTATTTAATTCAGGGCAGCAGCAAAGGATATTTTTCTTTCAATTGGGAGAAATGCTGTACAAGCCTTGCTTAACACATTCTTGTTTAAAACATTGGTATTTTAAACGCGCTAACGGTAGAGGGTTTTGTTCAGCTTTGAAGTATTCTAGCGGGACTGATCAACTCATTCCTTAAATGAATGCCCTTGAATAATGCATTAAGGCAAACGGTAAACGATTTTGCTGTGCTGATAGAAATCTAGCAGTCTGAATCAATCCAATCTCCATTAAAGACACAAGATAATTTATTCTGGCTAACAGCACACAAATTTGTTCAGCTAGAAGCAGTCCTAATAACAAAAAGGGTTAAATATCAGGAAAGATCCTTTCACTGCCATGGATGCATTTAACCCCGTCATTACGAGGTCCTTCCTGAGTTGAATAAACCTAAGAAGACATCCTCGAACTGACACGAATAATATTGTATTATCCTTTCACAAAGAAGGATTTCATCTAAAAAGTAAAACAAATGTCTAGTGATAACGTACAGGAGAGAAATATTATCAGTTAGATGGCGAAAAAAAATCTCAATGAACTCGTTCCTCTGCTAAGAATGCATTTGAGTATTTGATTTAGCTTAAAACTAGACGATTTTTTCAGCTAAAACAAGCTCTAGCAGTCTAAGACTTAAATTAAAAAAAAAAAAATGATGCACAGCGCTAGTGCATGATGACCACAAAATGTTCTAATGGCCCAATCAGTGTCAGAGTGATGATGATGATGATGATGATGTTATTAGGTAAGCTAGGGTTCTCAATCAATGTAAAAGGAAAAATATGTCTGAATCAGTCGTACCTAACGGTTGTAAGACACTATGACTTTATTGCCAAACGTTTGTCATAAACCAAAATTATTAAACAATTTATTTCTTACTCGAACAGTCATATTATTCAAGGAATCAATTTCTCATTTTCCAAATCATATTATTTTGGCTATTATAAATCATGTTCTAAAATTCTTGTTACATGACCATACTTCAAATCAGACATCAAAAACATCCCGCCTACTTCCCAATTCACCGTCTCTCTCTCTCTCTCTCTCTCTCTCTCTCTCTCTCTCTCTCTCTCTCTCGAAAAATTAATCTTCCCTCGTCATCTGAACTCCCTCGCCTTGAAAAACGTATAAATATCACGGTTTGCCTTGAGCTGTGATATCCCCGCAAAGTCCGTCACCTCAAACCCTCACCTCGTCCCTCACCTCACCTCACCTCAATTAACATGCGAGGATTTAGGAGTCATAATTCACCTTCACAATTTCCTCATTTTGGCAATCACATTTTGTGTGTGTATCTCATTTTATGGCTCAGATGTAATTTGACTTGTTTCTCATATTAGGAAAGTATTCTCTCGCTCCCTTACGCTCACTCACTCACATTTTTTCTGCCCAACCTACCACTCACTATATCAACATCTAAACTACTCCGAATGTTTCCCCAGACATTTACAATTAGGTCTTACACACTAGCAACTCTATCACCTCTCACACACTACCACCACCGTATGACTTACCTCCACACCCGGTTCCTTATCCAACATGTTTCTTACCAAACCACATGAATCCACCAGCTCACCTGCTTCCCCCCCTTACACACACTCACACACACACACTCACCTCACCATAATACCTTTGCTATAGGTAATTCCACCCAATCTCAGTTTCTTTCTTACACCCATCCACCACACAACCACTGCTCTCTATAACAAGCTGCACGTCTCACTCACTTCTCACTTAAAACACACACTCATCCATCACACTACCTCATTTCGTTAATATCAAAGCTACTTTCACTCGGGATACTACTAGTCGCAGCCTGCATAGCCTCCTGGCCAAACACTGCCAGTTATTACACAGAAATTCATTACTAACAGCTCCCATACCCTTACCCAGCACAGGACTCCGCCTAACTACATAGACTTATCACACACTCATCTATTTCACGCCTCATCACCTCCTGCACCAACAACTCAAAACTGTAGCAACCACATCTGACTCATCTGACCATAACCTTCACACTCCATACACCACTCACCATATACTACTCACACACCATACACCACACACTCGCCATACACCACTCAAACATCATACACCACTCACACCATACAACACTCACACACCATACAACACACACACACACCATACAACACACACACACCATACAACACTCACACACCATACACCACTCACACACCATACACCACTCAAACATCACACACCACTCACACCATACAACACTCACACACCATACACCACTCACATCATACAACGCTCGGACCATACAAAACACACACCATACAACACTCACACACACCATACAACACTTACACACCATACAACACACACACACCATACACCACTCAAACACCATATACCACTCATACATAATACACCACTCACACATCATACACCACTCACACACCACCCACACATCATACACTACTCGCACACTATACGCCAAGCCTTGCACCATTCGCACCTAGCCACACCATACATACCTGATACACATTTACACCTCCTCAGATACTCATTAAACCACACCACTAACATCTCATACACCCACATCCCATCATCATCATCATCATCATCACTCAGCCTGTAGCCTTCATATGACAGAGGAGAAATAATTGCCACTGTCGCCAACCACGCCGTTCAGCTCTGGCCTTGAGTCATATAGCGTCACTGAACAGTATTTATCATTCACTGGCACTCGCTTACTCACTCACTCGCTCACTCACTCACTTGCTCTCTCTTTTATTCTCTCACACTCACTTGTTCTTTCTTCCTCACTCACTCCAGCCCTCAGTCAGGCGCTCTCTCTCTTGCTCACACACCACAAAATTGCCCTTCTCATTCACTTATTTTGATAATGACAAACTTGCTGTCTTTTACTCAATCAGTCGCTCTCATACTCAAGAAGTTCAATCTATCTTACTTATTCACTTGGTCCCTCTTGTTCGCACACTTGTACTATTCGCTCGCTAACTCCTTTACCCACTCATTTGCTCTCTCTCTTACTCACTAATCTGTTCTCTCTTATCCACTCACTTGCTCTCATGCCCTCACAAACTTGCTTTCTCAAACCCACGAGCTTTGTTTCTTTTACTAACTTGTTTTTTTACTTGCCCATTAGCTCCCTCCCTTACCCATTAGTCTCTCATACTCAGACTTATTGCCTATCCACATACCTTACCTCTCTTCTTCACTTATTTTCTGTTATTAACTCTTACTAACACCTTTGTTTTCTTGTTAATTTACTTGCTTTCTCTTACTACCTTGCTCCCTCGTACTTGTTCACCTGCTATGTATTACTTGCTTCCTTGCTCAGCCTCAAAGACTTGCTTTCTCTCATTTGCTCTCTTACTAATTCACCTGCCCTCTTTTACTTCAGCGCTAACTCTTACTCATCCACTGGTATCTACTCACTAGTCTTTACTTATCCATTGCTCAATCTTATTAATCTGATATATCTTACCAATTTGCTGTCTCTTAATAACATTCTCTAACGCACTCACTATACTCACTCACTCCCAAACTCACTTTCACACTCATCTATGAGTCATCTACTACATTGTTTTTATTTAATAGGATGACATGGTTTTGTACTGTGTTTTTGCTCATTTCAGGCTTAATGTATTGAAGGGGGAAATGAAACGCCAAATCACATCCCTACTGTTTGAAAAGCAACTCAAAAAGTCGAATGTACATAAAATATAAAAGGCGTCCTCGGGATGAAGATGTTTACTAAGTCTTTTTATTCCTGCTGTAAATCATCGTTGCTTACTGATCATTCTCGCTTAACTTATAAAATTAAACTGACCTTACAATCGCCATATTCATTCATCCACCCTATCTTCTCTTATTCACTGACCATTCATCTCTTCCTAACTTATTTCTCTTCTCCTCTCTTCCTGTATCTCCCCCGCCTCCCATTCCTTTTCTTATTTCCTATCACCCTTTTCATGTCCTTTAACCATTCACTCTCCTGCTCCTCCCACTGCTCTCCTCTCCAGTCCTTTACTCCCCACCTTCTCCCAATTTCATATTCATGACTCCTTCCCAGTCTGCTCTTGTCCTTCCCCATTCATTATCTACCTCTCACCTCCTTCCCCTATTTTTTCTCCTCTTTCTCCTTTCTTTTGGCTCTTTATTCTCACCAATTTTTTCTGCATTTCCTCATTCTCTGTCTACCACTCAGGTCCTACTATTGTCTTCCATCCATATCCAGCATATTTTTTCATTTTAACCCTCCACCTGACAAAGTCAGAGGAGGATGCTGTTATCAAGGGGATCAATAGGTGTCTGTCAGTAGAGCTGGGAGGCAGGGCGGCTGGCCGGGAGTAGATATTTCGTTTCCGGGCCAGTACTCAGAAAGTACTCACTATAGTCATGAAATTTCACATAATTATGTGTCATATAGTGAACAGATGCTTTTTGATAGGTAGAATGCTGTGTTTTATGCTGCGTCTCTGGAAATAATGAAAGTAAAAAAAAAGATTATTCCAGAAATTTCACTGCAACCTGAGCGAGTAATCTGAAGGGCCCAGGTTATGCGCCCACCTTTTAAAGAAAAGACTGGGGAGCGGGGTGAGGGCTGTTATGCGTTAGGTTAGGTGTGCAGGGAGCTGGGGGGTATGTTCTTGGTTAGATGGAGGGCTGCAACAACATAGCGTTACCTATATTTTACTTCACTCACCTCTTCATTTTCCAAACCCCTTCGTTACTTCCTCGTTTCTTTGTCCACCTTTATCTTCTCCCCAATTTCTACTCGTATATACTTCTCGTTCCTTCCCATCATCTTTTAACATAAACTCTTTCCATCCTCTTTCCCCTCCCTATTTTCTTGTTCTCCTTTACTTCCTTCGCTTACCTCCATTTTCCCACCGCACTTCACAACTTACCTTCATTTTCTTAATCCTACCAGCTTTTCCCTTTTCCTTCCTCGTCTGTATCTACCTTTGCGTTTATTCTTGCCCCGCTCCTCCTTTTACCAACCCATATACACCTTTCTCTCCCCCCCCACCCCCGTCACTCGTACTACA
>NC_137004.1:28715384-28795384 GCF_032717465.1 Coenobita brevimanus
GTGTGTGTGTGTGTGTGTGTGTGTGTGTGTGTGTGTGTGTGTGTGTGTGTGTGTGTGTGTGTGTGTGTGTGTGTGAGAGAGAGAGAGAGAGAGAGAGAGAGAGAGAGAGAGAGAGAGAGAGAGAGAGAGAGAGAGAGAATTGTAGTCATTCAACAGCTGTTCTAAAAATAAATGTGGACAAAAATTTTATCAACAGAAGAGCTTCCGGTTAGACAGCTATAAAAAGAAGGACACCTGAAAGACAGAAAGAAAGCTAAATAAACAGCCAGACAGTAAGACAAACAGGGAAGCACTGTGGCATGACTGAAAAGTATTTAACCTAAAATGAAGAAGAGGGGAAAGGCAGAGAAATCACACACACACACACACACACACACACACACACACACACACACACACACACACACACACACAGGCGCGCGCGCGCGAGCTGGGAGGGACTAGAGAGAGAATGTGGATATTTTTAAGAAAAAGATGCAAAGAACATGATAGTTAATAAAAAAAATAATAATTTAACATATAATGGCAACCATGCATATGAAACGACAACAGAAGGAAAGAGGACGAAAGAGAGGGATGATGGACAAGGAGAAGTGTGAGAAGGAGAATAATGAAGTATGAGAAAAGAAAAATGAGTTAATATAAATAGCGTTGACAGGAGGGCCAACAGAGAGGCAGTCCTGATGTAAGTGATCTTAAACACGGGCGTCGGGTGGTCACTTGCCGCCCACTGCCTCCCCTCTCAATCACCTCTCACCTCTGACCCCACGCATCAGGGAGTGGAGGAGGCTGGCTAGTAAAGGGAGGAAGGTTTGTTGGAGGGAATACGAACATAAGAACATTAAAAATAGTTGTAACTTCAGTAAGCCAGATGGACACTACTGTGACGCTCCTTTCGAAGGGCATAACTACATGAAAATGTGAAATGGATACCAAAAGAACAACTCTTAGCTTCCAAGGAAACACTTCTCCTGAGATCGACAAGAAAAAGTGAAAAGCAACACGTTTAATTTGCAATTACTCATAAGGAAACAGTATTCCCATAAAATGATTATGTACCCATAGTAAATAAAAATTTCGGTCCATCGTAAACCACCAGAATGCATCAGAGGAAAATTGCTAGTGAAATTTTACTAAAAAAGGTTTAAGGGAAAGAATATTAATAAGATGTGGAGCAACCTGAGAGAAAAAAAGAGCAGACATAGTGACTATATTAATGCATTTAGTGTGTCAGTGACGGGCGATTTTTATACGGAACCCATCGCTGTCTTATGTCTGTCTAGCCTTCACTCGGAATTAACGAACAAGCACCTCTCAGATCGCCATGAACAGCGCCATGTTTCACTCATATCCTACTCTATTTCAAAACCAGTTCTTTCTTACCTCGCTAATGACACTGAATGTTCCTAATCTGAAACCATTTGTGAGCGCTCCATTTTTCTTTTCTTTTTTTCCTTTTCCTTTCTTTTCTTTTTTTCTTTTCTTTTCTCCACCTTTCATTCCTTTGATTCATGTGACCACTCCGACTAATCTCTTTTTGACTCTCCGCCTTTCTATTGTGTGATAATTTACAGTTGTTTTCATAAGGAAGATTCTTAATGCTCTGAATAATTGTTTTAATTTTTCTCTGAACATTATCTTTGAAACAAATATCCTTTCTACAGGACAGACGAGAGAGAGAGAGAGAGAGAGAGAGAGAGAGAGAGAGAGAGAGAGAGAGAGAATCGTTATATTTCGTTTGGTGGCAGGAATATTACAATAATAAATAAGTGTCACTTAAGTGGACAGTTCTGTATCCCGTTGCTCTGAATGACTTTCATAATATCAGTATAATCGCCTGGTCTTAACAGGAATATAAGTGAGGTACAGGAATATAAGTGAGGTAAAGCGTCACTAAACTGATCAAATTAATAGATATCTTTCCTAAGACAAGTAAATTCGACTGGAGTTACCAATATTAAGATACAAACCGTCCTCCTCTGCACGGCTTTAAAAAAATCAGCAATCCCAATAATGCCTGTCAATAGCAATCGCTCTTATTTCATCATGAGGGATCTTTCCTATACAGTAGATAAATTGATTCTTCTGATGGCAACAAGATAAAAGTACGTAATCCCACATCATGCTGAAGGGCCTGACACAAATTCAAAGGACACACAAAGGCAAGTAATATCCAGTATTCTATTAATCACCTGTATTACAAGGTTGTCAGGCATATAACATCACCTATTCACATACAGGACTGCCTAAAGTGGCGTGTGCGAGGCTGAATTGTAGATATATACTCTTACTTAACCCCTACATTAGGATACTTTACTTATTTTATTGTAGAAACTGCCAAACGTTTTGATTCAACTAAGAAGAACGACAGGTAGTAAAGGTATTAGAATCAGACTCCATAACCCCCGTTGCTATGAGAGGTATATCCCATTGATAGCATACAGTAACGCAACTTCAGCGGAAGGGAGTTATTCGCAGTAATCACCTAACACAATATGACTCCACATGAACACTTCCAGGACCGCTAAAGTTCCATATCTAAAGATGAATTGTACATACCACGTACTAAACTACTTAACAACACCCTACTCAAGTACTTCCTTAAGCAATCTAAATGTCGCTTTGCCAGTATTAAAGGGCTGAATTAATCCCAGTTCACACCATTATGCCATCCAGGATACTTTTTACTACCTCCTCTAATATATATTTGTCTCTCAGTCTTAGTATATGTGTTACTTCCTCTAATTAACTTATTACTGTTCTTAAGATAACCCTTTCCATCGTTTCCCTCTAACCCCCTTTCCTATCATCTTTCTCATTACTGAATGCTTTAATGTCTCTCCTAACTTACCGTCATTTTTTTTTTGTCAAGTTGTTCATCTTCGCTTTCCCTTCCCCCCCCCTCTCTCTCTCATACATACACACACACACACACACACACACACACATATATATATATATATATATATATATATATGGAGCCTCTGTGGTACAGTGGGAGAGTGTGCGTTTCGTACACGGGTGAACCAGGGTTCGCGCCCCGCCAGGCTAATAAACTTTGGGAGCGTTCACCCGGCCACGTACTCCATTGGCGGACACAAGGGGTGCTGTGGTTGAACCAGTGTCGTTTACTATAAAGTATGCTTGCACCCAGTCGGCTTGCGCGGGCCGATTACACTTGGTTCACAGACTACACACACATCCAAAGCCACTACAACACTACAATTACACTTACAAGCACTTCTCACCCTACATACAATCTCTACCAGACAGCCTAAGCCACTTGGTAGAGATACATTGGCTGTATCGTCCCGACTTCGGTCAGGATAGGCCGGTCCTGCAGTGGATACTCACGCGGCTGATGATGATGATGATGATAATGATATATATATATATATATATATATATATATATAATCTTTTGCCATGCTAAATGTTTGAAAATAAGTTTTTCTTTAATTCTTTCCACCAAAAAAGAAAAAAATTAACACACTCAGTACTAGAGATCATTACTAAACTGAATATCATATAATATCATACAAGGAACAGACTAAAGATGTATGTCATCGTAACGAAAGGGTGAATGAAGATATTTCTCTCTTTTTTAAGGGAGGTCTTTCCTAACCGGAATAAAATCGTCTACAGGTGGTAAGGACCATCATGACTGAAAGAATTAACTCCAGAAACAACCAAACAAACAAACAAACGAATTGCTATGAAAATTACGAACTTACACCACTTTCATATAGTAACTTGCTTATTAACTGATCCGTTTGGGCTTACATGCACGGCTTCATTAATGGCTATATTGGTTGGTGGTGCGAGCAGTAACTGGCATTGCGAAGAATGTGTGTTGTTTGTTTTGAATTTTGTTCTTTTTCGTTGTGGTTCTCTGTCACAGCTTACAGAATTTAAGTCTCTGGATCACTGATTACTCCTCTGCCCAAATAACTGAAAATAACATATGTCTTTGTAGAGAAACTGTGCGCTTCCAATCCTGTATTAATTTATTTTCGAAATTTTGCTTCGTTTCATTATCAGCTGATATAAATTCTACTGTACATTTTTTTTTGTCTACTTTATAAAAATTTGCCTTGTCCGATGTATTTAGCTTATCCATTTTGTTTCATCTACACACTGAATTATCTTCCAGTCCGGTATGTTCTCTATTTATTTAACACTTCAGGATAGTGACATTTTTTTGTATATTACTCCTACTAACGCTAAACGATTTCTTCCAGATTGACAGACCTTTCGTATTGAAGGTGTTAAAATAACCCTTCAGTATGATTTTTTTTTTTTTTTTTTTTTTTTTTTTGCTTTCGCTAGACGATTTCATGCATCCTGTAAATAACAGCTCGTAGTGAAGGGACTATACGAATATATTCTCAGGACTCCTATCCCCTACCCCTGTCTTTGTCACCTTCTCTTACTTCATTTCCCTTCCTTCTCTGTCACCTATCTTTTCCTTCTTCCAATCAACGTCTCTTTCTTTGATTCTGGCAATTTTGTTAGGTCAATTCCTCTCAGAAATTATCTCACAATGTACTCAACTTTCTGTCCATATTACACTTTAACCTGACTGTGCTTCCCTTATTCTTACACTTATTTGTTACATTCACCTTCACAGCAAGCAACTGATATTCCTTGTCATTTTCCTGTGTGCAATACACTTCTGCAAGTTTATTACACTTCCCTCTCTACCTGTCATTTTTCTTCCTCCCTACGATCATGTCCCACGTCTGTCTGTCATCTTGGTACTTCTGTCAAGTACAGCACTGTCACCTAGTAAAGAAACCTTTTGCAGCATTAACTGTTCAGTTTCCTGTAAGCCTTTGACTTTTTAATCCGTTTATTGCACTTCCTTCTGCATCTGCTTCCTCCCATCTCGGTCTTCTCTCCATTCTACACTTCTTTGTCACGCCTAAGCCTGTGAACTCTTATCACTGTCGCAACAGCATATTCGGTACTGTAATTTCTGCTCATTTTCCCTCACTCACTGGACTTTCTCTCAGTATAGTGCACTTCCCTCTCACTATATCACATTCTCTTCTTCCCTCTCAGGCTCACACATATTTATTGTGCCCAACACCCACAACTCTCACAGAGACGCAAGTGACTCACTTGCTATTGCAGTTTCTATCCAGTTTCCATTTCCTCTCATTTCAGTGCACTTCACTGTTCGTCTTCCGCCGTCTCATCCCCCCCCCCACTTTCTTATTCTTCTGTGAAATCCGAATGCTTAAAATGCTTAAATCGTGAAAAGGGAGGTAGTCCCCCAACAGCTGATGAATTATCGGAGGAGATGAATGTATCCAATGTTGCATTTTCTACTTATTTCACTTCATACAGTGCATTTTTTCCCTCAATGTATTGCATTTCCCTCTCATTATATCACCCTCTGTGTCAACCACCTCCGTCTTCTGTCTCAGTCTCGGTCTGTCACATCAAGTCGAACTCTTTCACTAACACATCCAGTATTGGATTTTCTGCTTTACTTCATGCAATGCACTTTCTCTCAATTTATTACACTTCCTTCTCAGTATATATCACCTTCTCTTCCTCCCACCATCGTCTTCGCTCAGCATCATACGTATTTGTCATGCCAGCACTCTGCTCTTAAGGTGACGCAAATAACGCTTCATAAGGCCTGAGATTGCTTCCTCTTCTCGGCTACGTCTTTGGCAATAAGTAGTTGGGTGGGGACCTGTTGTTAACATTCTTCATATCCTCCTCCCTCTCTTCTCTGTTTTTCTGCATTTCTCATCCTTTACTTGTCTGTCTTCTTGTTCCTCTCGTTTTTTTTTTTTTTGTATCTTTTTCTCTTCATGTCCCTCATTCTCCTCCTCTTCTTTACGTTCTGTATCATCTTTATGTGCATTTTTCCCTCGTCCATTCCAATAAAACGTAGCTATGTGGGATCTCTCGTTCACCTTACAACCTCTGTTCTCTTGTTTTTTAACCACACCATTTTTTGTGTGTGTGTTGTACCTATATTTCCTCCTGCCCTCCTCCTCTTTTTCTTTCTACCGATTCTCTTTGCTGTGCCCCTTGCTTCAATGTATCAGACTAACCCAATCCCAGCCATTCATCTTTCCCTTGCCCCTATCAGTCCCGGTCTTCATTATTCGTGCCACCAATCCACGTCCACTGCCTTTTCCCATCTTCTCAACCTCTTTCCATCTCTTCCAGTCTCCTCTTCCTTTCTGAACCCTCCATCTTCACATTCTCTTTCCATTTCCTCAACAATATAATTCACTTCGTTCCCTAATTTGCTTTAGCGGGTGAGGATGTGTGGCTCATTAGATATTATTAGATTGGAGTGGAGTATGTCGCCTTCCCGTATTGCTCTCTCTCTCTCTCTGCCTGTCAGGTGAAGACACACTGGTCCACCCTTCCTATAACTCAGTCTCCTGGAAATGGAAGAGAAGAAAGGCAGAAAATTTTTCTTCCAGGGAGAGTGAAATAATTCCTTCCAACAATGACCTAGAGAGATACGAAAAAAGGAGAGAAAAGTGAGGATGGGAGTGAGATTTACGGAATGTCTTAGGAAGGTGAGATATGTGTTCATTTTCCATAAAAATTCAGCAGTTAAACTAGGCTTGACATTTTCGTGAAAAGGAGTTACCTGCGAATGTTGTGGGAGAAAAGTGATGAAGGTAACCGAATCTGAAGGACGCCAATGAACTACGAAGAGAATTAAAAAAAAAAAAGTACTCGGGAAAAAATGAAAATCAAGTTAATGGCGAGTCAAGGAAATAGAACCAAATACGCGAATACAAATTTTCGAAGGTTTCAGCCAGTTTTCTCATGACGTATTTTATGATGCATTGTTATTACCACCAGATTTTTTTTCAGCTATTGATAAACTTTTCGAAATCGGGGATTCTCATACAGCCTTCATTAACGCCTTCACCTGAATTTTGTCCCACGCTGAATAAAATCGACAATAACATAAAAAAAAAAAAAAAACGTCCCCGGACTGAAGTATTAAGGGTTTCTGATATACACCCCATTTTACAGGGAATTCTGATGACCGTTTCCTCTGTTTTTATGTTTTCATGCTCCTCTGTCTAAATCCTTCACTCCTATTTATTCGAAGAGCAAGGCTATGATGATTATGATGATAACGATAATGATGAAGATAATGATGGTAATGGCGGTGGCGATGACCATGACGATACGTATGATGATTATGAGACACCATGCGAGAGAAAAGTCCAAAGGAAATTGAGGAAGAGAGCAAGAAGTCAAATTCTTTGTCTAAAAAAAGAAATTGACAAGGAGAAAGTTTCTACACGCTATGATGAGGAAAATGGAGTAGCGGAAGAGAAGGGAAGGAGAGTAAAAGGAAACGAAAAATTGAAAAGTTAAACGGGAGAGAGAAATGTAAAAAGAAAGACCACGAATGACAGAGAGAGAGACAACAATGTAAGAAAAAAAAAAAAGAGTATGGACAGAAACAACAGAACAAAGTAAAAAGGGGTGGAAAAATGTAAAGAAATGAAGGCCTGGTGAGTAGACAGGCATTAAGGTAGTGAAGGTGGAAAACGAGGAGTAATATGAAATAAAGATCAAGGGAGGAAGAGACGTGTTACCAAATGAGGAACTGGAGAGAGGAAAGGGAATACTCGTATTGTTCCGACAACCTGGCTGGTTGATTACTGCAATTATTTATCCGGCAAGATCTTGTTACTTCCTTTCCTCCACAGACAAAAATTAATTACCGTATGTGTATTTTATACACTTCCTCAGTGCTGTTTTCCTACAGTACCTTAAGAAAATGCTGTCTGTTTCTAATCTTCTAATACTGAAAAATTCTTTTCAGAAGTTATTACAAACGAGGGGAGATACGTAACGAAGTAGGAAGGCAGAGGAGGTAGGTATACAAGGGGTAATACTGACAGAATGAGTGACAGGATAAGATGGCAGGCAGGATAGGCAAGTATAGAGGTGTAAGCAAAATGAGGCAGTGTAGTGGACAGGACTGATGTGGAGGCAAGGCAGGGGCAATTGATGTGCAGGTAGGCAGGGTAGTTAAGAAAGGAAAACAGCGATCGTAGGGAGGGTTAGGTAGGGAGATTAAGAAAGGAAGGTGGGTAGGGCAAGGCGAAAGGTAGGCAGGTGGAGTGAGGCATGGAAGTTAAGAAAGTAAGTAAGGTGAGGCAGGGAGGTTAAGGAGGGCAGGTAGGCAGGGTAAGGAAGATAAGGACAGTAGGCAGAGTGGAAGAGTGAGGAAAAGAAGAAACTGGAATGAGTTGGCAAGGGGAGACAGACAGGATGGGGAAAATTGGGAAGCATGAAGGTAGAGGGCACAGCAAGGAAGAGAAAGAAGACAGAGTGAGGCAGGTTACGTTGACAGGATGCGTTATAGGCAAAAGAGGAAGACAGGAGACATAGAAGCAGTGATGTGAGTGAGGTGACGTAGGAAGAAAAAAAAATAAATACGGGAGACAGGGAAGGAGAAATAGAAGTAGGGTGAGGCGAGAGGAAGAACACGAAAACAAAAGACAGGGAAGTAGATTTAAACAGAGTGAAGCAGGGAGGATGAACAAGAAAAGAGGCAGTGAGGTACAGATGTAGACAGGGAGGTAAACGGGCTGGGATGCTACAGGAAGGTACAGGTAGTCAGAATAGGTATATAGGGAAAAAACTAAAAAGCACTCAAAGCGCATAACTCCGTCAACGCTAGTAAACTATGGTTTACAGCTACAGTTCCCCTTTCCTACAAGACGAATACATAGTCAGTGAATTCTACGGTCTTTGTCTGCCGTGTTACACAGTCCAAGAGAGAACATGCCGGTATCTCTATCAACGCGAAAAAAGTATTATTTATTCCTGCAGCCCGATCTAACTCAAAATCTAACTAGAAAGCATTCAGAGAATGCATACCTTCGCCAAAGCCGGATCCGCCCCCAAATTTAATCAATTCTTTCTTGGCCCATGGCCCACCCATTCACACACATAATTTCATTAAAATTCATTGAGAACTTTTGGAGAGACCGTGTGGACAAACAGACAAACATAGGTGAATACATAACCTCCTCCAACTTCTTTGGCGGAGGTAATAAATTCTTTTTTCACTCATTACTCTACTCATCCTCTGGATATCAATAAAATCCGTTAACTATTTTTTATAGATAACTTACTGAAAAAAACAGAGACACAGGCAAAACAGACAGGTGTAGATACGTAACCTCCATCCAAATTCGTTGGCGGAGGTAAAAAGACTAAGGAAGAAGAAGGCAGGGTAAGGCAGGAGCTGACAAGCAGGGATGCCGAATGGGAAGTAGGGTATCGTGAGCAGAGAGTGAGGATACGATAAATGGAGCAGGAAAAACGGCATGCTGGTGATGGTTAAGGCATGGCGAATGAGGCAAGGAGGTAGGCACGATAAGGTAGGGTGAGGGAGGCAGGGAGAGCACACAGGAGCCGAGCAATAAGACACGCAGATCTACAATTAACAGGGTGGGCAGGAAAGGACTAACCCACCCGAGCTCACTTGTCGAGGTCGTATTGAAATCTCCCAAAAATCGGGGCCATTTCGCCACCCTGTGTAGACAGTACGTGACCGGCCTGCACGGTACTTCAGACGGGCGAGGACAGGAAAAGGAAGGGGAACAGAGTGAAATGAGAACTGAGAAAAAAAAAAGTTAGAAAAAAATGCATATCAATGGCGTGTATATGAGGAAAATCAGCATTTCAGGTTAACTCTGTTGAAGAAGAAAGTGTACAGTAAATAAAACGAAACTTACAGATGCTACGTGGGCATGTTCACATACAAGACATAAGGCTGCCTGATAGAAAGGTAAAAAACATGCTTATACAACCTGACGTAAAGAGAGCAAACAGGTAACTGTGAAACAACCGTTACAAAAAAAAAAAAAAAAAATCACTCAAAGAGCCACGCACACACATACACATAGACTGCCTGAGAGATGCAAACATATACTGTATATATATATATATATATATATATATATATATATATATATATATATATATATATATATATATATATATATATATATATATATATGTCATGGCGCAACAAATCACTAATAATATCCAAACACATTCACTTACACAGCCACACACTTACACAAGACAGACAGGCTGACAGAGGCACTGACAAATAAATGATACACATTCTCTGGAATTGAACGCGAAATTGACCATGATCATCAAGCAAGACGATATCATGAAGCAACACACACACACACACACACACACACACACACACACACACACACACACACTGTTATAAAGTCCAGCACATTCACCCACACAATCACACACATACACAGAACAAGAGAGAATCACACACTAAAAGGCAGAAAGATGTAACGAGTTGATGACAACATAAAACTATGAAGAAACACGAACACTTCTAACATAAAATCTTAATACACGGCTACTGAGAAATAAACTGACACGGAAACGCAGATAAAATGCACGGTAAGCTGTCTTGTATTGGAAAAGCCATTACTGCCAATCACAGTGCAAAACTATGAACTAACAAAAAACAGCAACATCATAAACTCTGTATACTCGTAAGTAGTTATAGAGGACAATGAAACTGATGGTCAAAGACAGAAAGAGAGAAAACAAACCCCCGTAATAATACAAGAATCTAATTACAAAAGAAGACTTATTAGCTGAAAAAAATACCTTCATCTTAAGCTCCAAGCAAGTATATATACACGATTAAATAGACATGGTTCAAAGAGATATTATGCACAAAGAAAATGTACACTCAGTTATTTATTATTTATTTTTGCCAAGGAAATAAATAATAATATTATCACAATTCAACATCCACTTTTAGAGCGAACAAAACAGAGCAATAATCCCAATCTCCTACTCATTCAGCCAAACCTGATAAAGACAGACGATTTTATTAAAGCTTAGGGAGAATCATGCCCGACAGAGGGTTATGGGCAGACTAAGTGATGGTATAAGGGAAAGAGAACAAATATCACGCTAACCCTTTCAACTCGAAGTATTTTTTTTTCTAAGTTCTGGCCATTGTCCTCTCGTCAACGAATTAAGGAAAGCTAAATCCATTCGCTGTGGTTTGACAAAGCATTCCCTGTGATGACTGCACTGGTTAGGTTGTAACAATGGGAAAACACAAAAGACGGGCGTCATTTTAGTGTAGAGGTTCAACTGATACATAATAAATACCAATCAAGCAATGACACATGGTCACATATTCATTCATTCTCGCACGCAGGTTTAGGAAAAACAAAAACCAATGAAAGACGGATGGAAAGAGACGGAAAGTTCTCATCACGCAATAAACAAAATGGTCCATATCCCAACCGCACCACACCATGAAGAAGTATCAAACCATACCTCACCCAAGCACACTCAGACATATACACTTACACTCTAAACAGACAACTTGATACACAACGAGGAAATGCAAAAAAAAAAAAAAATAAAATAAAATAAAATAAATAAATAAATAAAGAAAGAAAGACGTTGTTGTCAACACTAACAGCCAATGTTTTACTACACCTCTCGAGGTACCAGGCTTGCCAAGGGAGTAAGAGGGCTCCAGGATAGGCTACCGTAATCAAAATCGTGTAACGCCTTTAACCCGACATTTTATATTTTTGCTGACGCCATACCAATTCATTCATCTTAGAAAAGCCTCTTGGCAGTGAAAGGATTCACGAGATTATAACTAACCTCTGGAGGTCGAAACGTTGCACAACAGACGAAGAAAGTCACACGCTGGTAACAGTAATAAAGTATAAAATACTCCATCTTCATCGGAGTGAAGTGGTACAGCAGTTGCATACAACAGTACACCGCGGTAGCGTTTACATGAAGGAAAATTCCCCAACCAGCCCTAGCATTCAAACCATGCTACGTTAGCTCCATTGTGTACATCTATCTATCTATCTGTCTGTCTATCTATCTATCTCTCTATCTATCTATATACCTATCTCTCTCTCTATCTACATCAGTCTATCTATCTATCTATCTATCTACCTATCTCTATCTATCTATATCTATCTATCTATCTATCTATATGGTATGCTAATTTATTTTTATTTACTGAGAGAGAGAGAGAGAGAGAGAGAGAGAGACACACACACACACACACACACACACACACACACACACACACACACACACACCAATCATCCAGTTTCCCTAGTACAACGCACTAGGCAACCTCCCCTCCCTCTGCATTCGCTCACGCGCGCGCAGCACACACACACACACACACACACACACACACACACACACACACACACACACACACACACACACACACACACAAACTGGAAAAGATCATCGACAGAGCAGCGTGCAAAATAACATACCCATAAAAGAACAGAAAATAAAATGACCCCAAGCATAGCACAAGAAGAACCGGCAGCCATTAAAAAAAAAAAAAAAAAAAAAAAGGAGGCAGGGAGGGAGAAGGGTTACACTACCTCGAAGTAACGAAAAGACTGCAATCCCACTATAAATTGCCGTCAACAACTTTCTCACAATTTCTTTTCCATTAACTCAATTTGCAGGATAAGTTACCGGCTCCCCCTGGACACCCCATTAGTCATTATCGCCAAGGGGCTGCATGGGGACTTTTTCTTTTCTCTCCTCCCCCATTTCTTTCTTTCTTTCTTTTTTTTTTTTTTTTTTGAGCCAACAGCAACTGGATATGGATAGCTGCCACAATCTCGCATAAGTGGAGGGGGTGGGGAGGGAAAGCAATGAGGGAATCGGAGGGGAAGCAGAAGGGGCGAGGGTGGGAGACAAAGGTAGGAAGGATGGGAGGGGGGAAGAGAGAGAGAGAGAGAGAGAGAGAGAGAGAGAGAGAGAGAGAGAGAGAGAAAAGAAGGAGGTGGGAGGGGAGAAAAGAGATGGCTGACGGAGGGGTAGGGAGGGAAGAAAACAGAAGAGAGGAGGGGAAAAATACATTTGTAATAAAATTAAAACCTATCACTACCTTGCAAAAGTTGAAGATGGGAGAGGTGTAAGCGAGTGGAAGGCAGCGGGAGAGGAAAGGAAAGAGGTCAAGAAAGAAATACGGGAAAAGGGAAGAAACGAACTGGAAAAGAGAAATACTATATGGGCCAATTATACATGACAGTTATAATCTCTGAGAAGTGGAGAGAAGGGGTAGAGAGTGTGGAAAAAGAGGCGAGGGACTGGAGAAGGGGAGAGGGGGAAGTGAAGGGTAGAGAGGAAAAGAGGGTGAGGAGAGGGAGAGGAGAAGAATAAGGAAATTTGGGTAGCGAGAGAGATATATGGAATACATTTTTACGAAAGAGAATTGGGAGGTAGAGGTGGAAGAGGAAGAGAAGAAGGAACAAAGTTGGGGAAAGGGAGGAGAGTGAGAGAAAAGAGGGAAAACGAGAATAAGAGAAAAGAAGGAAAGGGAGGAGTATGGACAAGGAATGGGGAGGAGGGGAGGAAAAGGTGGGCAGGAAGGAAGAAGCAAGAGAGAAGAAAAGGCGGGCAGAGCGACAATGGAACATACGTAACACTTACCAACACACGAATATCGATGATGGGGTGAAGGGGGTAACAGTAGAAGGGGTGAGGGGAATAAGGTGGAGATCAGAAGAGGGGAACGATGATGAGAGTGGGGAAGAAGGTGATGGAAGGGTGAGGAATGAGGAGAGAGGAAAATGGATAATGCATCAGGTCAAGTTGAGAGAGGAGAGGAAAATGGATAGCACAGAAGGGGGATTGAAGAAGGCAGGAGGAAAGGGAGGACTGGGGATGGAGAAGGAGGGAGGAATGAGGAGTGAGAAAAGAGTGGGCGCGAGAGAAATAGAATATGCATGAAAGCTACCACCAACAGTCTGAAGTCGAGAGAGGAACAGGGTGGGAAGAGAAGGAGAGCAACGAAGGGGTGGAGAGTTAGGAGGAAGGAAGGGGGGAAAGGAAAGAGGATGTGGGAAAAAAAGGGAAGGAATATAGACGATGGAGAAAGGGGACGAGAGAAGCATAAGAAATATGTGTGGCAACTGCCAGTATCTCAGAAATGCAGGTGAAGACGGAGAAAACGAGGAAAGGGGCGAAAGAGAAGAGAAGAGAAGGGAGGAAGAGGAGGAGCAGGAAGAGGAGAAGGAGGAGGAGGAGGAGAAGCAGGAGGAGGAGGAGAAGCAGGAGGAGGAGGAGGAGGGGGAAGGAGAATGGAAAGGAGGGAGGGAGGAAGGGCGAAAGAGAAAAGGAAGGAGGAGAAAGAGGAGGAGGAGGAGGTGAGAAGGGAAGGAGGAAAAGGAGTGCGAGGAGATTGGAAAGGGTACGAGGAGGGATAAAAAGAAAGAGAAAGGGGAAGGGAGAGAAAAAAAAAGAAAGACAGACAGAAAAAAATAAAGTGAAGGGAGGATTGGAAATAAAAGAGGGGAAGGGAGAAATGGGGAAAATGTAAGGAGGAAGGAGTTTGGGAAAAAGGGGGAGATCGAAAGAAAAAATAAGGAAGAGGAGGAGGGAAAGAAGAGGGGGTAGAAGGATGGAGACGAAAGTAAGAGGAGGATAAGAAATGATGAATTAAATAAGGAGGGGGAAAGAAAGGATGGGAAAGTGGCAGGAAAACAGGGGGAAACGTGAATAATGGTGGGGGTAAGGAATGAAGGGAGAAAGAAAGAGGAACTAAGAGAAAAGAGAAGGATGGGAAAGCGACGAGGGATGGAAGGAGACGGAAAGGGTGGGGTGGGGGAGGGGAGAACGAAGGCAAAAAACGGAAGACGACGCAGGAGAAAAAGAGAAGGAAGGGCGGTGGGAGGAGCGATCGTGTGTGTAAGTGTCCGGTGGATGAGGGTGGGAGGGGGAAGGTGGATGATAAAAATAGAATATGCACAATAAATCAGAGTGAAGTCGAGGTGGGGTGGGGTGGGGAATGGTAATGGTGGGAAGGGGCAATTGACAATGACAGGACGGCGACAGTGACAAGCAGGAGTACACGAGCATTTGGTTAAGCGACATGTGTTTCGAGTTTTTGCTGCGAGGTCAGAAGTAAAAAATATACGGTACTAAAAAAAAAAAAAGTGAGAGAGAGAGAGAGAGAGAGAGAGAGAGAGAGAGGTGTGTGTGTGTGTGTGTGTGTGTGTGTGTGTGTGTGTGTGTGTGTGTGTGTGTGTGTGTGTGTGTGTGTGTGCGCGCGCGCATTCTTTCCACTGCTTTGAGGTGATGATAACAGGATGTTTGGTTGCAAATAGGAGACTTTATTTTGAACTGCCGTGCTTGTGGATCTATAACAGTTGGGCAAGTTTGCTAACGGTGGTCAATCTGGCCTATTTTTATTTGAAGGAATGTCGATGTCAGGCTTGGCTAATCATACGGGTTTGGATAGTCAGTCTGATTACGCTAGGTTAGTGTGCTGGGTTGCTTTGGCTAGTCTTTGGGGATCCACTCGAATAGATTAGTTTAGATCTGATTAGGTAAGTCGTTGGGATTTGCTTAGATCTGATTAGGTTAGGGTCACCGGTAAATAATGTAACAGCAATTATCCCGGGAAACGAAAACTTAGCGCCCTGTGCTTACTTTATAAGGAAGGAGGTTTTAGCGTGGCGGGGGAAAGGAAGCGCAAGCATACGGGAAGAAGAAATTGCCGTCTGAGAGAAAATTTAGGTGCGTAGGAAAGAGGAACTTGGCGTGCAAGACAGCAGAAACGGGTGCGTATGAAAGAAAAAACGGTATCTCAGAAAGCAGACCGGTATGCACAGGAAAGACGAAATTGATAAGAAAGGAAAAACCTGTGTGTAAGAAAAGATGTACAAATGAACTTGGAAGGAGAAACTGGTACTGCATGTAAGAAAAAAGAAACTGGTGCGCAGGAATGTATAAAATTGTTGATAATGATAACAGATTAGTAAATCATAAGGACGCGAGTGACCTTTAGACGATTATGAAAATGTAACACGCAAAAACCTCAAGAAAGAAAGCGGTAAAGATTAACTGAGAAAAATAGAAACAAGTTGGAGTGCATGTTAGGTACGAAAACCGAAATATTCCACCATGCGAAATATTCCACTATGCCAAATATTCCATTATGCAATATGGACGTTTGAACTAAAAAATTGTACTCGAATTCTAAAAAGCCAGTATGTGTCCATAAAAAGTAGGGGGAATGAAATTATGGATCTGGTTGCAGTATGTGATTTTTTTTTTTTTACTAAACTCAAATTATTGTCCTCTTTGAAATGTGTGTGTGTGTGTGTGTGTGTGTGTGTGTGTGTGTGTGTGTGTGTGTGTGTGTGTGTGTGTGTACCTAAAAAGGGTTCATATGAATGTGTGAACGTGCGGTGTATTCCTATGCTTCGATGTAAGTCTTTGTATGAACCTGCAATGGTGGAGAATGCAAGCTTGAGAGGTGCGTACGTGCATGAGTGTGTATGTGTATGTGTGTGTGTAAGTATCTGTGGCGGTGTGAGTGTGCGCGTGTGTAGGCATGACCATGTGAGAGCGAGGTGTGTGTATGCGTGCGTGTAGTGTAACGTAACAAGACATAACACGGCATAAATCACCTCAACACGGCACCTCAAGGGCCTAGCGGGGTTGTCCGCCTCTTGGTCGCACTTCTACAGCACCCTCTTTCCACTCCAGGCTTGGAGCTTTATGTTTAGAAAATTCAATTACCTTCTTCTCATTCCATAATTTTTTATGTAAAACGGATGACAAAATTAAATTCTTTTACTGCATATTGTCTTACTTTTTACAATATTTAATATATAAAAACGCAAAAAAATCCGTGGGCATATCCCTGCAAAGAAAGTTAAGCAAAATATAACCCAAAATCAAGATATGCCCCATTCGAGTTACCTAAATTCATTGTGTTTTAAAGACCGGAAAGTAAAGGCAATGGGAAAGACACTGGAGGACAAATCCACAGGGGACCTGTTGCGTCCGTTGCAGACACGATATATAAGTTTAAGATTTTATTAGAGAGATGAACTGAGACGTGGTGAGTGTGGAGTGTGTTGCTAGACGCCGGCTGCTTCCCCGCTGTAATGGAAGGATGGAGTGGAGATGCGATCACAGAATTATGAAGAGCAGTGATTATACCAGTAGCCTGCCTTCTGATCATTAGCTCAGCAACGTTAATTGCTGGGATTAGCTTCTTTCATTTTCTTCCCTGGTTGTATGAAATGCGACAACTTACTTCAAATACAGAGATCTTTATAATATTCCTTAGCTTTACATGTAACCCCTTAACACTCACCTTAAAATCTTGAAGGTTGGAAAGCTTTATACTTATCTTTAAAATCACAGTTTCCTCTTACGCTTTTAAAAAGATAAAACGTTCTCTTCAAAATTTACTTGTTATTCCTAGTTTTGTCAAATGAACTAGCTTTAATATAAATCACATTTTTCTAAGAAGGTTTTAGAAATTTAAATGCCTTTTCCAGATCACATTTCATTTCTTAGTTTTACGAAATACATTACTGTCCATTCTTTCAGTTTCACAGAATTCTTTGGTCTCTTTTTTAGTCTCTCCTGGTCTTATCACACCTACTTCTTTCTTCTAAATTAGACCATTTTTTTTCCTCGCAAGCTTTTCGAGCTCCTTCAAGACTTGTCTCTGATTTATGTTAATAGAGAAAAATGTGTTTTGTAACTAAACTTCCCTAATCTCTACCTCAGGTCTGAATACCTTCTTCAGTCACTTATCATCTTTAGTACTCCAATCGATTTACTTTATTTTTTACCAACACATTTCTTCCCTAGTTTCATTACATTTCACTTCTTTCTTTAAAATATTCTATAGACTCTGTTCTATGCTGAATTTTTGTCATCTCAAATCTCCCTCACCGTTATAGTAATCCTTTACTCTAATTCTTCTTAGCTTTCCAACTATCACATTGTTCGTTACTGTTATGACATCTGTTTTCATTTCCTGGAGTATTAACTTCACTCTCTCTTTCAAATATACCTGCGTACTTTCTTGGTTCCGTCATATCTACCTGTAATATCCTTAGTTATCAAAATCATTATCTTTCGTCATAAAATGCCCAAGCTCTACCATCCTTGTCCTTTACTGCATTATAATTGTTTATTCTTATTTACTTAGATGTACAGCATTTGCCATACTTCCATATTTCATTTAATAAAATCTGCCATTAGAAGTATCTTGTAATAAGAAAAGATGTCATAATTAATATCATGGCACCATAAAAACTACTTTATATATCGTCGAGGTTACACAAAATTACCGTACATACCCGTTCCATTAAAAGTATTCGTCGTCTTGCTTTCCTGAAAGGTTTCAAACATGTTACTTTGGTTCCATACAGTATGCCACACCTTCCTAATACCTTGGTTTTAGACAATTTGCTTTATGTTCAATTGGGTTTAATAATTTTCCCTTACAAATAATCTTTGATAAATCTGCCTTCCTTTATTACCATGGTAAAATAACTGTCTGACGTATTATCTTTGTTTTAAAAATCTTGTCCAGTTATCAGCTCTGTACATTACTTTCATTATCCTGGTAAATTTGCCTTATTTATTATGGAATAATAATGTCTTGAATATTATTTTGGTTTAATAAATTATTATTATCTTGGTTTTACAAGCTTTATATCTGCAACTCTGAGCACCCTTGCTTGATTGTCTGTTTTCTGATCTGGTAATAGTAGGTTAACATACTTTTTTACCGTGTGATTTTGTCCTAACAAATCTGTCGTTTTTATATTCAGTTTCATAAGCTTGGCTCATTTCTTATATATATTCTCTGTTACGTAGTTTGATCAATATTTATTTAAATATCAAACGAATGGAGAATGACTGACTGTTGCAACCTCTATCAGAATGGAGTGACTGGAACACGAGGGAAAGACTGGCCAAGAATAAGATGGAAAAACTAAGTGAGAATGTGACGAGAAGTGATGTGTCACTGAAAAAGAAAGGGTCGTTACTGAAGAGGAATAATGATGCCTGAAGATCTCTTGTTGAAGAGCAATATATAAATAGACAAATATACATCTGACCACCCGCGAAAACAAGCTTATATTGTTTTTGATTTAGAGATTCAGTATTTATTTCTAACCTTGCCTTTCGCCTATGCAAATTAAAAGCTACATCTTGGGCACTCGCATAACCTATCCAGTTATCCTATTTCTTTACAGTCGTCCTAGTTATCTTACCTCCAGACTTGGAATCGTTTTGTGTGTGTGTGTGTGTGTGTGTGTGTGTGTGTGTGTGTGTGTTCTTTGCCTTGCAATTACTGTCCGAGAATTCAGATTATAAGTTAGCCATCATACTGTATACTGCAAAATATAACGCAGCCCATTTGAATTTAGATCCTTAGCGTTCTTACGTATTGTCGATGGGCGTACCAGGGAGCTAAAAAAAAAGCAATCAGTCTTCACATTAACTCCTGCAACAGCTGAGATTACAACACAATTCTACTTTCCGCTTTCAGAACCGAGACATTGCGTATTTCATTTTTCTTAAGCCAGACGAATGTGTTAAGAAAGAAACTGTACCAGCTACAAACAAGCGTTATATCAACAATTTTTATTAACTGAATTTTCTTCAAATAATATGTTTCTTTAACTTATTTAGGAATATCACAATTCCTGACCAACTCTCTCTCTCTCTCTCTCTCTCTCTCACGACCTTTAATATTTGCCCCCGTTTAATACCTCCCCTTTGTTCTGGGCTGGTCATCCATCGTGGCGGTGTGGCCACGTTCCCTCTCCACCAGCCCTGTGTACCCTCGCTTTATTATCCTTGTCTGTGTGTGTGTGTGTGTGTGTGTGTGTAAGGTGGAATTTGTCTGAAGTCCCACTCATATTTAGGTAGTACTAGTGGTGGTGAAATGGGTATTGCAGTTGAAGGTTCGATCCCGGATGTAATAGGGAGCTTCAGTCATAATTCCAAATACGTTCTGAACATGGCAGTCCAGGTATGGAAAGTTTAATACGAAATATGACAGAATTATGAAATGAGTGGGTGAATGTGTACTGAACCTCTATTTCCTGACAGACATTTGTAAAATAGTTCTGAGCATTAGATGAGCTCGACCTGCAGTGCCATATTACAGAGTTAATTCAGCAGGGAGCAGAGAAGCCACGAATGCCTTACTTCATCATGGATTTCACAAATTTCTGTCAGTATTGAAGACTTGCCCAAACTTTCACTTTCTAAGTCTTAAGGATACTGCCGCCAGACACAACAAAGAGGCGACATTTCTAGTAAGACATTTAGAAAGTGGAGCTTTATCAACAGTTTTCCTCCTCAGCCCTTATCCCACGAATCTGTGTTAAAATGGAGGGATTCGAATTGATCAGTAGTGATTGGTAGGGTAAGGGCTGCCACTCTTTCAATGGTGCTGCGAACCACAGGAATGACTAAATGCACTGAGCTAAATTAAAGTTTCTCTCTCTCTCTCTCTCTCTCTCTCTCTCTCTCTATCAATATATGAATTATTTGTTAAGAAAGGCAAATGAAAAGCAAAAAATCTTAAAGTATGGGGAAAAATGAGAATATACTAATTTACCATGCGCAGGTAATATCTGCGGGAAAAGAAAGCAACTTGAAGTAAATGAAACTTAGGTGATATAAGTAAAAAGAAATGGACAGGCTTCAGTATTTCTATATGAGGAAAAATATTACATATCAAGTTATCGAGATTTTTCTAACAGTAGTTTCCCCTGGTGTAACAAAGCAAAATTACCTGTTTCCTAAAAGTGTGAAATTAAAAGTGTGTCAGAACTCCTTACAACATCGATTTCCACTTATTTTACAATCTCAGCTGTCAAATACATTTTCTTGCCGTTTAGTCTCTGACAGCCTGAAGTAAAATATAATGAACCTTCGTGCTATCTTTATTTCTTTTTTATGAAAATACTAACCGACAGTTTTATCATACCACTCTGCTGTGCAATCTTCAGTGCATGAAAACTTCTTTCTGTTTTTGTTTCCTCGCTCGAAAAAGTGTGAAAAAATATATTCTTGCAGTTTTAGGTTTTCTCTGACAATCTTTAGTAATATATATATATATATATATATATATATATATATATATATATATATATATATATATATATAAATGGAACTTCCCTGCTCCTTTCATTTTCTCTTCGAAAATTTTAAAACAGAATACCAGATAGTGTCCGTGTTTGTTTTTCTATCTGAAGACTCTTATTTGAAAAATATAATCCACTTCCATGAAGTTTTTTTCTGTTTTCAGTCCAGGAGGGCATGCTCTTAACGGAGTATTGGATATTCAGGAAAAATTCTGGAAAGCTAAGTCGATAACAGAATGATAAGAGGAAAGTCAAAAGCATGGTGGAAGGACAAAATGAAGGGGTACTTCTTATATATATAAAAAATACACAGATATCACGCCCTCTGCTTTGACGAGTACGGAAATGAACAACTTCCTCAAACACAAACTGATCAATAAAGCAGGTGCCTCAGACTAAATATCATCCTGTACTGCGCCGCTTTTTGCAGTTTCGACAGTCAGGCAACACCTAGAGTAACAGTGGCACTGACATATATCACCGAGTAGTCTGTATTATAAAATGGTTCTTTTTTACAACATCTTTTAGCATGGCATGGGACGTCGTACCTGTTTTATGAGGGATTACAAATGCGGACATAACTACTGATCCAACTCATAAAGACAAGAGAGTGAGCAGTAACGATTATAATGCAATAATGCCATCTTTGGAAGCCAACAATAATTTTATTTTACTGTGTTTTGTATGATTCATTATATCTCTCAGCTAAGAAGTGGGGCGATGTTACATTCTACAAAAGTACATGAAGAGAGTTTGGCAGGAAAGGTGGGACAGAGTGTTGCTGAGTAGTGACAGAGGCTTGCGAACGTGCTAGTCGAAACTGCCTTGAACAAACTCATGATCAGGCGTAAGGTAACTGACCAGACGTTTCCCTGAAATCGCGGTTGACTGCTGGGATAAACCCGTTGACTGTTAGGATTTCTCTCAGCTGAACATAATTATCTATCATTATCCTGAATGAAATGTATAAGTTCCTCCAAAGCTATAGACAATTGAACCAAGACAGTTTTTACTGAATATAAGAAGGTTAAATTTATCATTCATTTTTCAATTAACAATTATTTAGGTAGATGCAGCTTCTCCTAAAATGTACAAAGAACAAAATCCAGCGGCGACTGTAGCTCAGGTTTTGTAGACTACTCTGATGATCAAACTGAGCAGTATTGCTAAAAAAAAAAAAAAAAAAAAAAAAAAAAATCCCCATAAGCCCTTCATTATAATGTAGCCTTTATTGTATTATTATTGTTAACAACTTATATTTTAGGCTGAGACTTTTTCAACTGAGGGTGTTAGTTACAGCCTTCATTTAATCATTTAGTGTGGAAAGTGTGTCCTAGGTTGAATAAAGCCGTTTGGAGGCAGGAAGAATGAACTGGAAAAGGAAGTCACCTTATTGATAGGTTAGTACGTGGAAATATAAATCCATAAAGAACCGGGTGTGGCTCGTTATGCATAGATCATTTCGAAAGCCTCTCCCATTTCCTTAACCCCGCCCTCTTTACTTATCAGCTGCTCTTGCATTTGGCTGCAGAACAAGGAAAACGCACACTTTTGTCGCATCAGTTCATGTTACAAAAGCCTGCCACTATACATTCAGTTGGTCTGATAAAAATAATATTAAGGAGTAACATATGATAAAGGAATAATAAAGACTAATAAAAAAATAAGCAATACTTAAAATAAGGAAAATAATAACAGCATTAATAATAATAATAATAATAATAATAATAATAATAATAATAATCTATCTATCTATCTATATACCTAGGCTGCTTCTTCTGTAGCCCCAACCACGAACATTAAAACTACCAGTATTATCAAAGCAAACAACGATATATTAAACACACAAGTAGGTCTATAAATAAGAAAAAATCTGCACTCCAGCCACCTTGAACCAGACAGCCTTAGAGCTGAATTATAAAGCACCTGGAGAGACTACCTTCCAATTTGCTTATCACAGAAATTTTCAGGTTTTCAACTACAGTTATTTTCCGTGGCAGGTGTGTGTGTGTGTGTGTGTGTGTGTGTGTGTGTGTGTGTGTGTGTGTGTGTAATGCAGACTTTGTGAGCAAGAGTGTGGATTTAAGACGACGTTTGAGTGTGTTCGAATAAGTTTTTGCGTGTATATACGAGTCAAAGCATATAAATGTTTGTAATAAAAAATGTGCCTCTCTGTCTGTCTGTCTGTCTCTCTCTGTCTCTCTCTCTGTATCTTTGTCAGTATGCACGCGTACACGTTTACGGAAACATGTGGAGGTGATGATTGTGTCTGACTGTGTCTGTAAAATTATTATCCACGAATCATAGCATGTGTACGTACAAATCATACTGTGTGTGTGTGTGTGTGTGTGTGTGTGTGTGTGTGTGTGTGTGTGTGTGTGTGTGTGTGTGTGTGTGTGTGTGTGTGTGTGTGTGTGTGTGTGTGTGTGTGGCCTTGTATATGTATATGTAAATTAGTGCATGTGGATCTCAGACTGTACTGCATGAGTAGGTATATTATGTACTGTATGTGTATGTATGTACGTGTGTATGTGTGTGTGCGTTGCTACCGCATCTAGCTGAGTCACCGTTGGCACCTCCATCACTGTTTATTAGTGAGGTCACAGTGACGGAACGGGGTGAGTCTCTCTCTCTCTCTCTCTCTCTCTCTCTCTCTCTCTCTCTCTACGTTCGCATTCTCGCTGTTTGATTCACATTAGATCAATACAATACCCTTTATTCCCACCTCTCTCTCTCTCTCTCTCTCTCTCTCTCTCTCTCTCTCTCTCACACACACACACACACACACACACACACACATACACACACACACACACACACACACACACACACACACACACACACAACTTTGGCACTTTCTATCCAGCTTGTACTCCTTGTGTTATTTTACTTGAACCTACTGTACTCTCACTTAAAGATTCTACGTCTCACAATAAATGTTTTAGTTTTATTTGCTACCACCTCCACTACCAAATACTTCCACTCTGACTCATAATCTTATTTTCTCTTTTTCAATACAACTGACTCATTCTCAGTACTCCCCTCCCACCCCCAAAACACACTTTCTAGCTACCTGCGTATATCCATCTTTTTATATCTTTCTATCAGTCTGTCTCTATCTATCTATCTATCTGTCTACCAGCTTATCTATCTATCTATCCATCTGCATAAAAATCATTATGATCATCTTCACAAACTTTAATCTTCAATAATGTTACCTGTTATAGTACTGTCAGTCTTTACATCCACCACTGTCACCATCGTTATTATCGTAGTCCCGTCACCATGAGCACTACAACCATATCACTTTCACTGTTGTCAGCATCATTAAACTACCTCATACCCGTTAGCTTTACGTTTCTCTACTTTGATAATAATACATCATTTCCACGCTACCATCACCATCACTACAACCAAGACTATCACTGCAACCACCAGAGTACATTATCTAATATCGTCATCTAAATTAACACCATCACCCAAAGAATACAGCTGTTTCTGTCATCATCATCATTTGAGAGGCGTCCAGCAGTCAGGTTGCTAGCACGAGTGTCTACCAATCCTCCTCAGATGGGTTTAATTCCAATGAGGACTGGCATATAAGAGGATGTCCTTAAATATCCACACCCTAGACTCCTTAGAATGCCCAGATGACAACAACCGACTTTTTTCACTCACAAACACAGCCACTCTCATATGTACTTCACACTCTACACTCAAAAGCCTTCGTTACCTATACCCGTCATAAGTTGTGGGAAGGAGTGGGTCGCTCTCTAGAGACAAGAAAATGGTGTTCCTCGGCCCTTCACCATCATCATTATTATCTCTGCTGCATCACTCCATTACAGTCATAGGAAACACCAACATCGCTACCTTCTCAGCAATCACCATCATATCATCATTTTATCCAATATTACCATCTCTTATACACAACAGCAGTCATCATGAGTATTAACAGCCAAACATCACGACGAACAGTTTTACATCTTAACATCATCACAATCACCACCACAGTCATCAACACCATTATTTCTAGCACAGTTCATATCCCCAAAACTATCACCTCACCATAACCACCATTAGCAGTATCACCATCACCATCAGGATCATCAATATCACCCTTACAATCACGATATCCTCAATGCAATCCTTATCATAGATATAGTCATGACAATCACCAATGCGATCATCGTACACAACAATCACCAGCATAATCACCTCCATTAAAATTATCAGTCACCATCACCATAAAAAATTCACCACTATCATTTGCATCAGTAGCAATATCATCATCATCATTATCAGTGTGATAAACATCAAAATAATAATTACAAAATGTCCAACAATCCCAACTACGATCGCTGTCATCATCATCATCATAACCATCAACACAATCATAATCCCCATAAAAAAAACACCATCACCACCACCACCACCATCACTAACAAAAACAGCAGTAACTATTAACACTGCCATATATGAATCACTATCACCGCCACCACCACCACCAACATTACAACCATCATAATCATCAACCACAATCCCCATGAAAATCAAAATCACCACCATCACCACCACTACCTAAAGCAGCAGTCATTATCTACACCACCATAAAAGAATCACCACCACCACCATTATTGTCATCATCATCCCCGTTCACTTTAAGTCCTCCTTCCATCCCACTCCTGCCTCTCCCTGTGCAAATGTCTGATTACCTGTCACCCGGCACCTGTTCTAATTCCATTTACCTGTCAAACACGCCACCTGTCCTCATCCCTCATCATCCCTCACTGTCAGCCTCACCTTCTCGTCCACTGAGAGGTGAGAGTGAAAGGTATGCTTGATGTCGGCTCTGATAGCTCTTAAACTGAATGTGTGTGTGTGAGAGTGAGACAGAAAGAGGATGAGTTGCGAAGTGGGCTGGAGTTAACTATGGAGTGTGTGTGTGTGTGTGTGTGTGTGTGTGTGTGTGTGTGTGTGTGTGTGTGTGTGTGTGTGTGTGTGTGTGTGTGTGTGTGTGTGTGTGTGTGTGGTGAGGGTCGTGTTGGTGAGGATTCTGTGTGTGGTGAGGATGGCGTGTGTGGTGTTGGTAATGAGGGTGGTGTGTGAGATGAGAGTGGAATGTGTAGTAAGAATGTGGTGTGTGTGATGAGAGTGGGATGTGTAGTAAGAATGGGGTAATGTGATGGGGCGGAGTGCTTGATGAGGGTGGAATGTGTGGTGAGGGTGAGGAGCGTGGTGAACGAGAGCAAGCGAAGGGTGTGTGCAGTGATGAAGATGTGTCGGCAGGAAGGAATGTGCTATGAGGGAAAAATGTACAGCGGACTCTGCAATAAGAACTGGTAAACAGCAGCCAGAAAGACCTATGGACGGATCGGAGGTGAGTAAGAATGAGGGATACTGCTAGGAAAGGTACTGTGTAATGAAAATGAAATCTGTTGTGAGGGAGAAATGGTGAGCTGTGGGGTGGGCGTTATATATAAGGTAAGATATAATGAGAAACAGTGATTAAATGACTTGTGAAAGGATGAAGCATGAGCTGAGGTAAGGGGTGGATTTAAAATGCGGTGGTGAGGGAGAAGTGTGGCGAAGTGCAGTAAAGGAACAGTATTTGTAAAGCAGCTGAGTGAACAGAGGTGTGGTTAGGTGCATTGTATGGCCAGGGACAGACAGGTGGTGTGGATGAAATCTGTGGAAAGGAGATGCGTGGTGAGGAAAGAATGTGTGGAGATGTATGGTGGGGAAATTATGTAGTGAGGTGCAGGTGTGTGGTGAGAAAGATATGTATGATAAGGAGGAGACGTAATGTGAGGAGAGGAGGTGTGTGGTGAGAAACATTATTTTGTGTGGTGAGAAAAGATATGTATATTAAAAAGATTTGTGGTGTGAAGAGGTAAAGGATGTGTAATGAGGTAGGACAAAAGTGTTGTGTGTAGGGAAAAGATGTGAGAGTGATGTGACAGGTGAAAGAGGGATGTGATGAAAAGTCAATTAATTTTGTCAAGAGGATTATGCAAGGTTACTTAGAGAAGTCTGAAAAGTAGAAGGGAGAAATAGAAAGATGAGATTACAAAAGAGGATTGAAGAGCAAGAATTTGTGAAAGTAAAGAGAAAAGAGGGAAGAACGGCTGAAAAGAAAAGGAAATGAACCTTGAATAGAGTTGGGTTATGAGGAAGTGACATTAGGTAAAAAAAAGTAATATGGAATTCGAGGTGGGAAAATGGTTTGAGAAAATGTGTTGTAAGAAACAAACAGAATATCGAAGAAAGAGGGGAGAAAATAAAGTAGTGTGACGGTAAAGCTTGAAGCAAATAAAGGGTTTCAGACTGCAATAAAGAGATGTGCAAAGGAGACAGACAGACACACGAGAATGATAAAATACAGTGCTTGGAAGACGTGAAATGTGTGAAATGGTGCTTGAAAGGGGTGACAGGCGGAAGACAGTGAAAGAAGACAGTATTTGCAAGAGCTCACACGTGTGAAATAGTGCCTGAAGCTAGTGACAAGTATGAGGCAGTGATTTAGGACAGGGCTTACAGGATGTGTTATGTGAAAATATGTTTAAAGACACTTATGATATACGGCGATGAAAAAAGACTGACTGCAAGAAATGGTTAGTGTGAAACAGTGCTTGTGAGTGGTAATACGCGTGCAACAGTGCTTGAGGGAGGCGAAACGTATGTTTGAAAAAGATGGAAGTCGTGAAACACTATTGCAGTAAAACTGATGAAAAGAAAAAGAGTGATAATATGTAGACACCCGAGTAATGTGTGTCTGCATTATACCTTTGACGCACTGCCTTATATTCTCACACCTGCTAACTCTTGCAAGAGCTGTATTATTTCTCTGTTCCAAACTGGTCAGTTCTTTTAAAAGAGAGCGCTATTTGATTTCGTATCACCTTTCACCTTTTTCACTCACTATATTACACGTGTCGATAGGGCGTGTAATATAGTGAGTGAAAAAGGTGAGAGGCTGGAAGAAATTAAGTAATGCACTGTTTGAAAGAATTCGCCTGTATGAATCAGAGAAATAATAAAGTACTTACAAGAATTATCAGTTACGAAAATGTAAGGCAATGTGTTAAAGGCATAATGTTGACAAAGCGTTCGTCTGTCCACACACTCCTTTTCTATTCACCTCTAATGCAGCAGTTAACTGGCATTTTCCGTTCTTCGTGTACACAACTGGTAAACTCTGGGATATCCTTCCTTATCATGTTTTCCCCTTACCTACAACCTCCAGCCTTTCGAATGCAGTGTGCTTAGGAATCTCAAAACATGTCGGATACTGACCTTTATTCTCTCTTCTTCAACAACCAGTCTTATCTTAATTCTATAAAAATATATTTGCAAAAGATAATACGAGAAAACGAAAACTAAGTAAAAGGATTGACAAAGTAATATCATAAAGTGAAAGACATGAAGACTAAAGCTGAGAAGCTGTTGGAAGAGGGAATAGGTTCTACATAGCGAGGCAAGGCAGTGCTTGGACGCGGCCTAAATGCGAAAGTGGCATGTTGATGGTAAGACAGCAAAGACGAAAGTAAGTTTGGGGGAGGAGTAAGGAAGAGGCAGATGTGAGGCAAGGACGTGAGAATCGCGAGGGAAGGAAATAGACAACATCAGGGAGGTATGTGCGAGACAGGGAGGTTCGAGGCAGCGATGTGAACGGTGCAAGACAGGGAAGACGAAGTGGTGAGGCAGGATGGCATGAGGCAGGGAGGTCAAAAGCGTACGGCAGGAAGGTGAAAGTTATGAAGTGGGGAAGTGAAAGGTGTACGAATAAGGTGGCAGGAGGTGTGAGACAAGGAATGGCAGATTGCGAATAAGACTGTCACACTGAGGTAATGAGAAGATCTACGGATATTTCACCCCTACGAAAGCAGATGTTAAGAAGGAATCGAAAAGTGAATAAAAGAAACAAGCAGGTGAGACAAGTTAGTAGGCGAGGAAGCAGACAGACAGACAGATGAGGCAGAGACATTGTTTAAATAATTGAGCAGGTAGATGAGGCAGTGCTGTGAGTGAAGAGGAGGAAGATATAAGGAGATATAAGGACAGGGGGCTATGCCTGTGTGTATTGGGAAAAGGCTAGGAAATGCCTGACAAAGTAAGTGAGCAGTATACAGTGGGTGAAAAGAGGTAGGGAAATACAGCAAGACGGTAAGGCAGCGTCTGAGAGAGGAAAATATCAGGTGGAGAGCACTGCATGGACAAGGAAGCAGGAAGGTGGGACAGGAGGTGTTAGGTGCAGTTATATCAGAGCAATGGAAGCAGAGAAAGCTGGAGTGAGGCAGGAGGCGATAAGGCGGGACTTTCGAGTAAGACAACGCTTGAACGAGACAGAAGAAAGGTGAGGTAGAGAAGTGAGGCAGGGAACTTAAAAAGAAAGATCAGGCAGCAAAGTAAGAGAAAGAAGTGAGGCAGGGAAATAAGGCAGAGGGGAGGCAGAGAGGTGATTCAAGGAAGTGTGAGGGAAATGAAATGAGGAGGTGAGACAAGAAGGTGCCGGAGAACTGAGGTTGAGGGTGAAGCAGGGAGGTGAGGGGAGTAAGTGAGGCAGCACTTGAACCAGAGAGCAGAAAGGTGAAACAGGGAAGTAAGGCAGGAAAAGAGGCATGGAGGTGAGGTGAGGCAGAGCAAGGGTGATACATCATCTCTAAATCCCCCCGCTGAGCCACAATATTTATTTGTTTTGGGGTTCCGGGTCTTGATAGTGTAAAGATCAGTACGTGTGTGTGTGTGTGTGTGTGTGTGTGTGTGTGTGTGTGTGTGTGTGTGTGTGTGTGTGTGTGTGTGTGTGTGTGTGTGTGTGTGTGTGTGTGTGTGTGTGTGTGTGTGTGTGTGTGTGTGTGTGTGTGTGTGTGTGTTTTATTCCAACCAGCTGTTTGCCTATTTATCTATGTCAGCTATGTGGCTACATTTTATATTAATCCATGTATCAATTTCAAGCAGTTTCGTTACTGCCACACTTATCACTTTATATGCATCATCCCCAACCGGTATAATCGTTTGATAAAGGAGGTACACTCTCTCCAAAAAGGATTAGCTCCCTGGAAGTGATGTTTCTGTAAATGCAACCAGCAAGCCTTGAATGGCAGGTTCCATGGGGCTGGTATCTTTGACAGTGGTCTGCACATTTCTTTCTCTTTACGGTCACCTAGTAATCATAATATATGCAGTATACCACTTACTCTCAAATTAGCAATGAACCAAGCTGATTTTCTAATATCATATGCAAAACAACTACCTTTATTTGTAACCCAGGCGATTCAGGCGCCCTAGATAATGTCCGTTTGAACAGCTGGGACGCCACATAGAAATGAAACGTCCCTACGTTTGCATGAATCTCTCTTACTGTCGAACTGATTTGGACGCAAAATTCATTAAATGGAATTAATTTAATATTGCATTCAATGGCAAGTACTCAAAGAGGCATTACATGAACACATCAGATAAAGCTGGTATTGTGATTTGTTGCATGGTACTGTAGTATTATTTCCACCTGAAGTGAATGAATTCATTGGAGACTTTTCTGAAATATAAGTTAGTGTCAAAAGCATCCCTGGGTTTTACACTCAAAATAAAAACACCACAAAAATCACAAAGCATTATCATCACTCTTCACGAAATGGGCCTAAGCCTACTGATAAATTTAGCTACATTACTAAAGATGGACACCATGACGCAATAATCACGGCATGTGCTTAACTTGTAACTGACAACTACTTTATTAGGATGACAAACCTACCAACGTAATAAAGGTATAAAAATTTACTGTTTAAAAGAGTTCATATTGTATCATTCTGTATTACTTAGGAAAGGGGCCGACAGTTCTTTGAAAGGTTGCAGAATCACAGGAAAAAGGAAATACATTTACAAGAGAAAGGATGGCTATCAATGGCTATACAACTATAGGAAAATGACGTACAATCACCGGATGTACAGTGATGAGAAAGGAGTTACAGTCAGAAAATAAAGATGATAAAATAACATAAGAACGACAGTCCAGTCACTGATAAAGTAGGTACAATCACTTGAATACAGATGCTTCAGTTTCCGTCTATTTCATGGAAACTAAACGACAGCATGCAACAGAACTGTTCGGAGGCATGGTGGCCAAAAATATCTACGTTGAAATACAAAGAAAGATCATGAATGAAGGAGGAAGCCAGGAAAAGGTAGATTCCCTTTCATGATCTGTAAATTGCCCTTTAAAAAATGAAAAGGATAGGTGGGGTTGTTCGTCCAGGAAAGTGCGCGAGGCCGGGTTGGCTGGAAGAAAAGAGGGAGAACAAAAAGAGGTGGACAGATAAGGTGCGAAAGTGGGTAAAAGAGGGTGGCGTGTCGTCGTAAGAAAGGAGGTTGTTACTGCTAAAGAAGATATAATCCCACACAGGATAAGTATGATTGTATTTACTCATCTATCAATTGGCAATAAAATGTATACATCCATTCACTTAGCTTTACTTACTTAAAACAGATATTATATGAATCCAATGCTCTTCCACTACTTTAGACAGATTTATGTAACCATACACCTAAAACAAGAAAATATCAAAGGCGAATCCAAGCCAGACAAAAACCACTGTACCATCATAAAAAATACAGTGCCATTAAGTGGTTACGATGCTTCCCTTTGAACTATTCACGCAGGCACTGTGAAACCAAGGCACGCATATATCCAGCCTGAAGCATGTGTGTGTGTGTGTGTATTATACAGTAGGTTATGTTCTTACTGATGGACTCTGTGTGTGTGTGTGTGTGTGTGTGTGTGTGTGTGTGTGTGTGTGTGTGTGTGTGTGTGTGTGTGTGTGTGTGTGTGTGTGTGTGTGTGTGTGTGTGTGTGTGTGCCCATTTACGGGAAACCTGTGGACGTGATCTTGAGACGTGTGCGTGAGAAAGGAAGGTCGTGAGACGAATACACACACACACACACACACACACACACACACACACACACATATATATATATATATATATATATATATATATATATATATAAATCCGTGTGTGTGTGTGTGTGGAGAGAGAGAGAGAGAGAGAGAGAGAGAGAGAGAGAGAGAGAGAGAGAGAGAGAGAGAGAGGATATATTAGAATTTGATACAGACGGAAAAAGAAGAACACAATTATTCAAGAAGAGAAAAGGATTAAGAGAGAAGGTATGTTCTGTGTCAAGGAGAGAGAAGTGTGAAGGTGGGGGGGAAAAAAATGAAAAATTTAGTGGAAGGACGAATGGGATAAAGATAAAGTCAGATATATCACTGAGAAACAACGAGAAGAGAAGGGCGAAAAAGAAAGATGCTGATGAAAGGTGGAAAAATGGAAGGCAATGAAAGAGTAGGAACACGCCACAATGAGAAAGAGAAGCATTTAGACTGATGAGGAAAATGAAGCGAAGATCTACATGGAGGTAGGTGAAAGGTCAAGACAGAAGTAGATATATGGATAAAAAGGGGGAAGAAAGGAAGGAAGAAGAGTGAGGAGGAAACTGGGGAAAATCTCGAAATAGGAGGAAGAGGAAATGAATAAAAATAAAGCAATGACAGAGAGGTAGAGGAGGGATGAAGCAGGAAGAGGAAGCGAAGATACAGCTGCTCAAGAGGGCGAAGAGGAAAATGAAGAAGTAGGATGATTTAGTATAAAGGCCACGAAACAGGACAAAGAGAAACATAGGAACAGGATGAAGTATCAGAGAGTTAAAGAGGACAGGGAAGAGGAAGGGTAAAAAAAATGATGATAAAAGAAGATACGAGAAAGGAGAGTATAAAAAAAGTAGGATAAAAGTATGAAGGTGGTGAGGAAGAAACGGGATATGAGGAATGATGATACAAGAGGAAGCCAAGGAAAAGTGTAAGAGGAGGATGAGGAGAATAAGAGAGGTGAAGATGAAGGAGAGAGAGGGAAGAGCGAAGATAAAGCAGTGACTGACATGTGAAGATGACGGGAATGAAAGGAGAATGGCGAGGGCGAAGAAAAACAAAGAAAGGAGATGAGCAGATAGGCGAGCGGAGTGTGAAGACAGTAGGGTAATAAGATAGACGTGGGGAGGAGAGGTGATTAGAACGATAAAGTGATAAAGATGGAAGCGAGTGGGAAGAGAAAGTTTAACACTGAGAGAAAGAGAGGAAGGGAAAACTGGGGGGGAAAGAAGAACGACAGACAGATCAGTTGAATGATAAAATAAGCTGTACAGTAATGGAAAAGAATGGATTAGTAAAGAAAGGAAATATGAGAGGATAAGAGGAAGAAACGACAATAAAAGCGAAGTAGGAGGAATAGATAACAAATGGTAAGGGGGGAGAAAATGAAAACAGTGAAAGGGAAAAAAGTAGGGAGAAAGGTGATAAGGATATGAGTAGAATAATAACTGATATGGAAGGATGGGACAGGGGAAGATGATGACAATGGAGAGGGAGAAGAGAGGAAAGGAAGGGGAAGGAAGGCCAGATAACATGAGACGAAGATGAATGAACTGAGAAGGATAGGTAGAAGAGGAAGGAAATGAATGAAATGCAGAGATAGAAGACAAACAAGGGGAGAAGGGAAAGAGAAGGCTGATGAGGAGCCAGGTAGCATGATAATCTCTGAGAGGTAAACATGGAGGAAAAAGATGAAAATGGAGAGGGAGAAGGAAGAAAAAGAAAACAAGAGTAGTGGGGATGAGAGGAAAAAGGCAAGGATAAAAAAGTGACAAAGATGAAACTACTAAAGAACGGAGAGCAGAAAAACAGAGAAAGATTAACATACGACATATAACAAGGTTGAACTGATGAAAAAGGAAAAAAAGATTTAGTAGGAGAAGGATGACAAGGAGGAAGTGATGACATGAGAGAGACGTGAAGGAACAACCGATACAAAGTGAAAAGGGAGAGAAATGAAAAAAAGGGAGAAGGGAAGGAGAGAAAAACAATGATAACAGGTAAAGGGAGTAGATGGAATAAATGATAAAAACAATGATAACAGGTAAAGGGAGTAGATGGAATAAATGATAAAAACAATGATAACAGGTAAAGGGAGTAGATGGAATAAATGATAAAAAGGAGAAAATCATAAAGGTTGGTGAAAGATGGGAAAGATGAATAAAGGAAGGGAGAAAAAAGTAAAATGAAGGAAGGAAAGTGGCAACACGAGACAACCAAAGAAATAACTGTTAAAGATGGATGGACAACGAAAGAGTGAAGAAAAGACAATGGAGAAGAAGGGAAGGAGGAAGAGAGGCAAATGGGGAAGAGCTGAAAAAAATTTAAGGAGGGTGAAAATAGATAGAATGTTGACAAAGCAGAGAGAAGATAGGAAGAGGAAACAGTAGAAAGTGATAATACGAGGGAGGAGTAAACAAAACAACTGTTAATGGAGAGAAGAAATTGAGATGGGAGGAGAAAGGGCTGAAAGAAGAGAGAAGCGGGAACAGGAACTTAAACAGAAGCTTAGGCATAGAAGAAAATTATGAACGCGAGAAAGAACCAAGAGCAGAATGAAGGAGAGAAAAATCGAGAGATGAGTTAACAAACAAGAGTGAAAATGAGAAAAAAAAACATAAAGAGAAAAGGGGAAGATGAAGGAAGACACTAAGAACCGAGAAAAGGGGAAGATGAAGGAAGACACGAAGAAACAAGAAAAAATAAAAGAGTTACTGTGTAAATATGGACTGAAATGGGGCAGAGGGAGGAAGGAAGAAGTAACAGCAAACAGAAAACAATGGACTTGAGAGAAAGGAAGCAGATGGGTAAGAGAAAGGTAATATGAGATGAGAAAGGGGTAGATTCTTCAGTTAACAGAAGCATGAAAAGATGGATAGATGGAAACTGACAGTGAAAGAACAAATGAGAGAGAGAGAGAGAGAGAGAGAGAGAGAGAGAGAGAGAGAGAGAGAGAGAGAGAGAGAGAGAGAGAGAGAGAGAGAGAGAAAATTATAAAGTGGATAAAAGAGATGAAAATGAGGAGGGAGGGGAATAGTAGGAAGTGAGAATCGACATCAGTAATAATATGAATGAAATGAAAAAGAGAGATGAAGAGGAAACCAAAAAAGAAATAAAATGACATGAGAAAAGTAGAATGAAATGATGACGAGGGGGAGAATGTGAAAATTATGATATGAGGTGATAGTAAGAAGAGGACAGAGTATAAGGAAAGAGGAGTGAGCCCCTTAGCCCGCCTTATAGAGGAGGCGCTAATCCCTGATACTATCTTAATCATCACTATAAGGAACCTCAGAGTAAGAGTAGCAGACGTGGAGGTGCGGATGGGGAGGGGAGGGAGAGTAGGAGAGAAAGAAAGGAGATAAGGAATGGTAAAGGGAGAAAATACATGATTAGGAGGTGGTAAGAGAGAGTAGGAGAAGGCAGAAAAAAGAACAGAAGAAAGGTGAAGAAGGGGAGACTAGAGAGAAGGGAGAGAAGAGAGAAAAGTGAGGGTTGCAGAAGGAGGGAGATGGGAATGAGAAAGATAAATAAATAGACAATGATAAACAGAAGAGACAGAGAGCTGAGTAAAGAGAGAAGACACGCATGTGAAGGAGAGGAAGGGACAGAATGACAGAGAAGAGTAAAAATGGGATGTGGAAAGGATTAGAAAAGGTGAGTAATGGGGGGCAGTTATGGAGGTGAGGAAGGACGAAGAAAGAGATAGGAGAGAAAGAAAAAGGATGGATAAAAGAGATGCCTTATGCTTGTAATAATAAAGCAGAGAGAGGACACATGGAGGTTATGGAAGGCAACGAGTGGGAGAAAAGAGGGGAAGGACGAAGGATTAAAAAGGAGAGAAGGCAGGCAAGGAACGATAGAGGTGAAGAAGGGAAGAAGAATGAAAAAGAAGAGAGAAAAGGTAAGGGAAGAAGTGGTGAAGGTAAGAAGAGGAGAGAGAGTTTTAGTATATTTGAGGAAAAAGTAAAACATAGAAGAAAGTTAGAGTTTGGTAGAGAACGTAACACAGGAGATAGAGAAGGGAATACAGTAATGAGTGTGGAGAGTGCGTGAGTGAAAAGTGGGAGGGGGGAGTGAAGGATATTGAAAAGTTAAATGGAGGGGGGTGGGGTGGGTTGACCACGTGAGTGAAATGCTGTGGGTCCCGCAACTGTCTGCAAGGCTTGTAGCGTTGCTGTAACTCTTGTCAAGATTGCAGTAATGTTAGTACTTTGTTTAAACTGAGACTCAACAACAGAAAGCTAAGATACACCTTCACTTCAGCAACACTGACACGAAAATGATGTGGTTTGGCCTGCTGCACTTTCATGTGCATGCACAGTAAGACTGAATGTAACACCTTTTCACTCGGCGTTGCTGTATCAAATACATTTACATACCAGCCTATGATTTCGGACACTTTTTTTATACCTCCTCGTTACTGATGTCACTATAGAAGCGGGGGGGGGGGAGGGGGCTGAATGAGAGGCAAGAGAGAAGAACACAGGACAAACGCTCGAAACGAAAACGATGGAACGAGGAAAGACAGATAAAAACAACAAAAAAAGCAGGATGAAACTGGAGAGAAGCCTAAGAAAACCAGTGGGAAAAATGAGGAGGGTGTAGAAGTGGATGGCTGAAGGAAATCCATTAACGATGTGAGAGTGACGAGGAAAGGAAGAGGGGTAGACAGGAAGGTTGAAAGGAAAAAAAAAGAAAAAAGAAAGGAAGGAAGGTAAGAAGGAAAGAGGAGACGGATGAGTATAAATGAAGAAGGACGACAGTAAAGATGTCAAGGTGTGTGGGGGGAGGAAGGAATAATAAAAATTAAGAAAAAGGGAAAATTCGAAGGAGGAGACAAGGAAAGAAAGAAGGGCGAAGGAGAGGAAGGTAGAGGGCGAGAGAAGAATGATCCCCTGTAGAGATACCAAGATGAAAGAAGGAAGGAGGAGGGGGAGGATGAGAATCGAGGCAGAACGAAGAAGGAAGAACAACCGGTAGGAAGGAAAGGAAGAGAAAATGATGGAGGGGAAAAACCAGCAGAAAGGAAAGGCATAAAAAATAAGATAAGAAGAGAAAAGGAAGACAAAAGAGGAAAAGGAAGACAGAAGGAGGAAAAGAAGAAAAGGAAGACAGAAGACAGAAAAGAAGAAAAGGAAAACAGGAGGATGAATACAAGAAAAGAAAGACAGGAGGAAGAAAGAAGAAAAGGAAGACAGAAGGTGAAAAAGAATTAAATGTAGATAGGAGGAAAAAAAGGAGGGAAGAATGAAAAAAAGGAAGAGGGGGAAAAACAAGAGAAGAGGGAGGAAGAAGGATGATGGCAGCGAGTGAAGAATGTTGTCCAGCAAGGATGTCAAGGTGAGGGGGGTAGAGGCGGGGCGTGGCAGGAGGGAGGGTGTAAGTGCAGCCTGCGTGTACTGAATGACATCTTATTGCACGCCAGCTCACCATCACATCTCCTTTTTTTGCATAATATCGCACTTACTTTCTCTCTGCCATTCGTAACATTCTTCTGACTCTAAAAGAAAAATATTGCAGTCTTCCCTCACTTTATCTAATATCCATATTTTCCTTCGGTCTGTCTGTATGGCTGTGTTTCTCTGTGTGTATTCCTGTGTTTGTCTGTCTGTGTGTCTGTGTTTCTGTTTCTCTGTGTGTATTCGTCTGTCTGTCTTTCCGTTTGCCTGTGTCTGTGTCTCTGTCTGTCTGTCTTTGTCTCTGTCTTTGTCTGTCTGCCTCTCTGTCTTTGTCTCTGTCTGGCTGTCTGTCTCTGTCTCTGTCTGTCTGTCTCTACCTACCTACCTATCTATCTGTCTATTTCTATCTGCCCTTATCTCTATCTCTCTCAAAAGAGAGAAAAAGAAAAAAAAATGCATTATTGCTTTCTTTTTATCCACCACTCATGACCTCCTTCTGTCTCTAAACACATCGCTCTGTCTACCTCTCGTACCCTCCTTCCAACTGTAAAATTAGTATTCACAGTAGTATCCCTCTCACTCTATCCTACACTCGTATTTTTCTTATCCACTTAAAAAAAATAAATATTACTCCTCCTCTACTTAGCATTCACACCTTCCTTGCTCGGACAAGAATAAAACTAGGAGTACACAGTATGTCTCTCTTTAACTACCAGTGATTAATTTTCTTCTTCCTGAATAAAAATATTGAGATCGGTATCGCTCATATATGGTTTCTGATTCTAGAACAAGCCTGTATGTCGACTGCATGACCTGCGTCGCGCCATGATACCATCAAAATGGACTTAAAGAAGTAGCCGTCGTGAGCAAAGGAGTTTGCGGACTGGCATGGAATTTGACAGGCGGTGGGACTGTGGCAGGAATGTTTTCCTTGTGAAAATGGGTGCTGTAGGGTTAGTGGTTTGAATGTAGTGAATGTTCCGAAATGTCCTCCATGCATTAGTGATATGATAGGTAAAGAAATGGGCGTGAGAGACAAATGAATTAGTGGAATGAGCTGGAATTATGGAGGGTGGAGTGAGGAGAGGCTCTAGGGTTAGACTGAGTGAAAACCGATATTCTATAATTAATAGTTTGAGTGCAATAAAGGTTTACCTGAAAGATTTCCTCAGCAACAGCAACATAAACCCGCGATACACTCATTTACCTGTTTTTACGACGCGGAGTTCTGAGAATCAATGCAATATCACTCCCACTTTATCGGCCAATCATATCTTTCTTCTAATCAAAAAGTACTGTACTTATATTTTCCTTAAGACTCAAAAGATTACTAAAACTTTCTCCATCCAGTGCTCAAACCTTCCTTCTGACCTTAAAACCTTAATTACACAGGGACCGTCACATTATGTACTACTCGTATTCTCATATTTTATGAACCTCAAATAAATTAATGACTGAAATATCGCTTCTCCGATCTCTGTCTTGCACTCATACCTTCCTCCAGACTCTAAAGATAAATATCTGTACCACCTACATATGTTCCTCTATAGTACTCGTATCTTCCTTCTTACTAGACAAATAACAGTAAAAACCAACGCACTATAGAAAATATCCCTCTGTCAGGCACTACTAACTTCCCACTGGTTCTAAGTATTTAAGTACAACGACTCAAATGTATTTCTGTCAAGAACTCATATCTTCTCGATAGGGCACAGTAAAAGAAAAAAAAAAAATTGTAATACCGGTTTCGATTTCTTCTAATAAGTTCCTTCTTGTTAGAAGATGAAAAACTAAGAACCACCCAAGTACATTTCTTTGTTGCAGTAACAACCTACCTCTAACTCTACAGGAAAATGCGCCATCACATTAACATTTTCTATCTGACTTTCGTAACCTCATCCTGCGTCTAATGATACAGATACACTCATTCAAAATTATTCCTCTATCGTGCTCAAATCTCCCTTCTGATTAACTAGCATGATGATGGCATTATAAATGCTTACAAGTAGCTCAGCGTCTTACTCTGTGACTGATTATGCACATAAGTAAATAATTTAGTAAGGGACCAAGCTGCAGTAGCCTATACTAGTATTTTCAAATAGCTGCTGTCCGAAATTACTAAAACTTAGTAGGTCTCGGCTGACCTTTTTTTTTTTTTTTTTTTTTTTTTTAAAGAACAATAGGTCAAAGGTCAGGGTCACAAGACCAGGTCAACTTAATCAGTTTTGATTCTATTTAAACCAAACTTAGTGAACCAGTTAAAAGTAAGGCAAGAAAAACTTGGTGAAAGAGTTAAAAGGGTTAACAGTAAGGCAGTGACAAAGAGAGTATATTTTGATAACAATCAGTCAATGGTCAAGGTGACAGAGAAAAGACAGATTTCTACCTGTGTGCATTGCAGTTTATCAGTATTTAACTGACATTAGTCAGCATCTGTTGTGCTTACTTATAGTAATGTCTTTCATTCTGGGGACCCAATTAATAGTTTCATGCAGCTTACGGGAGTCCCTCACTGTCGGAGCTGACGGTTTTAGAACTCCAGTTGAAAAATTTCCCCTAGGTACAATTGCATCCTCGGGATGACAGCGTTAATAGGGCAAGTACAGAAATGTTAGACTGGGGAAGTTCAGGCACCACTGGTGTGTTTTGGTTTAGGAGAGTACTTTTGTGTGGTATGGTATGATCGGGTTGTATGGTGTGTTGTGAAGTATTTTCTGGTGTTGCGTGCCTTCTTAAAATTTGCTGTTGTACTGCAGTGAAGCACACCGTTTCCTAAAATCGTCAGTGAGTGTCAGATGGACAGGATCACTCCTACAGATGTTCTCCCACCTGAAAATACGTCATGTAATAGTCTGGTGACATGCATACAGGTCTGATGCTTTAGTAACAAAGCAGCTTACAAATATCTTACTGGGAGTTTTCTGCAAACTGATCTTCGAAGAAAGTCGCCAACACATTATACAACGTAGGTAGCGTGTTAAGTTTCATCCTATGTATTGCATATGAAAATCTTATGAGAAATCCTGTCCTTGAACCATGTCTGGTAGAGTAACTTAACACAACATTTTAAGTGTTTAGCTTTTGATTCTTTGAAGTTTTTCCTCCGTTCCCCCTTTCTTTCCTTTTTTGCGTGTTTTTATCTCTACATCAGATATCTGCCTAAAAGTAAGGTAGGAATTTTACCACCTTTCTTTAACATGCACTATTTATCTTCTCCAATATTTCTCCTTACTTTGATTCCTTCTTTCTCGCCCTAAAGTCCGTTATATTTTACTATTTTTAACTTCTCAGTCTCAATATCACACTTTCCTCCTCCCCCTCCGTCCTCCTTTCCCTTGCCTCACATCTCCCACCCTCATCTCCATCTCAATAATTCTCCACCCTGACCCCCGCTAAAGAGCCACATGTAATCAGGTACTTCATCCCCGCCGCTAATTACCTTTACCTGTCCTGCCCTGTGGTTTATGGCCTTCCTCTACCTGTGCTCACTGATTTACCGCCCTCCTTTCTAATGGCTTACCTTGTGGGGGTGTGCGGGCGGGAGGGTGTGGTTAGCGATGGGTGTGTTTGTAGGGGAAGGAGTATGGGGTTACAAGATTGGGTGTGGATGTAGGAGGGTGGGTGTAGGAGTGATAGTGATGGGTGTGTTTGTGGGAGAGTGGGTGTGTATGTTAGTGTGGGGGATTGGTATGGGTGGGTGTATTTGAAAGAAGGGGAAAATGCGGATAAAGCATGGGGCAGAAGAGTGGCTGTGGGGCTGACAGTGATAAGTGGGTGTGGGAAGCGGAAGGATGTAGAAGGCTGAGTGTAAAAAGGGTTGGGGAAGACGTGGGTGGGTGTGGATAAAACGAGTGAGTGGAAGTGGTAAGGATGGAGGAGATTGCGGGAAAGTGGATGAGGGTCAGAGGGACGGTAGGAGTCGCAGAGTTGGCGTGGGTGTTGAAGGATGGATTGGGACATGGTTCGTATGTGTGCTTGTGGGAGAGTGTTGGTGGGGATTGGAAGCTGGATGTGGAGAGGTAGGGGAGGATGTGGATGAGTATGGAAGCGGATGAGTATGGGAGCGGGTGGATGTGGGAGGGATGGGTGTGCTTGTGGGAGAGTGGGTTGGGGTATGAAAGTGGGAAGGACTGATAGGGAGAGGTGTGTATGGGTGCGGATGTAGGAGGGTGGGCAAGGCAGGATGTGAGTGGAGGTGTGTGTGTGGGCAGATGTGGATGTAGACGCGTGGATTTGGGAGGATGGGAGTGGGTGTGTGTGGCTAGGTGTGGATGTAGGAAGGTGGGGTTGGGAAGATGGGAATGGGAGTATGTGTGGATGGGTGTGGGTATAGGAGGGTGGGGTTAGGAGGATGGGAGTGAGAGTTGTGTGAGTTTAGGTGTGGAAGGGTGTAGTTAATGACTGTGGGAGGGTGTGTAGGAGTTAGGATGGATGTGGAAAGATGAATGAGAGAGGCTGAGTATGAGCAGGGGGAATGAGGAAGGGTGAGATACGATAGCCCGTGAGAGGAAGGAGTGAGATATAGAGCAATTACAGAGATAACAAGCATGGCAAATCCATCATGCGGCATCATCAATATTATTATCATCAACATCATCATCTCATTCATCTTTGCCTTATTACTAACTATTAGCATTTAGAGCATCAGGTTAGACAAGATCTGGAACCTTGGAAGAGAAGAAAACGCTAAAAAAAAAAAAAAAAAAAAAAAAAAGGAAAATTGAAATAACAAAGTTGACGAAACTCTCCAAAGTACACAGTCACATAAAATTCAGAACAAATAAAAACTTGAATATGCTGTATGGAAAAAATAAAAAAAGACCGTACAAATGAAACAAAGCTATAAAGGAAATACATTTGTAATATGATTATGGTTTAAGTGATGAAATCCATACAAAGGCAAATGGAGAAAAATGAAAGCGTCTGTGTGGAGAGAAGTTCATGGAGAGACAGCAAGATAGGAGACAGAGGAGGAGGAAGAACCAATGGAGAGAAGGAGAGAATGGAGAGAAGAAGAGTAGGTAGGGAATGAAGGAAATGGAAAGCGAGGAAGGAGTGCAAGAGGAAGCTGATTGATCTAAGGGGACAGAGGGAGAGATAAGGGAGGAATGGATGGGCGGAGGGAGTAGAGGTCAAAAGGGGTATGGAAGGGCGGAGGGGGAGAGAGATAAAGGGAGGTATGGAAGAGTGGAAGGAGAGAGGTCAAAGTGGGTATGGAAAGACGGAGGGAGAGAGGTCAAGGAGGGTATGGTGGGGCCAAGGGGGAGAGGTAAAGGGAGGTAGGGAAGGGCGGAAGAAGAGAGGTCAAGAGAGGAAAGGGGTATGGAGGGAAGATGGGGGTTGGAGAAGGAAGGTATGGATGAAAAATAAGGTTTGGAGACGGGTGGTGTGAGGAAAGGTAGGGGTAGAAGAAGGGAGGTATGGAGAGAAGGAAAGGGTTGAAGGAGAAAGGAAAGCAGAGAAGACAGGGACTGGAGAAGGGAGGTATGGAGGGAAGATGGTGGATGCAGGTAAGTGCTGGAGATGGAAGATATGGATGGAAGGGATGGAAAAGGAAGGCAAGGTGGAATGGTGGGGGTTGGAGGATGGAGGGAAGGACAGGTAAGAGAAGGAAGGTATGAAAGAAAGATAGGGGTCGAAGAAGAAGAGGACAGAGGGAAGATAAAGGCTGGAAAATGAAGTGATAGAAAGAAGGCAGAGGACGCATGGATGGAGGGGCTGGAGAAGAGAACAGAGGTTGGTGGAGGTACTGGAAAGGATAGTGTGGAGGTGACACAGGAAATGGTTAAGGAGAATCTTCAAAAAAATAAGGGAAGGGCGTGATTTTGACGTAAGACGAGAAGATATGGAGATAATTTAGCAGGAGGGATTTGGATAACGGGGGAAATTAAGATGAGGAATGAATGGAGGGAAGAGGAAAAGGGGAAGGGAGGTGAGAGAAGGAATGATGTGTGAAGACTGCACAAAGCTACATGTGAGCAAATGCAGAAGTGGGGAATGTGAGAGAGGGATATGAAGGCCTGTGAGAAAGGTAAGAAAGAAACAAAGAATCAAAAGATAATGAGATCGTGAAGGGAGGCATAAGTGCGAGAAAGAAAGGAAAAGAAAGGATGCGAAGAGGATGAGAAAGAAGGAGGGAAGAGAAAGGGTAGACTGAAGTACTGGGAGGGTGAGAGGGATGGAGGGATTGGTGCAGGAGGAGAGGTGGCTGAAGAGGTTTAAGGGAGGGGAAAGGGGAAAAGGGTGGTGTTTAAGTTACGGAGGAGAGGAAAAGAGAGAGAAGTGGCTGTGAGGAAGGGGGACAGGAAAAGGGTCGGGTGCAAACATGCGAGGAAAGGAAAGGGAAGAGGTAAATGTGAGGGAAGGGGAAGGGAAAAAGGATGAATGTAAACGAAGAAGAGCAAGGGGAAAAAAGGGAGACGGAGAGGGAAGGGAACAAGGTGAAGTGTACAAGACGGAAGAGATGAGAGGCCATAGGTGAGCGAGAAGGAGAGGGAAGGAAAATGGATAAGAGTAATGGATGGAAAAGAAGTGAGTACGAGGAAGAGGAATGAAAAGGGCTAGGGAGAGAAAAGCACAACGGGTGGTGGAGAAGTAAAGATAGAAGGAAATAAGGAGAGCGAAGAATAACAAAGAAAAGAATGTAAGGAGGGATGTGGAGAGTGAAAAGGTGATATAGAGGTCGGGATGAACAAGGTCAAAGGTGGGGTTGAAGAGGTTAGGGAAAGGAAAGAAATACAAATGGGGAGGAGGAGAGATTACATGGAAAAGTGAAGGTGAATGTAAATATAAGCGTAAGGAGGGAAGGTGCAAGGGTGAGGCAGAGGTGGAGATGTTGAGTGACAAAAGGAGGGGCTGTGATGGTAAGAGACGCTAATTGAGTCGTTTACCTGTGCGGTCGAGGTAGGAGCACCTGAGTGGCATCACTTTGACTTTAATGTTAGACGCGAATTTGCATATAATTATACATGTGATTACTACGTAGTGCTTAGGCCTCCCTCACCATCCTCTCTCTCTCTCTCTCTCTCTCTTACACAGACACTCACATTTACATAACGTATTTCCTCCCATATAAGAAGGATGTATAATATATATATAAAGAGAGAGAGAGAGAGAGAGAGAGAGAGAGAGAGAGAGAGAGAGAGAGAATCATCAGCACGTGTATATATATATATATATATATATATATATATATATATATATATATACAGTATATATATATATATATATATATATATATATATATATATATATATATATATATATATATATTGATATATATAAATATACATAAAAATATGTATAAATATATGTATATATAAATATGTATATAAATATAAATATATAAATATATATGGATCTGTGTACATGTAATCTATCTATCTATCTGTCTGTCTATCAATCTATCTATCTATCCATCTATTTATCTGTCTGTTAATCTATGTATCAATCTAGAGAAATTTTCGGAGGGTAAAAGAAGAAACCAACGTGAAGAGCGAATGCTGAATAATGAAAGGCTTCACTTTAAAAGTAATGCTGACTCAAACTCTCATAAAATCACCCACACCCACACTCAAACTCCATGAATGCATCCTCGGGTTCTAATAGTCTTTGAGAATGACAGCCGCATAAACGACTTGTGCACTCAAAAACACATTCTTGCATAAATAATACTAAAAGGATGATTAGCATATAGATTAAGGCCATCACCACATTTAAATGAGCCACCGTGTAACAAGGAAGTGTGACAAAAAAAAAAAAAAATCATAAGAAAAGAAAATGAGAGAAGGGTGTGTGAGAAAGGGATGTCAGGAGGAAGAGGTGGACCTAAAACAAGATGGAGTGATAAGATTGGGTTACAAAATGGTTGAAAGTATATGAGAGAGGATTGTTGATAGAAGAGGGGGGGAAGAAAGGCCAAGAATGAAATGGACTAACAGGATGAGAAATATCACGACTGAAAGCATGAGAGGTGTGTGTGGTTAGATGAGGAGGTAGAAAAAGTGTTTTGGGAAACATGGAGGGAGAAAATATGAGAGTGAGTGTACAAGAGCGAAGTGGCTAGAAGGGGAAGAGGGAGCACAAAATATTTGGAATAAGAGAACATGGGAGTGTTGGTTAAAGATGGGTTGTTGGAAGAAGAGGTAGTTGAAGAACGAGGTGGAAGACTATATGCGTCAGAGTATAATTACAGGAGGAGGGAAGCTTGAACACGACTTAGAAGCAGGCCAAAAACAAGGCTGGGGAACAAGGTGGGAGTGTGTATAAAGACGGGCTGTATATTGTTAAATGAGGGGTTGTTATTAAGCACAGTTTTGCCGTGCCTTTACGTCAGTTTGCCGAGGCATCCCCTTAAAAGCCTCAGCGTTGGCAGCGAAGAAAACGAGCGCCGTTAACAGAGGTCACTAGACATATGAGCGACACAAAAACGACATGCGAAGTAGGCCATTGAAGCTGCCAGCTTCAAATGTACCCTGTGAAGCCCTATCTACCTGCCTGCCTTTGTGTTACACACACACACACACACACACACACACACACACACACACACACACACACACACACACACACACACACACACACACAATGGAAAAAGAATAAATGATGGATAAGGAGAGAGAGAAAGAGAGAGAGAGAGAAAGGAGGGGGGCTGTGGTGTGGGTCTCAGGCCCCTTCAGGTGAAGTAGATAATTACTCTCGTGATAATGTTACTCACCACCACCACACCTGTCACTCCGCCTAAAGCATCTCTCTCTCTCTCTCTCTGCCATGTCACAATATTATGATCTTATAATTGAAGAAAATTGCCGCCCGCCGCCCGCGGCCAGGTAAACATATGTGAGCAATAAATTCATACCCGGTTGACAGCACTACCATTTTCAGCTCACGGTGATTGAGATACGTTATATTTTACGTTAAGCTTCTGAAAACGATGGTGGCTGTATATTTCATTCCGTTTTCCGTCTGGATTATAGACAATCGTGCATAACTGATGGCTATCTACGTGTCCCGTCGCCTAGGGAATAATCGGCCATGTTTTTGGTTTCGTTTCCTTTGTGACGGATGTTTTTCTGTTTAATCTGTGTCTCCTTGGTTCTTATGCGATTACCTCTCCTGCCATGGAGGGACTAGCACCTCCACTTGGACTCTTTGTAACTGAGATTTATTTCATTTCCGCTGACTCCCGTCAGAGTGCCTGGAGACAGAGGCGCCAAGTCTAGTATCTGCAAGAAATATATATTTTTACATACTACTGCAGATGTGAAAACAAGATAAGTAATTATAAATCGTTGTTTTATATTTCTGATATTATCTCGACCCATATTAGTTTATAACAGTCACCGATATTTTTAGCACTGCTTGTTATTTATAAAGCTAACTGCTCCATTATGTGGGTACGGAGTGTGGCAGCCAGCAGAGGTGCTGTCCTTAGTAGCCTGCAAGCATATCGTTTGTTTCAGTAATGTACGAAGACAATCATAAAACACAGCTAGTAACTACAGTAAGTAACTAGTGCTCGTTGTCGTATAATGCCCGTAATATCCCACATTAGATTTCACTATACTTATCTTTACATTAAATACTGCCCGTTAATACTGAAAATAATCGATAACAATTCACATGCGCAGTAGCCTATATAAAATTTTGCTAAGCTTTTTCCACTCCTCCCATTACGTTAAGCGTGAAATGTGCCATCGCTTACGTGGATATGTTATACATGTTCATTGTTCTAGTACAAACTATGTTTCTGATAAGGATGTATCATGCACTGATTTGTGCATAATAGCGAATGTAATGATGGCATGAGGTGCGCAATCTCTAGACTCCTCATCTCCAGGTACTCCAACGCTGACACTTCTTTCCTAGGAATATCAGCGGGATTTCGCTGACATTCCAAAGTTTGGAGGAAGGATATTTTCTTTTTACCGTGTTTGTTAATTGGTGACTAGTTAGAGTGTATGATGGTATCTGCCATTGGGTGACTGATCTACTGGACCTTAGATACCAGTGTTTTAGAATACATCTTGTGTCTAATAAATTTTTATAAACTTCTGATACATGGCACAGTTAACCCCTTCGGTACAGTGACATTCTGTTATATTTTCGCTACCGACAGATGACTGTATTGAGCTAAAGAGATCTCCCTCCAGGTGAGAGTGACAGCAACTAGAAAAGTATCAGGTAGATGCAGGACTATCAGGGCTCTAAAATAGGGCTAAGGTAAAGTCTAACGCTAGTGGAGTTCCTCGTGTCTGAAGTATCTTAGCGAATGACTGACGGACAGGGTCGCTCCAACAGATGCTTCCACATCTAAAAGATAATACAATGAAATTTTAGAATACGATGTCTGATTGGCTTAGGATTACATAAAATGAAAATATACTAAATGATCAGTTAGACCCTCCAGCTCTGCATGACCACTTTCCCAAGTCTCACAGAGGGACGACCTCTGGCTGTCCATCGCCTGTTATTAGCTTGTTCATTTCGATCGATCAGGTGTTTTTACCTGTTTTTCCCTACTACAAGACAATTGTTTTCAGTAATTGGTAGATTTTTCTGAACAGAGATGTTCAAATATTGTACTTGATGGCCTACATTAACACATTCAGTACTGGAAAAATGTCCATAAGTAAATGAATAACATCGCCTGAAGGTTGGAAAAAATATGAACAAATCCTACGTTAACGTACTGAAGAGATTAAGGCAGAATATGAGAGTATGCACATGGAACCGAAATGCAATAAATTAATACATATATATATATATATATATATATATATATATATATATATATATATATATATATATATATATATATATATAAACAAGTGAAAACAGAAATAAACCTGGACATGTCACACACTCACACACACACACAAAAAAAGCTTTGAATCCGTGTTACTGACCTTACTTGTGTTCAGGAATCGCAGTAAGAATAGAATGCGCCAACAATGAGTACAGTGTCAGCTAGAAGCAAATTATGATACGAAAAAATGGGCCGTAACTTTTGCGAAAATTAAGAAAGAATGTTGGCACAATATGGAGAACATGAAGTTAATATTACCGTGTACGTAAAGCCTGCAATGCAGTGACGCCTTTTTAATTTATTCTTCTTATCACCAGATTATTATTATTTAACAGGAAGGACTGCATTTAGTAAAGAAGTTAAGTGTAGGCTGTATAAAATTCATTCAGATCAATAATAGTCCCCTTAATTCAATATTCCGTCAGAAGAATAATGTATAAAAGTATGCCATCGTAAGTGTAGTGAAGATAGTAATACCTCCAAACACACATTAAAAAGCACTTAAAGGCAAGAACAAGCATACTCAGTGTCTGTGCGTGATGAATATCTGAATGAAACTTGAATGAATAATGAAATGTTAAGGGACCATTTTGCACTGCACAAAATTATACTTTTAAATTCCTTCTCTCTCTCCCTCTCTCTCTCTCTCTCCCCCTCTCTTTCTCTATTGTACACACACACACACACACACACACACACACACACACACACACACACACACACACACACACACACCAATGTTAAACTGTAACAATGAATATATAATACCAGCAAACTCGTCAAGGAAGCATTCAGTGAAATCTTTAAAATCCACCTACACACACACACACACACACACACACACACACACACACACACACACACACACACACACCAATGTTAAACTGTAACAATGAATATATAATACCAGTAAACTCGTCAAGGAAGCATTCAGTGAAATCTTTAAAATCCACCTATTTCCGAAAGAGGAATGTAAAGAACACTGCACGTGCTATATATGTGATAAAGAATACATACCATTTCTTTACAGTATTCTTTTACCTCAAACAGCACTGATGAACGATAAAGATTAATGAAACTTCTGTGAATGCTGTCAATGGTAGATAGTAATGGTCTTCCTGCAACTGTATATCTGTGCCTGTATCTGTCAGCACAAGGTCTACTGCAGGACTCGACCCTCTCCTCCCAGGGACAATGATAGCCAGAATAATCCCTTCACCATGTTGGCAAAGTGCGTATCATAAAGAGGTGTCTGTACAGAAAGCGGTGCACGTAAACTAGAAGTGGTTAGCTATGTATGTGTCAGATTCTGTATATATCAGCAGCAGAACAGATGGGGTGCAAAATTATGAATATGCGAGCACAAGATAATGTAGGGATATTATCATCTCCCAAGTTGAATGTCTCCCTTAGACTGAGTTTCCTAACCAAACTTAGGAATATGATGAATTGGAGACTTCCTACTTTTGAGCCACTGTGGAGCCAATAATTATATTCATCTCTGAACTGCATTAAAAAACCGAGAAATGAAAGCACGGTGAAAAAAGCTGCATAACTGCTGACAAAAGTGATACGACACTAATGTCAACTTTCCTTAATCTTCGAGAAACAAAATAATATCTGAAAGAGAATACCAGAAGCGATATTACTTATCTATCTATCTATATACCTAGGCTGCTTCCCCCAAGACAAAAATAAAAATAACTAACTAAATAAATAAATAAACACACACACACACACACACACACACACACACACACATATATATATATATATATATATATATATATATATATATATATATATATATATATCATCAGCCATTTGAGTATCCACTGCAGGACCGGCCTATCCCGACAGAAGTCGGGACGATACAGCCAATGTATCTCTACCAAGTGGCTTAGGTTGTCTGGTAGAGATTGTATGTAGGGTGAGAAGTGCTTGTAAGTGTAACTGTAGTGTTGTAGTGGCTTTGGATGTGTGTGTAGTCTGTGAACCAAGTGTAATCGGCCCGCGTAAGCCGACTGGATGCAAGCATACTATACAGTAAGCGACACTGGTTCAACCATAGCACCCCTTGTGTCCGCCAATGCAGTACGTGGCCGGGTGAACACTCCCAAAGTTTATTACCTTGGCGGGGCGAGAACCCTGGTTCACCAATGTACAAAACGCACACTCTACCACTGTACCACAAATGCTCCATATATATGTATATATCTTGCTTTCTCCAGCCGATTTGAATCAGGTATGGGGAGACGTTTCAAATGTTGGATTAGTTAGGTCCTTTACTGACCTCTTCACTGGTGCAGGCTCTTCTTAACATGAATAAAATCATTTAGTTGCAGCCTGAGTAAAATGAATAGTACGCCATCGGAATGGGGGGATTAACCTTTACAGTAACATGATCTACTCTGTTACGATGTTTTCATCTTATCAGCTTACGGAACCCCCGGAGAGTGAAATGGTAAAAAAAAATCAGTAACTCATTAAATACATGGTCGTCTTTCTTATTCTATTTTCAAAACCGCCAGAAGACTTCAATCGGCTTAAAAGATACTTCAGGAAGTACAGGTATTAAAATAAAAATATAAATACGTTAAGATAATAATAAATAAAGGAAAAAGGAATATGGTAGGAACGCGACCAAATGATAAGCTCGCTGATTTGGGTACACTAACAAGACGAAGTATATGCAGGAATTTTTATTAAGGCGTTCAGACACCTTCAAGCTAGCAGGCAGGCAGACAGGCAAACTCCGTGCATTCCTTCACGCGCAGGCATGCATTCTCCCACGTTCCATTAATGACAGGCAATTGCGTTATAACAATGCCCAATCACATGAATACAAGTGGTCATATAAATAATTTCATACAGGCAATCGTACACACACGTTCATGCAATCGGTCATACTTAATTGATGTTCTCCCTCTTCCCTTCATTATTCATTCCTTGTTTTCATTTTTCCCTTTTCATCTTCGTTGTTTCCATTTCTTTTTCCCCAATTATCACACTCCCACCGTTCTCTTTATTTTCCCTTCAGCATCAAAAGCATTCTTACTACTTTTACATGGTCATATTATTTTCAAGAATGACGACTCATGGTGAAGAAGTTAGTTACAGTACACAGTCTTTCTGCGTTCCTTGAGAGTACAGGCTCTTTCATACAGGAGGAAATATACGCAGTTTCATACAGGCAATCGTACACACATTCATACAAGCAGTCATACCAGGGCTCTCATACAAGCAATCATACCAGCACTTTCATCCAGGCAATCATACAGGCACTTTCATACAAACGGTCATACAAGCGCTGTCATACCGGCAATGGTGCAGACACTATCATACAAGCGGTTATGCAAGTACTTTCCTTCAAGCGGACCTTCATGCAGTGTCATAAAGGCACTTAAACAAGCGTCGTAACACACGTATTCCTACAGGCAAACACACAAGCACAGGATTACAAGCAACGTAATACAGACACTCACAGACACTCGTACAAATACATTTTTATAACAAATCATACAGGCATTGTTACAAAACTTCAAAAACAAGGTCATACAAATACATACTTATATACAAGCAAAATACAAGCACCTGTTCAGCCGGTCCTACCCATACATTCATACAAGCACAGGAATACAAAAGTTATCACTCAACTGCAGTATACAAGCACTCAAACAAGCGACAAAATACAAGCGCTCTGACAAACGGACATACATATATTTATACATACAATCACAGGGACGCAGTCACCAATATACAAGCTTTACTGTATTGGCGGTCATACGGGCATACAAACAGCCGTTCATACAAGCAAAGGGCCACGAACATGGAATCAGAAGCAATCATATAAGTGGTCATATAAATATACAGAACACAAGGGCCTACAAATATTCATACCAGCGGTCAGTCTAATACATTCTCAGAAGCAATGCTCGAGTAATCACGCAGGTGGTCATATATACAGCATACATTTCCACAAGTTTAGTAATACAAGCACTCGCCCAAGGAGTCATACACTTTTATTCGTACAAGCACATCCAGATCACTACTGAAATACTGGCCATCATTCAAAAGGACTTACAAACACAGGAACAACAGCACCTTAATATAAATACACATGCAGACATCTACAGTATATAACGATGATCCGATTTCTGTATGTTTGTTGGTTTGTTTGTTACCGTGACAAAATAAAAACGGCGCATGTAGCGCAAATTTTTGATTGAGCAAGGTACCGCTAAAATGCTCTAATTTGAAGAATACAACAATTTCCAGTCCAAACGGGCCATCGGTTCCCGAGTTATGACTCATTTCTGAAGATAGGAAGTGACTTGATATCGATAGATGGCCTCTCTGAGAGTACAAATACAACCGAACAAGGACAGGAACACAGGAAGCAAAATGCAAACACAAATGGAATACAACAGTCCTGTATGAGACAGCCCTAGCATGTATTCAATATGGATGGTAGGTGATAACGCCGAAGTGGTGACATGTAGAGGTGCATGATATGCAGGAGGACTACTGGGCCTTGGGAGCAGGCTGTGAAACCTATGCCCAGAGTCGAGCACATAAAAAAAAAAAAAAAAAAAAGTACACAAGGACCACAATGCACAACAATAAAAACACACACACACACACACACACACACACACACACACACACACACAAGCACTGTCTCACTAATACTAGAGGTCACTGAAATAGTCATACTGACAACATGACTACAAGAAGCATAACACAAATATATAAGAGAGCATGCAAGTAAAATCATACAAGCACTGAAACACAAGAGCAAAAACATTAGATACACATGGTTATACATCAACTATACATTCATTAAGGAAAAAGAAACCAGATTTTCTTCTATAATTATACTGCACTGCACTGCAGGCAGTGATTAGAATAGCATACAAACACAAGGACAAGTATTTATACACAAAATCATACAAAGAATATTTCTCATGCTGGTTCAGTCATTCACAACAATCGTTTCGTCGATGTCAGCCTACCATGAACCCTCCAGAGTAAAACAGTCAAACTGAAACAGCAGATGGATAAGCGGTTTTCTGGTAACAGTGTAAGTAAGGCCTTGGGTACGTGAAGGCCCTGGGGTGAGGAGGGCAAGGTGTTGGGAAGTGATGTGTGAGCCGGGATCGATGACACGTCTTTCGTGGATGACAGGTACATCGTTTCTAGGTCGGGAATGAATTGCCTGGAGATCTCTTCTATTAAAGAAACCCTGACAGGGACTGGTGTTTGGCAACACACGGATAATTATTTTTACGAGCACATGCGAATAAGTCTATTATGACATGCAAAGTATAGATGGAAAATGAAAGGATGAGAGAAGAATATAGCATAGAAGCATAGGAACAAGTACAAAAATACTACATCCGTGAGCTTGACGGCCCTTCTGTTAATGTCCTTGGTGTGGTGTGGTGTGGGAGGGGTTTTTGGTGTGGCATGGCGTAGTTTTGCTTCCTTAAGGTCTAAAGAAGTGAAACGACCTGCATCCAAAAACCGTTATTGACACAGCCGAACCGAGCCGTTACTACACATGCTCCTCACCTATATAATAATTATATATAATAACAACAACAAAAATAATAACAATAATAATAATAATAATAATATTAACTATAATTCTTCCTCACCCTGCCCTAGGGTGGGAAAGGTCCGGATGATGATGATGATGATGACTATAATTCTAAAACTGCAGAAGCAATATTAAAAAAAAACTCCACGTTCCAAATGAAAATACTATTGTTATCATTGTAGACCTAATATTAAGGGAAGTTTGGTATGACTCAAAATTTGTTATGGATTTTGACCTGTGACCTAGAGATTAAGGTCAAGGTCATTCATACTATGCAAATCATGTTCACTCATGACCCACTACATTTCCATCGAGTTTGGTCAAAATCGACCTAATACTTTCCGACTAAGCACTTTCAGGCATGAGGCGGCCATTCTGATTTTTCTCAATATCTCACAAAATATTTCTTGGATCTAAATATCAATACCAGGGTGCTCTAGTACATGTCCACGACTACATACTGGAACACTTGCAAAGCAATCGATTCCGTTGTTTTTGCTGTGCAGGAGAGCAAAAATTGAAAAAAAAACAAACAATAACACAGAGGGAGCAGTGCTAGGAAAAAAAATAGTGCCTAAAGAAGCCTGCAACCAAGATACATCACTCCAGAAATTTCGTCTCTATCTCGAACGGTGTTGGGGTGCCACCCTTCTAGATCTTCCCCTCTCCCCCCCAAAAAAAAAGAAATAATATCTACAGTATCAATAAGAACTCCACAGAATGATGAGCTCTTAATAATAACAATAATAACCACAGTACTAATACTAACAGTAATATTAATCCTAAGAAAACTACTAGTGATAAATATATAAACAACAAAATAGCCTACACAAGAAACTGGGTCGCTAGTTCTACTGGGTCCTCGGCCGTGAGAGAGAGAGAGAGAGAGAGAGAGAGAGAGAGAGAGACGACGACGCTGATGCTAATTCGTACAAATCCATGCCAATCACGCTATTCATCGGCTTATATGTTTGTATAATGATGCGATTTGTTGCGAGGACACTCTCAGGGAACGCAAAAAGACTGTGTACTGTAACTAACTTCTTCTGGTGAAAGAAATCAGGCGAAAGGAGGAGACGCTAAAAATAATGAAGGAATGGTGAAAGGAAAAAAGAAAGGGAAAACATTGAAAGTATGGTAGAGATGGGAAAAAGAAGGGGGAAAAAACAATTATGATGGTGAGGAGAAAGGAGAAAACAACAGAAATATGGTAGTGTGAGGAAGAGGGAGGAAAAGCATTGGAAGTATGGTGGTGAGGGGAAGAAGAAGGGTAAACATTAGATGTATGGTGGTGACGGGAAAAGGGAGGAAACAAAGGATGCATGGTGGTGAAGGGAAGAGGGAGGAATAACTATGGAAACATGGCGGTGAGGGGAAGAGGAGACAACAATGGAAGTGTGGTAATGAGGGGAATAAGGAGGGAAAACAACGGAAGTATGGTGGTGATAGGACGAGGAAGGAAGAACGACGGCAATATGATGGTGAGGGAAACAGGGAGGAAAACAATGGCAATATGATGGTAAGGCGAAAGAGGAAGGAAAAGCAATGGAAGCATGGTGGCGAGGGCAAGAGGAACGGAAAACAATGAAGGTAAAGTGATGATGAGAAGAGAAAAGCAAGTCATAAATGAATAATGGAAACAAGAAAATAGGAAAACAATGAATGTTTGTGGTGAAGATAAAATGATGGAAACTGATTAATGAAAGGAAGAGGGAAAACGATGGAAGCATAATGATAATGGGAAGATAGAGAGGAGAACAAGCATGGTGAAGGGAAGTCAAACGATTAATATGAAAGTATGGTGGTGAAGGGAAGAAGCAGGAATAACAATGGAAGAATGATGACGAAAGGGTGGAAATGAGTAAACATTTGAAATACAGTGGTGGGGGGAATCAGTACTAGTTTTTACGTCATTTCGCTCTCGCGTGTTTACAACTATTGGCTAATTAAATTACTCCAAATAAGAACACCAAGAAGGAACTACAAAAAAAGCAAAGCAGTTTCCCTTTGAGAGAGAGAAAAAAAAAAAAAAAAAAAAAGACACCCTCGTAATGAATGAACTGAGACGATTTTTTTTTTTTTTTTTTTTTTTTTTTGTCTAATGCATGGAAACGATCAATGATGGTTGGGCCGCGAATATGTACCATAATGTATTCAGTACGAAACATCTTTGTAAAGCCAAATAAAGCCGTATGTAATAATATATACATCATCCCTCCAGTGCAAGAGGTCACTCAAGAGTTGAGAGAAGTTGTATAAAATAAACATGAACTACAACACATCACTGTACTAAAAAGTTTAATGGACATTATTTTTCTGTCCTGTTGTACTTGAGGTCTATTTTAAAAGTGAATATAATTGTCTAGACGCAGGAAGAATAGAGAAATGCGTCACCGTACCGAAGGAGTTAGTGTAACCGAGTATAATCACGTGCTATTTAGAACCTAACCACCAAGCACCTGGCTTGACCAAAGGTGACCGCCTGAACAAATAAGATATTTACAAGCTGACAATATACCTGCTACTTAATTCACCACCCAACATGCATTCTAAGATTTGTATTCTCGTAGGTCAAGAAGGCTCCCTGGCACCTCTTCCTCATAGAAATATACCTGTATGTGGCGCTTAACCCCGTCACTGCAATGGCATCTTTCATATTTTATTCTTATTAGCCTCAGATAATTTTACTTAGCTTAGAAGATACTTATGGAATTAGAGAGGATAAACAAAATTTTGATCACATATGCAACGAAAACCCAAACAATGTCATCCTGCAGTTTCGTTTACTAATGTTACATACGCAATTTGTGTCCGTATTACTAAGACACACCTAAGAATATAGAAAAGAGTACAAATACAGAATAATCGCTGGGGAGGGGCTTCCTAAACCCTCCCAAGTCCACGGGAATATAATCTTAAACGAGATAAGATTGTAGCTTTTTTTAGTAAATGTCGTCTTTATTACCTGCACCTTTGAAGTTATATTACTGGCTTGATTTCTTAATGGAGTTTTCCGCCTGTTACAATATTTAACAAATTTATAAATATACTAAGGAGTATCAGAGGATCCAGTGAAAATCTATTGAAAGGAAAGGTCAAAAGTCTAGATGAAAAAAAGATGATGGTGTTACCTGGGCGGAGATATCTGCTCTCTGCTTGCATGTTTGCTCATTTTTGTTCACTCCAAATGAATATGGTCAACTCTGAAGAGACCTGCCGTATTAAATGGTTATTTAGCAGGGGTTAATGAATATTGATGTCTGTCTCATACTGCTGCGAACTGCTGAAATGGAAAATATCTGATTGTCAGCCAGCCATCATTTTCTCATGCTTCTCTTCCCGTTCTTTCTTTGGAAAGAGGGTAAGGATGACACTGATGAATTTTATGACACACAGGTATTGCTTGCTATGAGAATATCAGAGTCTTTTCCTTTCTTATTATTGTTAATCGATCTTGCACGCCCCATCCATTAGTGGGGGAAAGTGAGATGATAATCATGATGATGATGATGCATCATCACCTGACCTCGCTACTGCAAGAGATTTCCCTATGCGCTTGCGCGCACGAACACACACACAGTCACACACACACACACGACATGGTGACCTTAGCGGACGATTATTGCCTGCGGTAAAATGAGACGAACCCAGACGTAATTGGTTTTAACGAGGGACGTGGAGTGTGTGTGTGAAACAGATGGGCTGAGATGGAAGGGGGGAAAGGGAGAGGGGTTGGTGGGTGAGTAGTAAGGAGAGAGGCTGAGTGGGTCAGAAAGAGGGACATCGGTGAGACTGAGTGAAAGGGGGAATCGCTGGGTGGTAGGGGAGGAGAAAAGGATGAGAGAGAGAGAGAGAGAGAGAGAGAGAGAGAGAGAGAGAGAGAGAGAGAGAGAGAGAGAGAGAGAGACAGAGAGAGAGAGAGAGAGAGAGAGAGAGAATGGGAATGAAAATATATAAAAGACACGCCTAAAGAAAGAAGAAATGAGACACGAAAAAAAAAAGAAAAAAGGAAAAGTGTGTGAAAGAAAACGAAAGAACGTAAGAATGTGGAGAAAGACTAGATGATGAAGTAAACTAATAAGTGTGAGGGAAAGTAAAAATGAAGAAATGAGGGAAAATGAATGAGAGATTAAAAGAAAATAAGAAACCAATAATGAAAATGTTTTAATAACGTCGAAGAAACGTATGAATATATAACAATTGAGCATGATGACTGAACACTACAAGAAGCGATGGAGAAATGGTTTTACTTCAATCCATTATGCCCTACAAAAGACGAAAACATGAAAGTGAAACACATGTCTGGGACTATTTGTGCAAGGAACCATATTACTAAACCAACTTAGGAGGGAAGTAGTGAAGAAATAGAGGAATGACGCCAAACTGGAAAATGCTTTAAATGAAGGAAGGAAAGAGAGAACGAAAGAAGGAAAGAAAAAAAGGAAGAAAAAAGGAAAAAAGAAAGAAGGAAAAAATAAAAAAGAGATGGAGGTGTAAATGGAGAAACAACATAAAATACAGTTGGTTTCCACTTCCTACAAGATCTCAGAATACCCCCAGAAGCTCGGACAGGGAACCAAGCCCTCGTCTGAGGTAGATGTTTTCTCATTCTAGTGACCTTGATAATTACATGACCAATGGATGACTTTCATATTTCAACCTGCCTTACATATGCTGAATTTATATAAATCTACTAAAAAAGGAGGATTTTATAATAATGCTTTTAAAAGTTAGAGCTCAGAGGAAAGGCGGACAGACAGACAAAAAGACACACACACACACACACACACACACACACACACACACACACACACACACACACACGCAAGACGGACACAGTATGACATGACCCAGAACATAATCTATTCGTTACGCAGTCGGTAATAACGTTTTGAAAAGGAGAACAATTTTTAGCGAGGCATTGGCAGGCTCGTTAGTGTCAAAATCTCAGCCTCCCGGTTCATAAAGTGCATGAACTATTTTCTGTGCAGGCAGCCATACCCGCACGCAAAGGGGCAAGCAAAAAGGAGGAACACGGAAGGAAGGGAGAAAGGACGCAAATAAAAAGGGAGAAAAGCAGTAGGGCAAAGAGTAAAAGGGAAACAAGCAGGCAGAATAGCAAAGAAGCAGAGAAGAAAGGAAGGAAGAAAGTGAATGAAGGCAAACGAGGAGAAAAAAAAGGGAAAAGGTAAGTAGGACAAGCATGCAAATATGACAAGGTAAGCACGCAAAGAGGAAATACGGAAACAAAAAGAAAGGAAAATGAAAGAGGGAAAATGGGAAACATGAAAGCAACAGAGAAAGCAAGCACAGGGGAAGAGAAAAGCAAGGAAATAGTAGAGCAAGCACGCACTGGCAAAAGGAGGGAAAACTAGAAGAGTAAGCAAAGAAAAAAAAAAAAAGCCGAAGGAAAAAAGAAAGAGAGGGATCTAAAAAGCTGAAGAGGAACCACGGAAAAGGGAAAGTGAAGAAAGCAAACAGCGGAGTAAGACAAGTGTAAGTCGCACGCATAGACGAGAACACGGAAAGAGACAAAGGAACCGAAAATGCAGAACAGAATTAAAGAAGAAAAGGGGCGAGTAATTAAGTGGAAGTGAGAATAGAAGAAAAGTCAGCAAAAGAGGAAAGGTGAGCATGCAAACAAGCAGAAGAATAAACAAGCGAAAAAGAGAAGAGAAGCTAAGTAAAAGACAAAACAAACAGCAAGGAAAAGGAAGCCAAACATGCAGAAAGAAACGCAATAAAGAGTAAAGGAAATACAAGCAGAAACGATGGAAAAGGCTAACAAACAAGTAGAAAACCGATAAAACGAAAGGGAAAAGATAGTAAACAAACCGAACGGCAATGAAGTGGGAGATAAAAAAAAAATGGGGGAAAAAAAAGCATAAGTGTAAGCAAGTAAAAGTGAAAAAAGGATGCAAACAAAAAGATAAAGCAAGCAAATGATATGAAGGGTGCAAGGAAACACAGCTAGGGAAGGTAAAGAAAACCGGAAAAGTAAGGACGATTTAAAAAGGAAAATGTAAGCAAGCAAGCAAAGAACTAGCACTCGAAGAGACAAAAAAACAAAAAAAAGGGGAAACACATAAAAAGCAAGCACATAAAGAAAAGCACGAAAGTAAAAGAACAAGCAGCCGAGCACAAGTAGGCTAGCGATACTGACATTGGAGGTTAGCCAGTTTGGGCGTGGTAAAAGTTTAAATCACAGCTTCTCCCTGAACAATAACAACAAAAACAAAAGCACACAGACTACCAAACCCGTACCATACAGCTTTTACAAAGGTCTGAAATATGGTGAAGAAAGAAATGTGGAAAATTAATCAAGTAGAAGTGATGGAATGGAGCACCTTTCGGGCGTCTGATCTACTGTTTATAGCGTGATTCGTCATCATGCAACGAAATTGCCGAGCAGCGTGATCGGGTACGAGAGGTGCTCACTGATAATGTAGAAAATCTGGGACCTTTGATCCTAACCCGTGTCCTTGACCTTTGACCACTTGCTCTCAAAATTGAATTACTTCATCCCTGCTTGATCCCAACCCATCCTCCAGGTTTGGTTCAAAGAAGATCAAAAGTCTATAAGTTGACCTTACCCTATGACTCTGACCTCTGACTTATTGTTCCGAAGCTAGAATAATTTCATCCTCGCTAACTTTTAGCCCTTCCATCAAATTTGACCCAAATCGATTCAAATGTATCTGAGTTAAGAACCAAATCTTTTATTCTGCCTTGTGACCTTTATCTCTTACCGACTGTTCTCAGAGTTGAATCACTTGACCCTTCCCTCTCCTCAACCCTTCCACAAACGGTGGACAAAATCGGATCAAAACTGCATAAACCTCGCCGTTGATCTATGGCCTATGACCATTTTTTGGACATCAGTAATGGTATAGTCCTCTGACTGTAGTCATTTATTACGCCAAATTTGGTGCAATTTCATCTAATAGTTTCTTCCTTAATCTTGCTGACACAGACAGACAGACAGACTGACAGACAGACAAACTGGACGAAATACCTAACCCATTCGCGGTTTCGCGCGGGTGTAACAAGGTGAATAACAGCAAGGCAAAAACGTAAGCACATGACCACTCTCATATACCTGGTATTTTGCAAGGCAGATATAAAAGGACAAACAAAAAAGGAAAGTTAAATTGACAGCATAATACATGATATGCTAGATAAGAAAGGTAAGGTAAGGTAAAGATGGGTAGATTAGGTTGGGTGAGGTAAGGTGAGGAAAGCAGACATGGAGATGAACTGAGTTTGTTTGGTAAGTAAGGTAATCAAGTTAATTAGGCAAGGTGGAGATGTAAATTAAGAGAAAGCCGGTAAGACGGCACGATAAGGTAGGAGAAATGTCCAGGAGTTAATATGTATGTAGGTTGCTGCACACGTATTTATACAGACAGTTGACAGGGACGGAAGGAGGCGGTAAAGTTAAAATAGGACAGCAGTAAAGTCCGCGAGAGGTAAAAGAAGAAAGGTAAGACTGACAACTAGGTGGGATTACACAAGAGAAAAGTATGCCACCGAAAGAGAGTCCTCATTATCCCATCAGGGGTTCATTATGGATACATAGTATGCTCAGGCCTCATTCTATGCAGTGCTATTACCTGGATAAATATTACCGCTTTACTCTGAGGGAATCTCTGCTGAATTAATTGGTAGTGCTGGCAGCAGGAAAAAGATAAATAACAAGTCGTCGCACTGGAGGGGTTAATGGAAACGGTTAGCCATTTCGGCTGAATCAAAGAATCTGACGGTAGTAAAAATAACACGTCATCATACTGAATGGTTAACATGAGACAAATGACGGTGACAGTTCGACTTTCTAATGAGCAAAGTTGTGGACTATAAACATTTTTATATTCTAATTGTCATGAATGTGTATTATTTTTATTCGGAATACCTTCTAAAGTAACAATTGCTGGCATTTTCTGGTGAGCTGTCTACTAGTTTCCAAATTTTGCCAGAAGGCGTGTTCAGACCAAACAAATATAGGTTTCTCATCTCTAATAAGATATTCACTTGTCCTTCTTGTGTAACTCTGTAATCTGATCGGTAGAGCCACTGCCTTGTATTAATCAAGACCTATACACACTTACGGGTCTTGGTAGGAAGAGGATGAATGATTTGTCTACCATGATGTAACTCCGGTAAACTGGAACAGCTTGGGCCACCTTCTGCAATGCAAGTTCCCATACCAACCCGTCTCAATCATGTGGGATGGTTCGGTCCTGCAGTTCACTAGTCATGGTTTGACTATGATCATAACCGAGATGCTGGTTTGGAATTGGTAAAGAAAACAGCAACTTTCTCTATACTCAGCAAGTATGGAGAAGTCTTTGGAATATCTTTATACATCAGAACCGTATCTAGTAATTATAGTGATAATACGATTTCAGACGAGCATAAAGGCTTTTGTTTGCGCGGGTGGATGGTAAGGTAGGAAGTGGTATATAAAACACGAACTATAAATACCTACTTTTGATCTATAGATGCCCCAAATACCTCCATACAATAATATTCGTCTATGATGCTGCAGCGTCCATGGAGAAAATATTTGTACACCAGGTAAATATATATTACTAGTTGCTTCATTATGTAAACAAATATTTTTCTGAAACCCTGACGTTTACTGCAACTTATTATTAGAGCCTTCTGTTCGCATCAAGTATTTAATTATCTGACGAGTAGTAACTGAGCTTACTAATATAGGTATTGACATTAATCAGTCACCTTCTCACCATTCGAATGATCTAAGCACATATTAATATACAACATTAACCCTTTTATTAAAGTGACGTCTTACTAAACTTTATCTTTGCTGTCTCCACACAGTTTTATTCACCTTAAGAGACACTTCACACTAGAGGGGATAGATATAGCCTTCACGGGCTCCATCAGTATGAGAGATTCTTCCTAATTTGACCAATACTGGAGGCAGCGAGAATAAAGTACTCTGCAATGCCTGGGCGAAGCGAGGTATTCACATAATTTTCTTCACTGGATTATAATCCCCTTACCACCAATATTCCTGCAAGATAATCGACTTGAAATAAAATATATATATATATATATATATATATATATATATATATATATATATATATATATATATATATATATATATATATATATTTATTAGTAAAGACTGCTGATGATCTGTGAAATTACTGCATGTACAGTAGTTCTGAACTGTGGGCTATGCGAGGCAGCAAACCATTCACTTACATGATTTAGTGCTACTTTCAGGTGACTCTGCACTGAAGAAGCAAGTGGTTTCTTATGGCCTGAAAAGTATATTCCATGTTGGCTGGTGGCCATAAAATCAAATGGACGACTAGTGATAAACAGGTGGGTTAAGGAGCAACAGTCGAATGTGACCTACAAGAGTTTATATTCATGGTATAGTTGGTGTTTGTTGGTCACATGCACTTTAACGTCTAAACTAAGTAGTATAGTCCAGGGCTGTTAGGTTCCTTATGAAACAATAAAAGACTGAATGAGTCAGAAAGAGGAAATAGATAGATACAGACAGACAGATATAGAGCTACAGATAAATACGTATATAGTTACAGAAGAATAATGTAGTTAATGAAAAACATGTATGCTTATCAGACTCTTTCATTCAATTAGGAGAGACCTACAGTGATGAGGTTTAACCTATATTAATTAGGTTTCGTCTTTAAACCCGTATGCGGTACCGCGCGGATGTTTTGGTGTGTGTGTGTGTGTGTGTGTGTGTGTGTGTGTGTGTGTGTGTGTGTGTGTGTGTGTGTGTGTGTGTGTGTGTGTGTAAACATTTCAAGATTAGACTAGTACAAAAATAGCTACAAACATAAAATTCAGGATTTACTATTAGTGTACCAAAAAGATTGAGAGGCAGAGATGTAGTCGAAGAGGTCAATGCAATAAAGGAGAGAGAGAGAGAGAGAGAGAGAGAGAGAGAGAGAGAGAGAGAGAGAGAGAGAGAGAGAGAGAGAGAGAGAGACGAAAAAGTTATGAAGGAAGAGAAGGAGAGAGGGAAGACGAAGGTGAAAGAGAAGGAAATGAGGGAGGAAAATGAATAGGGGAACGAGGTTGATAAGGTGATGGGCAGAGAAGGTGAATGATGATGAAAACCAAAGGGAGAGACGAGGACGAAATACCAAGAAAAGAAGAACATTGAAGATAAGCAAATAAGAAAAATAAAAATATGTGAAAACTGAGAAGAAGGAGAAAAAGAAAGAGGGATAGATAGATAGGCAGATGGACAGTGAGAGAGAGAGAGAGAGAGAGAGAGAGAGAGAGAGAGAGAGAGAGAGAGAGAGAGAGAGGGCAGAGTGAGGGAGGAAGGGAGAGGGCAGAGTAGGGAGGCCAGGGTCAAGCATCAGGCTAGCCGCTAGGGCGTGGCTGCTTGCTCCCCCCCTCCTCCCCCCGCATTTTCGACTCTCTCTCTCTCTCTCTCTCCCTTTACTTACAATATGAGAGAGAGAGAGAGAGAGAGAGAGAGAGAGAGAGAGAGAGAGAGAGAGAGAGAGAGAGAGAGAGAGAGAGAGAGAGAGAGAGAGAGAATTTTTTGTCACACTAAAAAAAATATATATAAAGCACTGTAAATAATAAAGTTACTAGAGCGAGAGAGAGAGAGAGCAGAAAGAAACGATTAAAAGGTAAAAAACAGATTTTTAAAATTCATTGTTAATATGAAGGAGTAAAGGTGGAAGTGAGAATGCCACCTGAAAGTAGACAATATTGGAATAAGCAAGATATGTAGACACGTAGGAAATCTAGGTGTCTCCCAGTGCAAAGTAAAATAGATGTAAACCTATGAGTTTAATATAATACAGGCGTTTATAATTCTCTGGTGTATAGGGGTGCCTACCATCCCTTTACTGGATGTAGAGCAATCTTTAGGCGACTCTGCAGTTAGTACGAGCCAAATGGCTTCCTTTACAGGAAACTAATCACTGCTTTGATCATCTAACCAAATGGGCGACTGGTGGTCTAGTGGGTTTAACGCTCTGACCGGTGGCACCCGCAAGGGAGTCTGTCCGAGGGGTGAGTGGGGGTTTTCGCTAATATATACCAGTAATGCCACTCACGGGCGAGAGAGGGGCTCTTTTCTATTGCCTTCAAATTTGGGACTAAGTAGCCTAGCCCCGGGCTCTTATGTTCCTTTTTTAGGAAAAAAGGACTGGATGAAATGTTAAAGTGAAAGAAAAATTAGATATAAAAACAAGCAGCTATATGTGATAGTATATAACTGCAATTATAAGGTAAAGTTCGGAAATGATGGTAACTGTAAATTAAGGATATGCAAGCATTAGAAAAAGTAATGAAATGCTTATTATCAGTGGAAATGTAGAAATATGGAAAGAAAATGAAGGTCAGGTAAAACTGAGAATATTTAGAGAATAGCACCGGTAATAGCAAAAAAAAAAAAAAAAAATGCAAGTATAAATAACACGAGGGAAATGAGAGAACAAAGAGAATTAGGAAAGTGCAAGAATAAGTAAACGAACGAAAGTACACGAGTAAATAAGAGTATGCAAATATATGAATAAATTAATGTAGGGAAATGCAGGAATGAGTTAGAGCAACGTAGGTGTAGGTCAAAGTAAGAGAACCGGCTACACTTATAAACTAAAATAAGAAATGTAAGTAAAAGAAAGGAATACAGATATTAATAAAAGTATAGGTCAGTGTCGCTTAACCCGGGTTGTCTGGCCGCGCAGGCCCGTCGGCCACAGGTAAGTAACTGTTTCTGTGAGGCTGTCCTACAGGTAGAGAACAGTGCATCCATGTGCAAGGATCCAGCGCCTCCGTGTGGTAGACAGCGCCTCACCAGGTTCAGACCTGAGTCCTTCTCACGGCGAGGTGCAGGGATAATATAAGTATTGTATAAGTTAACGTTAGCAAATGCAGGTATTATGCAATTCTTAGTCACGTATAAGGAAAACTAGAGACCCCACCAAGGGGGGAATCATACCAGCCGCGAGCCGATACATATCTAACGCGGCGCGGAATATGACCTTGACCTTGACCTACTTTCACCAATTTCGAACTTGTAGATTTTCATCCCTAGTACACATCTGTAAAATTTTGTGACGATATCTTGAGCCGTTGCGAAGTTATCGTGCTAACAGATACACAGATGACACAACAAACTGAAAACAATACCAGCTTCGATATCGTGGCTGGTAAATATGAAAAGTAAGCGTACAATATTTCAGGACTGCAATTTTAAGCTCTTGCTGTTATTTCTTAACCCCGGTCTGTCTGACCGAGCAGACTCGTCGACCGCAGTTAACCAACTGCTTCTGTGGGGCCCTCTAAGTACGGTACAGAACATCGTCTAAGGAACCGGCGACCTCTTCTGGTACCTAGCGGCTCATCAATACAAGTAAAAGGAATGCAGTTATAAGTAGAGCCATATCCGAGCCATCTAGGCCCCGCAATGCACTTACGAGAAGGGTCAGGTGGTAAATCACTTATCAGCGGGTGATGCAGCACTACTCCCTCTGCTTGACGGGCTGTGTTGTGGGTTACCTGGGTGTACATGGGGGTAGGTAAATGTATGCAGGTGTTGGTGGGTGTATAGGTTGGGGTACAGGTGAATTTAAGTGGGAGTACATGAGTTTAGAAAGATGCAAGTGGGAGCATGTGTGTGAAAGTGGGTTAATGTTTGATTTGGTGGGCTTACGTGGGTTTATGTATGAACTGTAGAGTCAGGTGCCTTTAGGTGGGTGGTGGTAATTTATGTTGCTGTATGTGTGTATACGCGACTGTAGATGGGTGTAGATAGGAGTATTTATGTCTTCGTGGGTGTATGGGTCTACGTGGGTGCAGGTGGGTGTACGTGAGTACAGAAGAATACAGCCGAGTGAAGGTGAGTGTAAACGGGGTAAATATGTGTGAGTATACATGGATGTGTAGAAGGGTGAAGTTCGGTGTATTAGCAGGTGTACGTGGATACAGACAGGCGTATATGATGTTAACACGGATCAAACCATTAAAAGTAAAATTATAAGGGTGAGGTGGGGACGGGTACTATATATTTTGGATATGATGGAACTGGCTACATGGGTTAGACGGATAAGGTGAATAGCCTGAGATGGGTAAGCGTAAATGGGAGACAGATGGGGCAATGTAAGTGTGGGTAGGTTTGATGGGTGCACATGGGAATTAGTGTATAGATGGAGTTATGTATGTGCTTAAGGACAGGTGGGTTAAGTGGTTGTAGATGGGGATGGGGGGGTGTATATGAGGGTAAGTGGGACAAGTGGGCAAAAGTAGGTGCAGACGAAAAATAGGTGGGTGTAGGTGGAGACAGGTGGGGGTAGGTGGCAACAAGTGGAAGCACACTAAGATATGCAGGTGCATGTAAGGTGAACGTAGGGATACATCAGTTATTGGGAGGGACAGATGGGTAAGTGGGAAAGGGTGGGCAAAGCTAAACATAGGTAAAATTTAGATAAGAATAGGTGGGGGTAGGCGAAGAAGATATGAGGGTTGGTGACGGATAGGTGGGTAAGTAGGGAAAGGCGAGTAAGTGGGGATAGATGGAAAAATGGGGACAGTTGGGTAAATGGGGACAGATGGGTAAAGGTATGTGTGGGAGAATTATATGTGGATGAAGGTGGGGTTAAGTGGAAGCAAGTTAGGGATATGTGGGTACAGGTGAGGGATAGGTGGGTGTAGATGGGGAAGATGTGTGCATGTGGAAAATAAATGGATGTGAGGGATAAGTTGGTACTGATGAAGGATAAGTTACTGCTGGTGAGGGACAGGTTGATGACGGTGAGGGATATGTAAGTGGTGACAGGTGCTTAACAAGTAAGGGTAGGTGATGGACAGGTGAATACATGTGGGGGATAGGTTTATGTAGGTAGGGTTAAGTGGTTTACTGTAGGTGGGTCAGACGGGTTACGCAGCTGTACGTTGGGACGTGGAGGTGAAGTGTAAATGGGAATTATCTGGGGTTATGTAGGTGATTAATGCATTCAAATAAATCTCAGACGATTTTGTTAACCGCGGGGGTATATCTACAAGTTAAAGGGCTAAACGACTATTTTTTGATCTCCCACAAGACTACCGACATGTCAGGTGAGTCTATAGTAGGGTTAGGTGGGTGTTAATGGGTGGATGGTAGTCAAGATGGTGACGGTGGGTTAGATGCGTGTAGGTTAGGATAGGCAGATGTACGAAAAAAGGCAGGTGGGGTAAGATGGTGTTGGTAAGGGTACATACTGACCTAGGCTGGCGTAAGTGAGAACGGGAGAAGTGGTTGGATATATGTTAGGTGCGGGTGTGATGGTACTATGGGCTAGGTATGTATATTTGTGAGATATAATAGCGAAGGTACGGAAAGGTAGGAGTTATGTAGGGGTAGGTGGTTGCTGGTGAGTGTACGTGTGGGTAGGTGTGTACTGGTGAGGCTTGGTGAGTGTACATGAAGATAGGCGAGTGCTGGTAAGGCTTGGTGAACGTACGCAGACTATAAACGTGTTGGTGAGGCTCGGTGAGTGTATGGAGGTGAGTGGGATGCTGGAGAGGCTTGGTGAGTATAAATGGACCGAGATTCGTGAATTTCAAATTGAATGAGTGTATGGGGTGCAAGTGGGTGTAGCTAAGTCTTGTGTACAGTTAATTTGATGTAAATGGGATTTGTGGAGACGAAATGAATGCAGTGCTGTACAAGTAGGGAATTTGTTTGGGGTAGGTAGAGGATTAGTGGACGTTGGTGTGAGATAGGTGTGCGTGAGGTTTATTGTTTAAAAGTATATGGATATAAGTTGAAATAAACGTGTTTCCATGGTAGATAAGGTAAGTAAAACTGAAAGGTATTCAATAGATATGTATACAAGTGGATGATGCGCAGTGAAGAGAGTACGTGAGAAAATACAGGTACACCAGGCCTGAATGACCAGCAACTGGAGGTGACCTATTTTCGCTGGACACTGATTTTATTTTCCTATACCGTGTTCTAATTTATATTATTTCTCGTTTCTGCCCGTTTACTTTACAGTAAAGGATAAAAGACAACGACAAAGGCGACGACGATGATCACAACCACCATGACCACGACCACGACAATGGCGATGTAAAAAGAAAAATGGAAACGACTGATGGTTGAAGGGAAGAACAGGTAGGTAGGTGGATGAAGGCGGTGTTTAATTTGGAATAGGCAAACGTGTAGCATATTGATGAGAGTAGTCTGTGATAAAAATGAAAGAAAATAAGAGAAAGGGTGGATTTTGTGGCGGATATGGAGTACACATAAGGTGTATGTGACTGAATGTAAATGAAGTAAACAGGGAAAAACTTTGTGAATGAAAAGAGTGAGTGACTGAGGAGTGTGAATGAGTGGATAACTGAGAGGGAAGTGTGGGATGAGAGGAGTGGACTGAGCAAGTGTTGGTTTAGGTAAAATATTGAGATAAATGGGTGACGTGAGTACAAGAGAAGAAATTAGGGGCTAATGAGGTAGGAGGTAGATGTAAGAGGCTGGATTAGGTGAGGTTATTACTTATTGAGTTAGTGAGTGAGTGGGTTGGTGGGTAAGTGAGAGGGTTGGTGGGTGAGTGAGACGATAGGTAAGTAGGTGGGTGAGTAGGACAGGTGGTAACATGGTGGTAGTGGGTGTGGCTATGGGAGGTATGTGGGCAATTTCCGAACACAGGCAGGGTCGTCAGCTTCATGCAGGTGGTAGGTGGGTGGTATGGCCGGAAAATAAGCGGCTGGCAGGAGGCATGCAGTGGGCGGAATCCAAGATGAACAAGTGCGTGTGAGTGATGCATAATGCCATTGGTGGTGAATGTTAATCACTGGAAGCTATATTATATGAAAAATGCTGGTGGTGGATAAATTTCAATGGTGGCGAAAGTGGGCTGCAGGAAATATGTGGGTGGTGTAGGAATTTCGAGTCTGGGTGAAGATTCGAGTAAATTGAGAAAAGATGCAAAGTAATGGAAGGTTGTCTAGGTAATATGTGAACAGTGGGTGGACTGCAGCATAACATTAGTAGTATAATATGCGGCAGGGGGGAACCATGAAGTTCGCAGGTACGTACGTACGTGGATATTGGCATAATATCGTAGGTAGTACGTGGGCGGTAATGAGTATGAGGAAGAAACCATGCTCCTTTCCCTCTCTAACTTTCACATGACTGGCATTCAGATCTCTTCAGAAGTTGTTCTTGGTGCCCTTACTGGCCGTAATACTAACATGGTGCACGGTCGTAATCTCAAGAACTGCGCCTCGGTGCTGGCACAGTGGCTAGGTAAATTTTTGTGTTTATTAGGTTGCATCTTATATTTTTGCTGGAAATTTGTTCACACTCACTCTGTCTTTACGAAGGGTAACTGCTACCAGCAATTTGCGATCGTCCAGCTGCGGCAACCTTCATTTTTAATGTCTTTGTGTACATCCTCGACTGGGAAGATATTTGATGCTTCTGTGTTCTCACAACCTTCTGACAGCCAATTTACGTTCCGTCATTGGCGCTCCACTGCTGATCTTACATTCCTTCAGTTTTCTGGTGATATTCCTTTTGGAATTGAAACAAAACCGTTCCTACTACGCTAGACATTTCAAAGGCTGTTGACAAAGACTGACAAAAATACCCATGCCCTCCTACGGTTTCTATTATTCTTTCGGTGCTCTGATCTTAATTTCCTCTCTGACCGTTCTGTATCTACTGCTTTAGACAGCAAAGGTTCTTCCAGATTTCTGATGATTCTGTTATTTCTGACTGATTCAAAATAAATTTTAAAGAAACACTTTTATTACATTTGAAAGTCAGTTTCTCCATCTTTCTCTCACCAGTCTCCTCCGTAAGAGTGTGACAATCTCCATACCTTCAACAATAAACACAGTTCTATCCTTCATCATCCCACAATATCCTGAGCGCATCTTTTTTTTTTTTTTTTGTGACCTATCTTGGAAAGACTGCACTACTTCTGTAGCTGTTATGGTCCAAGAATCATCTGGATGCGAACCCAGTGGACTGCAGGCTGAAACTGCAATTTTCCTGCAGTTCACGATCCTTCTTTTGGTAGATCGGGAGAGGGCTGAGGTACGTTTGTATTCCCGTGCAACTCGTCATTTATATCAGTACCATCACGTGAAGGTGTCCCTCTTCTGTACCGCCAACTTTTTACAGAAGCCATTCATGCCCCTGTGTGGAATACAGCTCTCTAAGCAGTACTTCTAAACAGGGTGAACTCTACGCATTTCTTTTCTTATCAACTTCCCCTTTTTCACAGGCTCATTTCACCCTCATGTTCTTCGCCACAACGTGCCAGATCTTTCTTCAGTCGCTGTAGCTTTGGTCATTGCTCCTCTGAACTGTTTGCTTGTATCTCACCCCCATTACGTCGAGCATGCAGCACCCATCTATTTGGACACTCTCATCAGTATTTTCAGTATTTCTTCTGCGCAACAGGTCAACTCCAACTGTCCTCTTTAGTCTGTGACTCCCACTGCTTACGAGTATAACCCACAGTCTGTCTAATGCAAAGTGTGCAGGCATCTCGAAATTAACCTATCTTGATTTGGGCTTTCTCTTGATAACTGGCTTTAGGTAGACAAATTTTTTAGGGTCTCAGATTCTGGATAAAAAATTCTGATCAATTTTTTTTATCCATTCATTTAAGCACATTATTGGTGGGGAGTTGGTGGATATGTATCAGCGTGTATGCTGGTGAAGAATAAAGCTAAGATTATACAAGTTTAATAGTTACAATGTGAATGAAAGTTAATACATGGATGAAATATAAAAAGTTGTTGGGTCGTTGGGCTGGTGGATATGTTGGTGTAGAATTAAGCTGAAAGTGTATAAGGCTGATAATCAGAATGTGGGTGGAAGTTTATACAAAGATGGTACGTAATAGGTGGGTGGGTGGGTGTGACGTGGGTGGAGGGCGGGGATGGGTGGGGTTGAGGGCGTTACTCCAACTCTCACAACCAAACAGACAGGCCGGCAGACTGATTGCCTGACCGATATTACTGGTACCCATAACTGCACTTTGTTGCGATCAAGAGCTTGCAACATACACGAGAAAATACCCCTTATTATTACACACCTGTTCTACTAGCGCCCACATCCTAAGCACATGCCTTTTTCACAAACATATTTCATATCCAAATCTATCTCCCCTATTTGGTTAAGCACATCTTTCTTATATATAAACACCTCCATACGATATGAACACCGCCTCTTCATAAGTAAATCCACATTTCAAAGAGTCCATTCACATACAATTCTATTTAAATATATCAATCTCCGTCAGCACATACCTGTGCACTCTTGCAAAATATACTTGCATCCTTCATACACTTTACAGACGTATTAACACATTAAATTTTTTCTTGTATAAACACCTCATTCCCGCATATACTGTAAACTCCTACCGTTACTTGCCCATACCCTTTCATTTTCAACATGCTTACTTTCCTCTGCCCTTTATACACATCTCCGTCATTCTTTATGTGGCTGAATACTTCTCACTTATTTTCCTCTTAATGCACTCCATCTTTTCATATATACTCATATACCTCTTATCTGCAGAATTTTCACATCTCAATTCCTCCTCCACCCCTCCCTACACACATTTATGACTCTTTCGGCACATAAGTTCATACATGCACGCATTTAACCAGGCACGCATGTACGAAAGAACGCACGCCAGCACACACACACACACACACACACACACACACACACACACACACACACACACACACACACACACACAGATACTTCCTCCGCCTTCGTACATATTCATTACCCGGACACATTTTCTAAGCACATCTCAGACTCTTTCAACACATTACTTACACTGTGAATGTTCGTTACTCTCATGTCCTCCCACACACATCCATTTCCTTTCATACATTCACCCTATCCAATCCTATGAACATCCCTCTCTCTTTCAACACATATCCCATTCATCCCGCTGTGCACATATACCATCTTTCTCCACATACAGAGCAATCCGGTCCATTCCTTAACACACGAGCTCTTCAGCAACTTAGCACGTTTTATAGACACATCTCAGCTATGAATATCGTTAACTGAACTTTCTTCCCCACTTTTACAAATTTTCACATGTCTAAGCACATTTACATATTTTTTAATCAGACATTCCATTCTTTACATTTAATCTACATACATCATCTTTCCTCTTTCTCTTTTACATAACTCTTCATCTTTCCAATGCGCTGGTATACACAAGCTACTTCCCTCCGTACACATATTCGATGCCTCTCTTTCTTATCACACACAAATCTCCATACTCAGTCTCTACATCCCAGTTCTTCTTCCTCCTTTTGTTCCTCTTTTCCCCTCCCCCCTCCCCTTTTTCCCTCCAATTTATTCCCCTCTCATTTTCTCCTCATATACCAAACCTTCCTCCTTTCTTCCCCACACTCTTCCCCGTCTTCTTTCCTCCCCACATTCCTCCTACTCCTTCCCTCCCCACATTTCTTCTCCTCTCTTTCCAGCTCCACAATTCTTGCCCCTCTCCTCTCCTCCTTGCATTTCTTGTCTTCTCTCTTTTCTTCCTCACCATTCTAATACCCTCTCCTCCTCACAATTTTTCCCCTTCATTTCTTTCAACATGCCAAGCCTCCAAAAATTTTTTCCTGTTTTCTTTCACTGATGTGTCTCTCTTTGTATTCTCTCTTCTTACCTTTCTCATTCCCCCCCCCCCTTCCTTACCTCCTCCCCAATTCTCTCATCTCTCTTTGTCTCCCACTTCTATTTCCTGTCCTTTCCTCTCCACATTTTTTGTTTATTTTTCCATCCTCATTTTCTTTCCTTTCCTCCCTTTTCTTTCCTGTCTTCTTTCCTCCACTCCCTCTCCACCACTTACACCTCTCACTAACCCCTAATCTCCCTGCCTCCATCACTTTCTCCCTCATCACTCTCCCTCACACCATCAATGCCCCACCCACTGTACCCTCATTCTTAATCACCATCACTCTCTCTCTCTCTCTCTCTCTCTCTCTCCCAACCTCACCACTGTACATTGTCACTGACACAAATTTCTCTTCCTACTCTCCCAGTCATGTACAAACCTCTTTCATTTCTGTTACAATTAGGTCTCCACAGTACAGTGTGAAGACCTACTGTACTCCTTCCGTTTTTTCTTCCAAATACTTTATCAACTTGGCGCCATTCTTTTACATCCCCACCAATCTGCTTTATACCTGATACAACTGTTCCTTTAACAGATACCCAGAAGAACCTTTTCCATTTATTTACGAGTATTTAGGCCTTTAATGTTATTTATGGAATCAGATGTCAAACCACACAAACGCACAAAAGTGGTGTTCCTATATTCTGTGATCATTAATTGTTATGTCACTCGGCACAAATGTATATTAGTGTACTGCAGCACTCCCGTGGGAATGTTGACAGTCTTAAAGATGACCAGCTTTCCTCCTGTCTCACATTAACTTGGAGATCTTTTCTTTCTTATTACTACTCTTCCTCACCAACTCTCCCTTATCTCTTTCGCTCACTCACCATTATCCTTTCTCTGTCTCCTTCTTACTCAGATTAATTAACTAAATATCCCCTTTCATAATCCTCGTCTCCCAGTTCTGTCTCGAATTTTGAAAATTAAAAAAATAATTCCCGATGTATTTTTTTTCCCGCAATATATTAGATACGAAGTTATTGTTCTAAAGAAAAAATAATAATATTCCTTACGCTGTTGGCAACGATGCATCACAGAAAAAAAAAAAAAGTTGGGCATCTCATGTAAGTATTTATTATCCTTCGTAAATTCATGTAGATCGTATTACTTTGTTTTAATGCTAATTTCAGCATTCCTTACTTGAATCTGCTTTCATTTTTCGTGTATGCATTCCTCATTCATGCATGTATTCCCTACTTATACTTAATGCCTCGATGAATTAGCATTTTCTGTAAGCTTTTTTATCCTCCACCTGACGAAGTCAGAGGATGGTACTGTTATCACTGGGATAAACAACAATAGGTGGCGTATAGACATCCGTTTCCGGGCCAGAACTCAGTATTCACTATAGAGTCATGAAGTTTCACATAGTTATGTGTCTTAGAGTGAACTGGTGCCTTCTGATAGGTAGAATGCGGTGTCTTTTTTTCTTTAATCATGAAAAAATAAAGAAAAAAATTATAAGATTTCAATGCGACCTGCGCAAGGAATCTTAAGGGTAATCATAAAAAATGGCTGTTTATGACAAAGGATAAACTACTGAATTATTTAAGTTTCAATGTCCCTTAGGTATACAGAGAGGTGAGGGGGTGAGGGCCGTTATGCGCTTGGTTAGGTATGCAGGGAAGTGGGGGGTATGTGCTTGGTCTGATGAAGAGTTGCAACAGCGCAGCGTTGCCTCTGTTTTCTTTCCCTATCTATCCTTATATTCTCCTTGTCACATCTGCATCCTCCTACTTATATTTCTTACTGGTCGATTTACCAACATCTCTTTGTAATACCTACTGATATCTGCAATTATAGGGAAAATGTAAATACAACGGTGTCAGTATTTAGCATAACCCAAAGGATTAAAGTGAGGCACATAACTCTGATGGTAATACTGGGTGTTCAGCCTCATAATGCACCATAATTTGGATGTTAAGTAATATAATTATACTTAATTAATCACTAAACTTAATGGTTCACGAGACTGTCCACAACTGACCTATTGCTGAACTCTCTCTCTCTCTCTCTCTCTCTGATATGGGACTTTATTTTGTCATTTCTTTAACATTTTCATCTGCCAATGATTTTGTATATTATACTTTATTATTCAAAAGTTACGTTCAGTACACCTCTTGCATAAAGAGTATATATAACTCTTGCATATCTAGAGACTTTGCGCAAGTAATAAATTATACAAGAGGATTTTAGCAGCTTCACAACGATTACTTATTGTGCGTGGGATTTTATTTTACATCGTAAGAACGTCGAAAAACTCGAAAAGTCACCTACCAGCTGAAAGAAAAAAAAAAGTGTAATAGTTGTATGAATATAACAAACACAATGTAGGTCACACGGATAAATGGGTTAAGGTGTATGCAAAATAAACCACTGAGAGAAAGACTTGTAAAATCACCCAAGCCAACAAGATTACAACCCAAATGATGAGTCTTTAGTCTTACCTTCATTCCCTTCTCCCTTGCTTGGCTTCAAATCCACACCTTCTCAGACTGCAAACTCACCTGGAAAAAAATATAACAAAAAAAGGTTAGATTTTCTGCTGTTTTGTTTGGAACGAGAGCGAGTGTGTTCCTGGCGTTATCCATCAGAATCGGTGCCTTGTGTACGTGTTCTGATGGGCTGGCTGGCGGCGTGGGTGGTTTTGTTGGTACTTCAGTGAAACGATTTAAGTCGGGGATAAAAAACGTGTAAAGAAAATGAGAGGCAGAGTGAAGAAGACAATGTGTGTGTGTGTGTGTGTGTGTGTGAGAGAGAGAGAGAGAGAGAGAGAGAGAGAGAGAGAGAGAGAGAGAGAGGTGTGTGTGTGTGTGTGAGAGAGAGAGAGAGAGAGAGAGAGAGAGAGAGAGAGAGAGAGAGAGAGAGAGAGAGAGAGAGAGAGAGAGAGAGAGAGAGAGAGAGATGGAATGGGAGGAGACAGAAAAAGAAGAGGGCTAAGGGAAAAAGAAGATGTAAAAATAATAAGTAGAGAAAAAGGAAAATTAAACTGACAGAGAGCAGAAAAAATTATGACAACAGAGAACAGAACGAAACGGAGATAAGAAAAATAACAAGGAACAAAGCACTGTAGAACAAGGAAGAAGAAAAGTCGAAGAAGCAGAAACGAAGAATGAAAAGCAAACTATACTGAAAGGATGCAAAAACTGGAGAAGTGATTAACATCAACGAAAAATAATAAAAAGAAAAAAAAAATAGTGAAATAGGGAAGACAAAGAACCCAGAATAAATAAGAAATACGAAATAGGAACAAAAATAATGAAAGAATAAACAAATATATATAAAGGGGATGGAGAGAGAGAGAAGAGGGGAGAAAGGAAATAATGGGAGAGGAACTGATTAAGACAGTAGGAGAAAAAACAGGTAAAAATATAAGGAAAGAGCAGATAAAAAAAAAAAAAAACGAGGAATGGGAAAAATTGGGAATGTCAACCCCCCAATTCCCAACCTTTTTTCATCTTCATTTAAAAATATTACTTGTATTCACGCTACGCAGATATTCAAGAAACAGCGATATCAGATTTTTTCAGGGCACTTCTTAACACCTGCAGAACATTAGACTTTCGCAACTCACTTCCGCTGTACCGTCTGCATTCAAGACATTACCTTCGTTGAAAGGAAAATGACATAATCCAGCAATATTAGGTGATATTACTTCTGATAACACCAGGGAAGTAAAAACATTATCTTCAGTCCACCAGTGAAATATCGCCACTTCGAAGGAAATTGGAGCATTTGTGTGGTTCTGATAATTCTCAAATTTGAACGACCATTGAAGTTTAATGGAAAAGGGTTATTTTACTGTCAAAATAAAATTTACACTGAACATTTCTTGTTCTCCCAGATACGCATGCGCGCAAGCACGCCCGCACACGCACACACGGGCACACATGCACATTGCACACTCATACACACATACACACAAACAAACAAACAAACACACAAATACTGACAGACACGTACCCACCGCATAACATAAGCATGCATTCATTTCCGGTCTCGTCAACGCTCTATCTGTCTGTCTCATTCAAGTACACGGTTCTCTTTCTTGAACTCATGATTCACCTTCTCTTTCTTTTGTCTGTTTCCTTTATGTCTTTCGTTTCCGAGCAGGCATTCCATTCCCTTACTTATTTTCTTCTTCCATTCATTCTGCACTTTCCTTCCTTCCTTCCTTCCTTCACTTTTCCTGTGCTTAGTCTTCGTTCACTTAATCATCATCCTTCTTCAGTGCTTTTCATTCCCTTTTCATTTCCTTTTATTTCTTCTCTCTTTTCTCTCTCCTTTTTAATTTACTCTTGTCATATTTTCTCCCTTCTTCCATACCCTTCCCCTTTCAACTCTCATCACCCGACTTCCATATCTATATCTCCTTTATTTTCCATTTAGCCTTTCTTTCCTTCCTCTCTGTTTATCCACTCCAGTAAACTTCGGTTCTTCCATATTCTGTGTTTTCTACTTCCTCTCTCATTAGCTCTTCACTTACCTCTACTTTCCTCTTCTCGCTTTCCCATCCTGTTGTATCCCTCTTCCCTTTCTTCCCTGCCTCTTCATCCACTCCCTTTCAACCTCTCTTCTTCCTTTCTTCTTCCACTGCTCTCATTACCTAAACAATTCTAGTCTTCTATTCCATTTCTTGACAGCATTTCCCTCCATTGCTTTCTCTCGTTCTTCTCTCATTTCCTTCCCTCCAGACCATCCATCCTCTTGCGTTTTTCTCCTCTTCTTCCATTTCAGCCTTTTCAAACTCTCTCTATATCGTTTATTTTATTTTCTGTTCCCTTTCTCTTCTGTCTTCCCAAGATTTATTGACGAATTCCTTTCATTCAAGATCACCTCTTCCTTGCTCTTTCTCTTATCATGTTTCCTTCCTTTCAGATATTTTCATTAGTATCATCTTTACAGCTCTCCTTCCACCCCAGAATTTCTTCCCTTTCTGTCATGTCACTCTTTCCCCCTCCACTTTCGCTCCTCCATTCGTTTCTTTAAAATTATCTTTATTAAGTCAATTTTTTACTCTTTTCCTTCTTCCTTCCCCCTTCCTCCTTCCTCCTCCTCCTCCTGCCTCATTATTCATCGCCATCATCTTAACAGCCCCAAACCTATCCAAACTACACCGTCTCAACCACGCCACCCCGTACCCTAACCACCCATTTGGCCATATCTCTCCTATTCGCGGCCATCAAGGCATCTGATTAATCCTCCTCTTTCGCTACCAGGCCAAGGTATGCAGAAAAAAAGTAGGCTATCAGTTTATCTCCTGTTGAACGCATAATCCCAAAGTTCATCCAGGGTGGGCAAAAATAAAATCTCAAAAACATTTATTAATTTACCTATTGGGAGATACATAATCACAGGGCTTAAGAAAGGCGGTCGTGGCCAAAATGCTTCTGGGCTGCTCAGTTGCTGTATATCTGACCAATAATTTTTTAGTAAGAAATCTAATCCTTAAGTCATCCAAGGTAGTTCCTCCCAAAATGCCTCACAGCTCTTCAACAATCTCTGGATCTATGTCTGTATCTATCGCCTCCCAGGTACCTAATCCCTGTGTTCATCCAAGATAATTGTTGCCAAAATACCTCCAAGCTCGTCAATTAAGGCTATCTACCTATCTATCCTATACCAGAGGCAAAGGTCCAAGAATTCTTCCAAGGTGACTGCAGAAAATACCTCCGAGCTCATAAATAATATCCTTCTATCGTCAATCTCTTGCCACACGCATAATCCCAGACTTCATCCTCCGTGGCCGCAGGAAAAATAATCTCTCTCAGTACCTCTATCACCTCTACTTGCTGCTGCCAGTCAAAGCTGCCGTCCCTTAAAAAAAAAAAAAAAAATGTCTACGATAAAACTTACGCGTGCAGAGTGTTAATGGAGCCAAGGAGAAACATAAAGACACGTACTTTGAGGTGGAATGGCAATGAGATTGAGAGATTGGCTGAAGGAGGAGGGAGAGATATGGACTATGTGAGACGGTCGGAAGGGCTATGAGAGAGACTGGTTGGGAGAACGTAAGATGTGTGAGAAACTGGCTTGGAGGATGTGGGCTGAGAGAGAGGTTGGCTGAGGGAGTGTGGGCTATATGAGAAATTGGCTGGAAGGGTGTGGACTAAATGTGAGACACTGGCTGGAAGGGTGAGATTTATATGAGGGTTGGCTGGGGACGTGCGGGCTATGTGAGAGGTTGACAAAGAGGTTGTGGGCTATTGTAAAAGATGCGTTGAAGAGACTAGCTGAGAGAGTGTAAGATGTAAGAAGAAATGATTGCCTAGGAAAAGAGTACAAAAGAAAGCAAGCATCAACAGATCTATTTGTCCTGTCGTGGCTGTTTGTTAAAAGGAGAAGGTTGGTTGACAGTAAGGTGGAGAGACTGGGTGGCGGAGTACTAGGGAGAAGGTAGTATTCCTGGAGTAGGGATCACTGCTAACGATGGACAGAAGTGTCATTTTTGTCAAGGCAGCATCATACGGGATGCGGCCTCGGGTAACAGTCAGATATATTCAAAAGTCATTTCATTCCTTGGCTAACGCCAACTAATTTTATTTCACTCCTGGGAAACTACCCAGGGTCTA
>NC_137004.1:28800384-28872884 GCF_032717465.1 Coenobita brevimanus
CGTCTAACTGGAATCTTCCTCCATGGTACCCAGTCGCCACATCTATGGTATCTCATGGTATGGGTTGTAAGGCCTTTTAAGTTACTACTCTCTCTCTCTCTCTCTCAGTTACATCCTAATAAATGCCGTGTCCAAAACGTAAATTGCACTGGATATGATGGCCACTGAAATATCTGGAGGAGAAAGATGGAGACGTATGGGACATGAGGAGTTGTAAGAAGGATGAGGATGAGGATGAGGATGAGGGTGACGATGACGATGAGGATGAAAATGAGGATAAGGAGGAGGATGGGAAACGAGGGAAGAGGAAAAACTGACCTGATACTTGGCTGGAGTGTTAATGAACAGAAAGCTTAAGGCTCGAGGTTATAGAAGGAACGGAAAGAAAAGGAAAGGAAAGGAGAGAGAGAGAGAGAGAGAGAGAGAGAGAGAGAGAGAGAGAGAGAGAGAGAGAGAGAGAGAATTATGACTTCTCAGGATGAATTTTTAATGATGAGCAGAAAATAGCCAGAGATAAACGCTATCCCCGCAAGAAAAAAAAAGTGAGACTCTAAAATATTACCAACTCTCACGCAAGCTCTTTCTGTTCAGGTCCAGAGGAGAAAATGGATGCTGTGTGGAGAATTAATGGAAGATTGGAAGTGAGAGAGAGAGAGAGAGAGAGAGAGAGAGAGACCGAGAACGAATTGGAGGGAGTGACGAGCGAAGATTAGTGAGATGCGGGGTAAGAAGAGGAAGGCTGAGGAAGAGATATAGGTGTAAGAAGAAAGTTGACAGTGAGGTGAAGGGAGCAGTGAAAACCATGAAGGTGGGCGGTTTGGAGTGTTGACAGGGAACAGCAGTGATATGCGGGGAAGAGCGTTGATAAGAGAGGCTTGGATGAGTTTTTCTATTGGCAACCCTGTATTAGAACTGATATTAGAGGTCGAATGTTACATGGGAAGACAGCTACTTATATACAAACACTGACATGAGGACTTATAGTGAGAAATATGGTGTTGATGGTGGTGGTGGTGGTGCTGATGATGGTGACGAAAAGATGGCAATGACGATGACTATGATATATATATAAAGTGAGATCCAATCCCACAACACCTGCTGCACGACACACACAGTTAAAAATGTTACCTGCGGTCAGTTTAGGACAATGTTTTTTAATATGATGAAGATGAAATTCTGTCATTCATAAAATCTCTAACGCACATGAAAATTACAGCACATTAAAATCCAACATCATAACCAGAAACGACATAAAGTGAGTCTGCTTACATCGTTCCTTATCAACAATTTCGCACATATGACTCTCTCTCTCTCTCTCTCTCTCTCTCTCTCTCTCTCTCTCTCTCTCTCTCTCTCAGTAGTGCAGCAGGCAACGTCAGGCAAAATTTAGTGCGTGGCGGTGAAAGGCGAGGGGCGAGATGGTGGCGGTGAAGGAGGTAGGCAGCCAAAGGGAGATAAGATCAGGGGTCAAGGAAGTAGCTGAGGATCTTGGAAGGAAAAGTGAGGGGGGCTGGAGGAAGGTAGGTTGTTAAGTGTGTGTGTGTGTGTGTGTGTGTGTGTGTGTGTGTGTGTGTGTGTGTGTGTGTGTGTGTGTGTGTGTGTGTGTGTGTGTGTGTGTGTGTGTGTGTGTGTGTGTGTGGATGGTAAGTGGGTGCAGGTGTGTGGGTGGGAGGAGTGTGGGGAGTCCAGGGAGTATGTGCGCACTAGATATTCAGTGCTTGTTATGAGAAGAACGAGTATGGTGCTTACCGGTACATGTACTCAAGTGAGTGTGTTGGGTTGCAGAATTAGTATTGGAATCACCAAGCGTAAGGAGGCTTTAGTTTGGGGAGCACTGAATGTTGGGAGTATTGAGTGTGGAGAGGACAGTGTGAGTGATAAGTGCGGGAGAGTAAGATAGAAGTGAACTGAGTATGGCGAGGATTGAGTGTGGAGAGGATTGCGTGTGGAGATGACTAAGTGTGAGGATGACCGAGTGTGGAGATGACTGAGTGTGGAAGGATGAATGTGGGACGATGAGTGTGTGGTGGGTGAGTGTTGAAGGATGAATGTGGGGAGCTCTGAGTTTGGAGAAGCCTGAATGTGGAAGGGGTGACTGTGGGAAAACTGAGTATGAGAGAGCTGAGTGTGAAAAGACTGACAGTAAGGATGGGTGAATATGAGGACTACAGAGTGTGGGAGAATTAAGTGCGAGGAGGAGAGAGTGCGGGCGAGATTGAGGGTGCGAAGGACTGAATCTTGAAGAATTTGGTGTGAGGGGGACCAAGTGTGAGGGGAATGAATGTGAGATGACCGAGAGTGAGAAAAATGTGTGTGGAAGGACGGAATGTGAGGACTGAATGCGAAAGGAATTGAGAGTATGAATGATGGATTTTAAGAAGATTGGGTGTGAGAGGACTGAATGTTAAAGGATTACATGTGGGAGGATTAAGTGTGGGAGATATAAGTGTGGAAAAATTCACTGTGGAACGAAAGAATGGGGGAAGACTGACGGTTGAACATTTTAAGTGAGGAAAGGACTGTGAAAAAAGTGGGTGAGGGAGGATCAAGTGTGGCATGGACTGAATGTACGTGGATTTAGTGCGAAGAGGACTGAGTGTGGGTAGAACTGAGTGTGGGTAGGACTGAGTGTGGACAGGACTGAGTATGGGCGGGACTGAGTGTGGGTAGGACTGAGTGTGGGGAAGATTAAGTGCTGGGAGGACCGAGTATAAGGCGATGAGTGTGAGGAGGATCGAATATAAGGAGGGGTGTGTAAGGAGGAGTAAGTATGAAAAGATTGAGTGTAGATAGGAATTTATTGGGGGACTGAACTGGGGAGTGCTGTGTGTGACGGGGAAACTGAGTGTGGGGAGGAAAGAGAGTGGAAAGGAGAGGAAAAAAAGGTGACTGAGTGTGAAAATATTGTGTGTAGGAGGAATTATGGTGATAGGATTGTGTGCTAGAGGAAGTCTAGTGTTTGGAGGATTGATCAAAAGAATGTGAGACAATTGAGTTGTGGTACGTGGAGAATTAGTGTCGTTAGTAGAGTGTAAATGATAAAGTGGGAGTATTATGAGGATGACTGTGTGTGTGTGTGTGTGTGTGTGTGTGTGTGTGTGTGTGTGTGTGTGTGTGTGTGTGTGTGTGTGTGTGTGTGTGTGTGTGTGTGTTTTGGAGGACTTAGTGTGGTGGGCGAGAGGTTGGGTGTGCTGTTAAGTGTGATACGTGGGATGGCTGTGCGGTTAGATATTGTTCAATACATCAGAGACAAAGGAAATAGGTCTGCGATGGTTGAGAATGGTGCGTGGAGAACTGGGTGTGGGTTTATGTTTTACACTGGGAAGACAGGGAGTACATCTGGATAAAAGGCGTGGAAGCTGTGTATGATGGTTGTCTGTGCTACGTTCTGTACACATTAGGGGTCATGTTCTTGTGGTCTCGGGAGGTTTTATGGTATCTGTTTCGAACCAGCTCGTTTCTTCATATACTAGGTCAATAATATTTTCTTTGATGATTACATATACTCTGTCCCCTTTACAAAATGTTGACATTCAAAGAATAATACAGTATAGCATGGAAAATAACCACTAAGGAAGAGATGCTAGTAAGTTTCCTAAGCCGATGAGAAGACTTCATTCTTTTGGCTGGACTCGAGGCTTATTTGCCGTTACATGGTGAATATGTGGTAAACAGATTAAAAAAAAAAAAAAGTGAACAAGCCTAACGAGGACTACAGTTAATCAAAGAATAAAAATTTAAACAGTGTTTCACCTGTTAATTTTAGCTGGATCTTCAGGTCAGATTAAGCAGAATGGTAGATCTCATTCAAAGGAAGATCACTGTAGATCATCTGGGGAGAGAGAATGGTTGTACACAGTTCTTCCTGTTAAGTGAAGCGATCAAAACTTGTTTGTTTATCTCAATATATATAATAAAAGCAGAGCCAGGGGTTCATGGCCCGTTTGTACCGAAACGCCTTGATACAGAATTAGAAAAATCATACAGCCGCAGGAAAGATCGACAAAGGCAGATTATCTTGGAATTGACTGCATTTTTACAAGAAGCACTAAAAATACCTTCCAAATTTGCATTAGATCAGGGGTGCTGAACCAACGGCTGGTGAACTGAATATGGCCCAACAGCACGCTTTATTGCACATTATGTTGCTTAGCATTACAACAGTGAAGTAATCAATGTCCAAAGTACTAGTTTTCAGTAACCATGAATTACCGGGCTATCAGCGTATCAAAACTTCTAAATGAACTCCTCCTGACAAGTTTCTTTATTACAGTTACTCGCTTAAAGGCGGCGGCCTTTCTCCTCAAATGTCAAAAAGGCTGTTATGGTAAGTTCAGTGCCCACAAAGAAAGTGATCCTCCTGAAGACCGCCGAAGCTGCTCGATGTCGAAAGGCTAGAAATGAGTCATAACTCGGGAACCGGTGGCCCGATTGGATTGGAAAATTGTTTTATTGTTCAAGTTAGAGCATTTTAGTGGTACCTTGCTCTGACAAAAATTGCGCTACAATGCGCCGATATTGTTGTGTTACGGTAACAAATAGGCAAACCAACAAACATGCAGAAAACGGATCATTATAATATAGATAGATGATGGAAGATAGACAGACAGATACGCTTTCAATGAATGTTAACTCATACCGTTATCTGCACTATTCTTTTACGATATACTTCAACCTGCACAGTTAATACTGTCTTCCGGGGCACCAAAGTATAGTACATTATGTAGTTAGGATTTATTTATAAAAAAAAAAAAAAAAAAAAAAAAAAAAAAAAAACGGGCATCCTTGAGTTAGAGGGTTGAGCAAGAGAAAGTTTCGAGGGAACTTGTAGTCTAGTCCCGCATGCCCGCCTTCGACGAGGAGGCATGTGCAGTCAGGGTGCAGAAAAGTAATGTCTGCTGTTACAGAAATGGAAGAGAGAGAGAGAGAGCAGAGTGGTAGCGTAGAATTTAGTTTCCAGCATGGGAACGAACAGAAAAATAAAAATAAAAAGGAAATCTTTTAGTTCCACAAGCTATATCCGTCAGGAGGAGTCAGAATGGAAATGATTATATGCGTCAAAAAATGTAAGTACCAATGGAAGAGTAAAATTACAATGTTGAACAGAAAACACAAGCTCTTTGCAGCCCTATCAGGTCGTTTCTGGACAGCACTTTGCTTTGCCCGCAACCGACTATTTATGCGTCGACGCGTGAAACCACGGAAATCCCCGATGCATTCCGCGTAATTGTAAAACCAGTGGGAAAAATCAGGGCTCAAAGAACCCTTTTAGAACATTTCAATCGACATGGAGCTGAAATGGGCTAGTCTGTGACCCAATCGCAACCATCCTTCCAAGCTTCATCAAAATAATTTTTTCAGTTTCGGCTGCGCTGGTCTCTCTCTCTCTCTCTCTCTCTCTCTCTCTCTCTCTCTCTCTCTCACACACACACACACAGAAACTAACCATCTATACTATTCATGCCCAAGCAAAGAAACTATATTAATCTTTTATCACAGAAACCACAGCGCTACTGAACTATAACGGACTACTGTATATATCGGCTCTGAACAATTGATTTACGAAGGTTATGTAAGTGCTGAGAGAGAGAGAGAGAGAGAGAGAGAGAGAGAGAGAGAGACAGACAGACAGAGAGAGAGAGAGAGAGAATTAAAAAGAAGAGTGGGCGAGAAAACAACAAGAAGGAGAAAGACTGGACACGGAAGAAGAAAAAAAGATGGAGGCAAAGATGAAAAGAGAAGAGAGGACAAAGTGGCTGTTAAGATAAGACAGGGAAAAGGGAGAGAAAGAGAAAAGCAGAAAGACAGGCAAATCGAGTTATTTATTCCAACACACTTAGCGGAGATGCAATTAGGCGACGGGTGAACTGAGCTGAGCTATATCTAACTGGATTACAGGTTAATGAGGAGACGCCGGCAATTACCTTTCACTACATCCACCCATAATCACCTCAACACCATCGTCTACCTGTATCTAATGAGGACAGGGAGGCTTAATTTACGCCTGTCGTAATTTATTGTATCTGCAGGTAAAGCTGAAAGGTGATTATCGGTCGCCATACGTAAAGGTTGGGGCTAATTAGGAAAAGACACAGGTAACTCAGGTGACGTCAAAGGTAATCAGGCATGACATGAATATATGGGAACAGGTGAGAAGGGTAATAAAGAGATCAGGGGGATAAGGTGTGTGTGTGTGTGTGTGTGTGTGTGTGTGTGTGTGTGTGTGTGTGTGTGTGTGTGTGTGTGTGTGTGTGTGTGTGTTAATATTAGTAATATACGATTCAATCAAGAACGGAAGTCTTCTGGCTGAAAAACTACAAGTTGGGGGGAGTCTCACAAAATGGTAGGACTTAATATCTCCTTAAATCTAATTCGGAAAAGACACAGGTAACTCAGGTGATGTCAAAGGTAATCAGGCATGACATGAATATATGGGAAGAAGTGAGAAGGGTAATAAAGAAATCAGGGGGATAAGGTGTGTGTGTGTGTGTGTGTGTGTGTGTGTGTGTGTGTGTGTGTGTGTGTGTGTGTGTTTTAATATTAGTAGTAAACGATTCATTCAAGAATGGCAGTCTTCTGGCTGAAAAACTACAAGTTGGGGGGGAGTCTCACAAAATGGTAGGACTTAATATCTCCCCAAATAATGACTATATGTTTCAACGAAATACATGACAAAAACTAGAAGGGCACTCAGTGGAGCGCATCTCTTCGACAAGGGCAACATAATTTCCAAACCACTTTTCATAATGGGTTTTCTCATCATTGATTGGGGTTTCGCAAAAGTGTTTTCCGGATCTAGAATCGGTAATACGATCCGGATCGATCACAAAAGTTAACCAATTGTTCCCAGGGACATGGGCTATCTGACCACCATATTTGGTCTAAATCCCTCTTCTAGTTTATAAATAATCCTGCTAAGCGACAAACAAACTAACAAACATCGGTCCCAACAGTTAATCGATTATTCTCAGGGACGGGCTATCCACTCACCAAATTTGGTCCAAATCTCTCTTTTAGTTTTTGAGTAATCCTGCTAACAAACAAACAAACGAACAAACAAGGGTGAAAACATTCTCTTACTGTCGGATAGAATGATATTGGAAGGCACAGACTACTACTGCTATGATGGGTGTTATATGCAGTGACAGAGTTTTGTGATGTACTAATGTAATGGATGATGGTTCTTGATGAAAACGAGTGTACACCTATACTTAATTTATACACAGAATATCTGAGTATTCTTAGGCTAATATAACTGCATAGTATATATTCAGTAAATTAAGCTATGCGAAAATATTATGATACTATAACGAAACTACTGTACTGTACTCCAGTAATAGTATGATACTACTGCAGTACTAATTGTGTGTGTGTGTGTGTGTGTGTGTGTGTGTGTGTGTGTGTGTGTGTGTGTGTGTGTGAGTGTTTATATATATATATATATATATATATATATATATATATATATATATATATATATAAATATATATATATATATATATATTTATTTATTTATGCAAGTAATAAGGAACCAAAGGCTAGGAGCCAGCAAACAATTCCTTCCAAGAAAAAAACAAGAACAATACAAAAGTGAGCCAAATTCAAGATCTGTTCATTTATATCTATCTATCTATTTATCTATCTATCTATATCTATCTATCTATCTATCTATATAAAATGTCGGGACCAACTGCCTAGCCCCAGGCTCCTACGCTCCTCATGGGGCAACGTAGGATTGGATGATGGATATATATATATATATATATATATATATATATATATATATATATATATATGTATATATATATTTTTAATGCGAGGAAGAAGGAACCAAAGGCCATGAGCCCGCAATAAAAGTTCCCTCCAGGAGAAAAACAAAAAACAATAGAGCAAAAAAAAAAAAAAAAAATATATATATATATATATATATATATATATATACAAATATACATATATTTATTTATTTATTTATATGTAAAATTTGCTCTCACAGGTATTACTGTATTCATTTTACAAGCTTTACCTTTGTCTTCCTTAATGCATAATAATGAAAGCCCACACATTCATGTCAGAGTCGCATTTGTATTAATGTGCACTTACTCCAAAGCAATGCTTTAGCTTTAGATACTGGTTACAGAATACAGCTGTAGCGAGCACAGTCCAATGGAATTTATAGGTAACAGCTAGACACAGCACCTGATAAACACCAACTGCACGTCACATACGTCGCGGACCCAGTGAGCTTGTCTCCCAGCCCAGGTAATCAAGTTTATATACACACTGTGTAGGCTGCCCGCGACGTGGACCATGAACAGGGACACGGACAGCTTCACCAAACACACGAAAACAGTGGTAGAGTGGTGGAGAGTGGTGGTGGAGTGGTAAAGAGTGGTGGTGGAGTTGCAGAATGGCGGTGGTGGAGTGTTGTAAAATGGTGATTGTGGTGAAAGGAGAGATAGGGAGTGACGAGAGGTAATGATGGATATAGGGAGTGTAGAGAGTAATGGTGAATAAAATAAAGAGTGAATCAAAGTAAAGGTAGGCGTAGTAAGGGTGAAAGTAAAAATAGGTAACGGTGTAAATAAAGACTGAGAACTACAGAGGAAATAGGACAATGGCGACTGCTAATAGAAATAATTTTGGAGAATGATGCTGGTGAAAGTAGAGTGATGGATGACTGGTGGCTTGATAGAGTGAAGAACACTGATGGTGAAAACAGGAAACTTACTGGGTGATGGTGGAACTAGTGATGAATTGTTGCAGTGTGGTAACAGAGTAGTGAAGAATGATGATGATACAGTGAAGGATAGCTTAAGAATGGTGATGAAGGTAGAATGACAGATGAGTGGGGACGAATGTTGAAAGCTGAAATGGGATAGAAATGGAGGTGAAATGGTGGAAAGTGATGGTGAAGGGTGAGTAATGTAGGTAGTGGAGAATGGTAGTGGAGATAAAACAACAAGAGAAATTGGATGGAGATGTTGTTGTTGTCGTTTAATCCCGGTCTGTCTGGCTGAGCAGAGCCGTCAACCATAGATATGCAACTGCTTCTAAGGGACCATCCTCAATACAGTACAGTACATGCTTCATGTAAGGGTCTTGCGTCCCTGTGGGACCATCCTACGGGTACAGTACAGTAGAGTGCATGCGCCGTGTAGGGATCCGGAGCCCCCATGTGGTAGACAGTGTCTTACCAAGGCTGGTCCGAGGACCTTCGTCATGGCGAGGAGCAGAGAAATACGAGCAGATATGGCTCCCGGGGAGTCGCCACAGGTTCACAGCACCACCATGGTTATGTTCCTCGTCAGCGCCCAGCACTGTGGCGAGGGGAGGTAGTGGAGGTTGTGACAGAGAGAAGTGGCAGTGAAGGTAGTGACTGAGGTAGGGTAGTGGTGGAGGCACAGACTGAAATATAAGTGGCGGTGGAGGTAGTGACAGAAAGACAGCGGTGCCCTTGGAGATAGTGGCAAAGATAAGAATGGCAGTGGATGTTGGGGACAAAGATAGATGAGGCACAGGATGCAAGGACAAAGACAGAAATTGTGGAAGAGGTAGTAACAAAGATAACAAGAGAAGTGATCACAGAGACAGGAATGGCTGGAGGTAGTGACAGAGAAGAGGCAGCGAAGGTGATGAAGAGATAGAAGAGGAAGTGGAGACAATGAAAGATATAGTGTGTACAGTGGTAATGAGTTATGGTGGAGATACAGCGATGAAACTGAATGGAAGTGTCGTGGTACAGAATGGTAATGGAGGAGAAGCAATGGAAAGATTAAAGTAGTGGTAGAGAATGGTAATGGAGGAGAAGCAATGGAAAGATTAAAGTAGTGGTAGAGAATGGTAATGGAGGAGAAGCAATGGAAAGATTAAAGTAGTGGTAGAGAATGGTAATGGAGGAGAAGCAATGGAAAGATTAAAGTGTAGTAGTACAGAATGATAGAGATGGTGACAGAGAGATGGACAACAATGGAGTGAATTGGTAAAAGTGGCTTTAATCCTCCGTGCAGGAATGAAGATAGTTTCAAACCTTACACCCATTCCTTCAAATGGCTTTTCCTTATCTGAAAAAAGTCGTCTACAGACAGTAAGACTCGAAGTAAGAGAAGACATACTGAATGGCTTAATGAAGATAATCAAGTCATTTCATCTGAAGAGGTTCTCCCTAAATAAATAAAACTGTTTGGTGGAGTCAAGAATACACTACCTGTAAACAAGGCATGATACTGAAATGATTACAAACTTTTTCTCATCAAGGTTATCCGTTTCCTCCAGTTACCGCCGGGCAATACTTGACAAGTGTGTGTGTGATGTGCTTGTTTATATGGGAATACTTGCACTTCTAATATTTTTTTTAGTTATTTCAAGTTAAAGCCGGATATGCTCACTAAGTATAGCTTTGCGCTTAACTTTTATTTTTTTATCTTTTTAAAGGCGATATCTGTTAACTTTCCTTTCTGGTTTCAGGACTGTAGCCATCCCATGTGTAATGTGGGAGAATGGGCGGTGGTGGTGGTGGTGGTAAGAGACCTTCATCTTCTAAGGGGTAATGTATGGAGTGAAGTGAAACATTGTCAACAAGGTCTGAAAAAAGGGCAACCAAAGATCACCAAGCAAAAATATGAAATATCCCGACGTCAAAAATGCCTCCTCCTTCAAGAAAAAGTGAAAAATACGAAGAAACATTAAAAGATCGACTGATAATAGGCTGAGAGAGAGAGAGAGAGAGAGAGAGAGAGAGAGAGAGAGAGAGAGAAATATGTGATGTGAGGACAGGGTGATCTGGTAGCATGAAAGGCAGAACCAATTATATTAAGTTAGGGTTGCCGCTTGCCATTTTCTCTTCGACCCATCCTAACTATGGCAACTAAAATTAGACGACTAGTAAATTCAGCGAATTTGAAACTTAATTGGCAGGTCCAAGAGTAATTGAGGTAATCTGGGCATTCTGATCTAATTGGACGATGCCTTTAATTACTCTTCGCTGCAACTAGCTGTCAGGCAGTAAACTTTTTGTCTTTCTTTCTGAAGGCTATGATGATTATGCATATATAAAATCAATGCATGAATTTATTACTACCAATAAATATCTTTGGTTTCTAGATACTTTGTTTATTGTCAATAGCCTAATGTTCAATTCCTCCAAAAAATATTTTGACTCAAGTAATCGATGATTTCACAATAAGCACTTTTTTTTTTTTTTTTTTTTTTTTTTAAATCGTCAAACACTTCTGACTGTTTGGTGTATTCCATAAAATGTTTTGTTAACTTCTTGAATCAGGTGACATTTTCTGTCGGTATATTCTTGCTGCCTTCATGTGAGTCTCTTAGACTAAATGCGACCTTTCGTCGTTGAAGGGGTCAGTGAAAGCTGTACTTAAGCCCTCCCACCCCACCCAGTCTGAACTCTACTAAACTGAATAAAATCCTCTGGAAGTAACGAGAGTAACAAAAGCAATCGGACTGACGAGTTTAATAACAACAACAGGCCTATACATAATGTGAAAAGTTATCATCATAATCATCACCCAGATCGCTTATCCCACCACCTGGGATGAGGAAATAAAAAACGAAAATAACAGGGGACTATTAAACAATTCTCCCGTTGCTCCTGAATGTAAAGGCGAAAAATTAGATACTCTTGAAGTCACTATACAGTCCCAATAAAAGTTCCTGTACACCTCTGTGGTTCTAATATCCCAGTCCTGTTGTTTGAATTTCGCTGGTTGGTTTAGCAAAATCTCAGTAACTTCTGATACAGCATCAAGAGAATGGAATGGAATTACAGACTGAAACGGTGCTCATGTTTTTCTATTATGAATATTGCCATCTTTCATATCGGCAATTAGGGGAAAAAAATACACAAGGAAAAACACTGAATGCTAGCAGGCCTTATAGATACAACCTTCATCCGTATCTGTATATTTTATCAATAATTCAAGATTTTTTTTTTTTCAACTCCATACTTTATTTATTTTTTTTTGACAGTCCGGTGAACCTCAAGGAAGGACAGTAGAGAAGACGTTAACACATTTCAAGTCCTCAAACTATTCTGTCACAGCAGGAATCGAATTCGCGATATCACAATTGACAAACCATCTCTTAGCCACTCTGGCAATTACATTTATCCGTAAGCAACAGTTAACAGACATAAAAACTGTAACTTGTTCATCTTTCAAAATCTTGTAATATCGTAACTACAGGCAGTCTCTGATGAGGGAGGGAAGAGAACAAGTGAAAAACAATGATGGTGGTGGTGGTGGTGGTGGTGATGGTGGTGGTGGAGTGTTGGTACCGGTGTAGTGGTGGTGGTGGTGGTGATGGAGTGGTGGTGGCAGTGTGTGATAGTGGTGGTGTAGTGGTGGAACGCTGGTGGCGGTGTAGCAATGGGGAAAGGTGGTGGTGTTGGTGGCGGTGGTTCGGAGTGATGGAGGTAGTGTTGGTGGTGGTGGTGGCTGGGAGTGATGGTGTTGGAGGAACTGATGGGGAGTGGTGGTGGGGGTTGTGATGGTGAATGATAATTGTGGAAGCATTCATGCAGAGTGGTGGTGGAGGTAGTGATGGAGAGTGGCAGTGATGGTGGTGGAGGTCGTGATGGAGAGTGGTAATGATGTAGTGGTGGTGGTGGGGAGTAATGGTGATGGGGAGTAATGGTGGTGCAGTTAGTGATGGAGGGAGAGTGCAGGAGTGAGTAACGGAGGGTGGTGAAAGTAGTGATGCAGAATGACGATAAAAGTGATAACAGACGATAAATGAAGGTAATGAGACAATGGATTTAAACATGCAGTGCTGAATAAGGCAACAGATAAAACTGAGCACCTGCTGGCATGGAATTAATCGGGTTGAATATAACATGAAATATATAATGACTAACACTTATAAGCACCAATCTTGCAGTAAGAAAAAACTGAAATTATTGGCAGGGCATTTATCCAGAGAAAATTTCAAAATTTTAACTCACTCAAATCACAACTAAAAAAAATAATTTTGAAATAACACTCTCAGCGATGTGATTAAATTATGCCATTAACTTCATGATTCAGACTTCTAGTTCTGACACTGATTATATACTAGTTCCTGAGCAGAGTGTGTGTGTGTGTGTGTGTGTGTGTGTGTGTGTGTGTGTGTGTGTGTGTGTGTGTGTGTGTGTGTGTGTGTGTGTGTGTGTGTGTGTGTGTGTGTGTGTGTGTGTGTGTGTGTGTGTGTGTGTGTGTGTGTGTGTGTGTGTGTGTGTGTGTGTGTGTGTGTGTGTGTGTGTGTGTGCTGCGACATGAAACCGTGAGTTTCATATGCTCAAATGGAGAATAAATGATTACTGGACCATCTCACTGTTGGAAAGAAGGAAATTTAATGGTTGACTGTGTTTCATTGACTACTAATTAACTTAATGTTATTTTGGTAGCAATTTAAATGCATCAAAACAGACATAAATAAAGTTGTTACACTCAGAAGTTAACCGATTTACTTAAAATAACGAAGACAGTGCATGAATCCAGTAAGATTTTAAACAAAACTGTTTTCTTGAATGCATGACTATCAACACCATCCCCAAAGTGGAAACTACCAAGCTGCAGGCGAAATGAGGGATTTTTCTGTAAGCAACATTCAGAAGGAAATGTTGTGTTCCATGATGTGGTGGTACCTACGAGTCTCCCAACCTATGGCCTTGATACTGAGCAATAAACAAAAATTAACTGATAGGATACAGGCTGAAGTTTTTTATTTACTTTCGCAGTATGCCAGATTTCTCATTCCTCGTCTGTATAATGGTAAGGAAGAAGTTAAGACTGGAGTAAAAGTAGCGCATGAGGTATGATTCCCTTTTGATGTAGTTCTTGAGATACAAGTTGAGTTTTCAGCTGCACTGGAGGTGCCTCCACTTGTTTTTACAGCATTTCTACAGAATGTCACTGTAAACTGATGTCGTTTTGTGACGGATAAAACGAACCAAACATATACACAGACGAAAGTATCACCATCAGTGGCCAATGTAAATACGGCATATTATATGTATCTACTTATATGTCAATCTGCTTGTCTATATAAGTCAGGTTATCTGATCTTCCGGTTCATGTGTCCATATAATAGTTTGTCCATCTGTGTTCCTAGCTAACAGTCTGCGAAAACATCTGTCTGCCTCTCCCTTCGCTTATTAACCAATGCTCCGCAGCATGTTTCTCTGTCTCATTCCAACAATCTGCAGAAAGACGTTGAACACTTTGAATTCACAGTTGACCAAAATCATCCTGTGTTGTCGCAATAAATTTCATAGTGTTTTCGCTTTCTCGAAGTTTCAGTAAAAGACTCAGACAAGGAAACCAGAATTATATACAAGCAACCATATTAGCTACCCAAACTACTATCACTCATTTTATTTATCTGCATATTTAGCAAGATGCATATCTATGCATATCTATGCTTCTGTGTCGGTCTGTCTCTGTCTGTCTGTCTCTGTCAGTTTACATACTATTCAGTTCCTTTAAAAATTTATTTAGCTATATAATTTGCCTTTGTTTTCTGTTTCTGCTTACCTGTCCATCTACAGACCTGGCTGTCAATGATATAAATATTCTAAACCTGCCATTAACTTTGCCCACTGACTATGAAATTTTTCCATTTTATTCAAGTTACACCATTCGCTTACCTTGATGTGATAAGCGACCTCTCATAGTGAAGAAGTAAAAGCAGCCTCCATAAACTTCCTCATTACAATGGCTGTTATTTTTTTTTTTTATCTTTTTCATCAACCTTCCACCCGAAACAATATTTATTCATCTCATACAGGACCCCTCGTATCGAAAGAACTGATAATGGTGGTACATATGGTTACTAAAGAACGAATTGTCCTTATTTTTACAATACTTGTTCTTTTTCTGAGTCTGGAATTGAACTCACTCTGCCTTTTAGGTGAGAACAGGGGTCACTATAAAGAAGATGACGAATATGGTGATGATGATGATGATTGGTGGCTGATGACTGGTTAGTGACTGGTAACTGGTTGATGATTGATAAGTAGTACATGACTGATGATTGGCTGATGACTGATGATGGACGACAGATGATGATGATGATGGATGATTACGATGGATGACGATGACGATGATGAAGACGATAGATCACGATGACGACGAATACAGTGACGACAATGATAACAGTCTAGCCACATTCAATGGTTTTTACTCTGCTCCGGACAGGCCCTTCGTACTGAATGGGTGAAAAACAACCACATTCATTACACACAACACTTCATGTCCAGTCTGGGCCGTAATGTCGGATATCCGGACCAAGCACTTCTAAAAACTCAGAATATTCCAAATATCTGAAACAGTCAGACACAGCGATGAATCAGCGTTCAGATAAAGAAAAAAAAAAAAAAAAAAAAAGCTCATAGTGACCAGAAGAAAAACAAAAGGTGAAATACGTAAAATATCTCGCGACACCAGAAAGAGGAGGAAAAGACTACTAAAAGAAAAAATATATATATAACAATGCAACAGAGAATCATTCCTCGTTTGGTGGTATTTCCGATCATTTACTTTCACCAGGTGTGCAGTATCTCCTTAGTTTTCTCTGATGATTAACCCCATCTGTTGAGAATGAAGAAGAGACTGGGGGATACTGAGGATGAGATGAACGGACTGAGTGGATAATACATGAGGGAAAGGGATGTGTGTTCGAGAGGGGGCAGCCTGATGGCGGAGGACAGGGTAACTTGGAGGCGATTTATGTTTGGCCACCTTCTCCGAGATTAGGGATCTGGTTAGATGGACAGACAGAATTTAGATGACATATTTCATATTCTGTTCTTGCTAATACAGGACGGTAATATTCTATTAACGCAGGAGAAAGTCGCTGAACTGCTGGTGTTACACAGAGCCTTCATTAAGCTTGACGTATGATGGCGGGCCTTAGCTGAATAAAATCGTATGAGGGTGGCAGAGTATAAAAACAAAGACGTCTTCCATTTCGACGGGGTTAAAACTAGCGACACTGAACCAAAATCTTAACTTGACTAATGTGTTTATTTTGGGTGATATATTCTATTAAAGAAAACTTAAAGTAACTTCTTCAGACCGGGGACATTACTTCCATTTTTAATCTCGAAAACACCAGACGACTTCATTCAGCTAAGAAGAATAACAGTGAAAGGGGCTAATGAAGGCTATAACTATTCCCTTCCACTCCAAAAGTCTCACCGAAGCAAAATATAGCCGTCCACAAACAGCAAGAACAACATACACACGTTATCTTGCTGAAAGTATTTGCTCACCTGTTGCACAGTACCGGGCACACGTTCCTTTACACTTCCCATCCATTAAAGATTTACTTAGGATCTACATTTAGTTCTGACATTATTTTATGACAGTGTAATGGAACTACTGACCGTAACTAGTAATAAATTTTAAAAGTATCTGTTTGATCACCGTGCTTTACATTCTGAAGCAGGAAGCGAAGATGGTTTGGTAATATGCGGCTTATAATCATGATGATGACCATCATCATGATCAATATCATTACCATCATCATCACACAAAATACGAGAGGTTTTCTCTACATTCAGTAAAATATTTAGCCGGAAGTAAGATTGGAACAGACTATAATGATGCAAGGGTTCAAGGGGCTGTTTCTAACCCACCACACAAAAGGAGTCTTTCTTACGGTGACGAAAAGAGTCTGACGGAAGCAAGATTGAAAAAAAGACGTCATCGTACTGCATGGGTTATTGAGGCCATTGTTTCCAACACTTTAACAAAGGTAAGTCTTTCCTAAGCTGATTAAAACTCCCTGATCGCGGGGGCAAAATGCCCGAAAAAATGCCGTAATAATATCAAGCATATACGATGCAATTCTGAGGAAATTCCACGCATGTTGGGAGATATAACGTGCCGAGAATATTCATGCATTCCAAAGATCCCAGATTGTGATGGAGATATGAACGCCTCAGTGAGAAAACTACAAAAAATATGGGAAAAGAACGAAAGCAGGAGGATGGGAGTCACAGGACATGGGAAAAAGCAAATCAGCTACAAGAAAAACCATTAAGGAAAGAGCGAAATGAAGGACATTTTATTAAAAAAAAGTATGAGAGATATGGCCAAAGGGCATTGAAAAGATGTGGTCAAGAAAACAATGATAAATACTATGAAATAGTATAGGTGAGAAAGAGAAGGAAAAAAAAAAATACATTCCTGAAGAAGAGACAGAAAGAAAGGATTTGAGCACAAGACCTCCCAGAAGCAAATACTCTGTTACACGCTTTCCACACCAGACAGAAAAAAAACGACCACAATACCACTGACTTCACGACATGAAAATATTCCGTCGCTCTCTCTTCTTTCCTACCCCCGCCACCCCTGTCATTTACTCTTCCTTCCCTCTCCTGCCAGGCCCCTGTCACTCCCTCTTCCTTCCCTCTTCCCCCCGCCACCCGTGTCACTTCCCTCTGCCTTACCTCCTCCCTCCCTCTCACTCCCATTCCTCTCTGTTACAGCCTCAATCATCCCCATCTCCTCTCTATTCCCTCCTATCCCTTTTCACATCAGTCCTCTCTACCTCTCCTGCCAGTTTCCCACTGTAACTCACCATCCAGATTCGCTTTCTCTGTCAACTCTGTCTCATACCTTAATCCCTGATTTCTCTTCTCATGCCATCCTCTATACATTTCTCCTGACCATTAACACCCTCCACCCCCCTCCATATTCCTAACCCATGCATTAACATTTTCCGTGCGTCATTCATGCCACCTCAAACCAATTCCCCAAAAGTACTCCTCCAAACTCAAAGGTCCTTTCATCCTCCCCTACATCCATGTGTCTCTAGCTCTGGTGCCATTCCCAATCAATCGCCTCGTATGTTATCCCAACCTTATAGTTCTCAGTCTAGCAACCTGCCACTGTTTCTATCCTCTCTCATGTCAACACCAATCTTTCCTAACCCTAGAGTCTTCCACCCAGTTTCCATTGTCCCTCCCTCACACCATGTCATTCCCAACCACTTCTCCCTTCCTCGGTCACTCCCGATTTCTGCCTCTGTTCTCTCACTCCCTTTCTCTGTCATCACGTGGCTATCTTTCCCAATCAATTTTTTCCCCAAATTACTGCACCCTCTCTCTCTGCCTCTACTCCCTCCCTTCTCATTTCCCTGTGCCCCCCATCCCTATCACTAAGCTCTTCCTGTTTTTCCTCTGCCCTTCCCGTTTCATAGCTTAATTTTCCTTTTTTACCCTTCTTCTCAACTTATCCCTCTCTTCTCTTTGTTTGTCCCTATTTCTCTTTTCGGTCCCTCCCCGTCTTTTCCCTTTCTACCTCTTTTACCCAGTTCCTTCCTCTCCCTCTAGGTGCATCTTTCTTCTCCTTCCCCTCCTTTCCCAGCTCCCATCCCCCCGCCCCAATTCCTCCTCCAGGATGCCCCAAGTACAAGCAGTAATCAGGGCCATGTGGCAGGTGTATCTGTGTCACATACCTGGTATAATCTGTCTCACAATTTGGCAATTAATTTGCATCCTTTTTTGTATATTCATGCTACCTTCAGAGAATATAATCCGGCTTATAGCATACCTCATGTAGTTCGGTACAGAGAAGCAGTCCTCATTAATGGTTATCCTCTCCATTGCCATCACGACTTTTCTGTTTTATCCATGCTGCCTCACACATCATTATTCAGCTGAAGGGAAACATCAGGTAATGAAGAATATACAAATGATCTGGATTAACTCTTAAGGGTCAGGTGACTCGATTTATATTTTATTCCTGTCACCGGTTAATGATTAAGAATATTTTGAGCTTAAAACAGACCTTCTGTAGCGTCGTGGTCAGCTGTTCTATCCCCTACATATAGCCAGGTTTTTGTAGCCAGAAAGTCCTTTTCCTTTTCGGATATTTACCTCCATCACAGTAACCCGATTTCCAACTATTTCATAATTTATTGTGGGGTTGCCATGATCCAGATGCAGGATATTAGCACAATATTAAAAAGCTGCCCGGTGAAAAACATCATACATTCATTTGTTCACCACTGACGCCCTAGAAGTTCTCGGCTCCATCCCACAGGAAATACCATTCAATTGCTTTCACACTCTGGATTCCTTTTAACAGATGCTTAACACATTATCAACTTGCTCAATTTTCCGGACACATAACTTATAAGAACTGTGTGGGTCATGTGTAAATGAAAGTCAGGGTCGGTTCTAACTCAGTCGTCAGTACTTAAGAGGAACTATTGTATTCTTCCTCCATAGTTCGTTTATCACTGTACAAGGAATGAGGGTCTCCTAAGCTGAACAGAGTCGCCTGACAGTAACCAGAAGTACGAGTAATTTTTAAAGGCGTCCTTTTATTGAATGTGTTTAGGAGTTTTGCTCTGGAGTCACTCAGGCTGTACCATACACAAGTGCACTTGAAGTATATGAAATAACGGAAATCTTTTCATTAATAGGTTTGTTAGTAATTAGTGTGCCAGGTTTGAGCATTAATTGGAGTGTTACCTCTGGAACTGCGCAGTTCCATTTTTTAATCTACTTGAATTTTGACTGTACTCTTTTGTGATTTTCATTTCAGTTCGGCCACAGTTAGTGATCCTTCAACAAGTATGGGTATATATACTCATGAAGCAATATTCCAGCCTCCTATATATTTACTGGTTGGGTAAGCAAGCTCTCATTAGGTTCTAACAGTTTCGAGAATAAAGAAAATACTGACCTCGACTGTAGTTTCTATGTCAAATATCATTAAAATATAGCACCTTCCTTTGATAACTGTCAAAACTACTGTATACCACTGCGAATAACTCCCTAGGGAATCTACATCATCTGTACCTCTTCTCTTACCTTTAGTGCCGTTGATGTGGGATGAGGCTGTACTTCATCAGAGCATGGGACTTCGATTACTCATATGCATTTCCCTTCTTGAACAATTCGAGGCACCCTACTTCATCATTGCATATTTCTTCACCTATCAAGTGCCTGGAAATAAGTTGCCGTTTTACATAAATTATTGTTAGTTTAATCTTAAAATGCATTATAATTTTAACTAAATTGTGTTTTGTAGTTTTTTGAGTCAATATTTGTCAGTGTAGCTAATCACAGTACAGAAGAAAAAAGAGAACAAGTGAAAGTCAGTGTTCTATATAACTATTTTTAAGAAAATATTTGTCCAGTCATCATACCGATACTTACAAACCTGCCCGGTGGCTTCTGTAATCTTCAACAGCTGGGCCAGATCTTCTCTCTGCAGGGCAAATGCGCAAATGCAATTGTTCCCGCTAAACCTTGATTCTCGGGCGTAATTCAGCTAGATCTGATCTTGCTTTCCAGGACATCGTTAAGTATATAATGATACCTCGTTCACTAGCAGTTATCTGTCAGATCTGTTTCTCAACCTAATCACTGATTCGAGTCTCATTCTCTAGGTCACATCTTTCATTTCTAGTGCAAGTGTTGTTCAGTATAATACAATACTGTCTTTGACAGAACATCTCTTCATACCTCAAGTATGACTCTTTTCTAAATCAAATGTGTGTCTTTCCTAACTCGACTGTGCCTCTTTCTAGGTACACCGTGCCCCCATCTAACTCAACTGTGCCTCTTTCTAGGTACACTGTGCCCCCATCTAACTCAACTGTGCTCTTTTCTGACTCACCGTTTCCCCTTTTATTACTCGACTGTGCAGCTTTCGAAATCATTTGTGTGTCTTTCTATCTGTGTCCTTTCTAACTCAGCCGTACCTCCTTCTAAATCAACTGTGCCGCATTTTAACTCCACTGTGCCCTTGTCTAACTCAATTGTAACTTTTTCTAGCTCAACTGTCAGTCTTTTAGCTTAACTGTCTCTCTTTTTTAGCACAACTGTGTATCCTTTCCAGCTTTACTCTGCCCCGTTTCTAGCTCAGTAGAGATACTTCCTTACACATCTGACTGTCTTCCCTCGAACATCTTTGCCAGAACCCAATTAACCAGTCTTGTCCCTCGTTCTGTACCGTGCCAGATCGCGATTAACCTGAGCCTCATACCCTCGCCACCCGACCCCGCCACCAGTGATGTCAGAATGATTGGGAAGTGATGGCAACCAGTTCACAGGGCAGGCTGATGCATGGCTGTGGGCACTGCTGACTTCATCCCGGTGTTGCGTTTCATTAACAGAGTGGATTGCTTTGTTCAGGACTCCTTATTACAGTGAGCAGGGGGAGTGTTTATTTTTTGTCATTTATTTATGTCATTATTTGTGTGTGTGTGTGTGTGTGTGTGTGTGTGTGTGTGTGTGTGTGTGTGTGTGTGTGTGTGTGTGTGTGTGTGGAAAGTATAGGCCTACTTATCATGATCTGCTTGGAAATTAAGCTGAGTTGTGATGTATTAGCTTTCACAAAAGACGGGATTGTTAGTGACCTCAACATCCCCTTCACCCCACCCATGTCACTGGTGTATTCATTATTCTTCATACCTTCAAAGTCTATTTATCCATGTTTTAATCACCCTACTTTTTTCACCTGAACACCAGCAAATAAACTAAATTCTCTCTCTCTCTCTCTCTCTCTCTCTCTCTCTCTCTCTCTCTCTCTCTCTCTCTCTCTCCCTCCATTTTACTGCTCATACTGAGTTGTCGTTGTGATTGTTTACACTTGTTCAGTTTATGTTGCAATGACAAATAGATAGTTTTCTTCTGCGCATCTGTTAGGAAATGTTTTAGTCGTATCCATGTGTCCGTTTGTCTGTCCTATTATGACCACTGAAGTTAGACAAAACCTTTTCTAAGAAGGTAGCTGGCTTCCGTCTCGAGACCATCCTAGTTGTTAATTATTAAAAAAAAATAAACAAAAACAGACGAAGCACATTACACACACACACACACACACACACACACACACAACCCTCCCCCACATATACACATTTTATATAAAACCACAACCGGAAAACAGACGAGAGATTTAGCAGTAATGCGTATTTTGAAACACTGTGATATCTTCTGACCATCCTCTTAATTAAACAGTGTCACTTCGCTCACTATCAATGTTAATTAAGCCCAATCTGTATCTCTTTATGTGTCTTTTGTTAGATGTCTAAATTCTTAAGTTACGCCAAAGTGATAGCGAGGGTAAACCAAAATAATTCCCTCCTAACAAACACATGATTATTTTCTTTCTTTACAAAATCACCTAAAACTGTTTCTGCTAACAAACCACTCCAAAATTTGTTGGTTGACAAGAAGAATAAGCTCTTTTTGTGCTGACAAATACACATGATAAACTCTGCTGTTAAAACCGTAAAAAAAAAAAAGAAACTCACTTAGCAGGAATACCTGAAAATTTTCATTGGTATAATGCACCTCAATTTTTTTTTTTTTTTTGAAAGAACATGTCAAAACTTTAATTTTCGTGAGTCTTGCCGCAATAATAGTCCTGCCGTTATACAGTAAACTGGGGGCTTCCTTCATCTGTTCAGGACGATTACGTTCTATGTAGTTTTTCCTTGCTTCTACCATAGGCCTATGATTTATTTTTTTTAGGAAAGCACAGCGAGTGTGAAGGAGTTAGTGAAGGTTACAATTCATGCATCCAGTTTGAAAAAGTCCCTGCTACTGTGTGAAGACAGTAAGGAAAAAGTCATCGTAGTAAAGCAGTTATACTCATTTCTTACCTAACTTAGCACAATATTTATTACCTCCCTTACCCTTCCCTGCAACAAATTTTCCTTACCACCTTTAGTATCGCTTCCTTACCTTTCTTAGCTCCTCAACCTTACCCTCCCCCCCTCTACCCAGTACCTCTTATTTCTCTCCCTCATCTTATTTTTCTTACCAGTTTTTATTTGATACTGCATTTAATCTTTCCTTTTGTTTCACTCATGCAATCTATGTAAATAATAATGATACATAATTAGCAGATACTGATATGTATACCGTAATGCATGAACGCACGTTAAGTCATGCTAGAATTTCTCCTGAATCCACTTGAATACGACCGTAAGTCTCGCTTATGTCGGCAGGGAACTGAACTCAAAACAACTGACTAGCAAGCAATATCACTGGACTACACGAATTCAGTTTATACCAACTGAGGCTTGGGACAAAATGGTCATGTTTTTCTCCTCCCCCTCCCCCCCCCAGGTTTTTTCTCCCCCTCCAAGCAACAGATGGTGTGAGATTTTTCACGCTTGCAACTGTGTGCTCTAACTTAATTCTCTTTTCACGCTATCTTACCAAAGAAGGAGAACCCTGGTTCGCAGAAATAATCATATATTTATGCACACGATCCTTAAACACACCAACTATGATAAAACCATTTTTGAGGCACAGAACACCACCTTATGACTGTCGGGGTGAAATCGAGATGTAACTGAAGTTTACAGAATCAAACATCTTATACACTACACAGAACCTGAAAAAAAAAAAAATGAAGTTCAAAAAAATCATCATCATCCCCATAACTAAACTGTAGATACTGTTTCGCACAGGATGGCGTTAGACAAATTGCGGTTCCATCTCGGAGGACGTTATTTAATGCAGAAAGAAGACCTACTCAAAGCTCCCTGACGCTCTCTGGAATGGTAATAAAACGAAGTCCTCTTTACACTCGTACAAGGAGTGGAGCCAGAGTTTCCTGTTGGATGAATTACATGCACAAATGTTTTGAGAGTGGAAGATAATCCAATTTTCCTCTCACGCCCGTCCCCTTTTAGACATTTTCTGCCTTAGTCCTGGTGATAAAGTAGAACGGAACCTAATTAATTATTCATTGTAGTACGATGGTTCACTATTCAACGGGATAATAATGGCTGACGCATGAATAAAATGAACGATGTAGGGAATGGAGGAGTTAATGAAGATTTTATCCCTTCACCACAAAAGGGACTTCACAGCTTGAATGATATCGTCTGGAAGCGGTCAGAATGAAATAAAATAAGAGTCTATCGTACTGAACGAGATAACCGGATAGTAAGATAGAAAAATACATGAATATCCCACCACCGTTGAAAAAAAAAAAAAAAAAAATCTCCAGGTACAGCCGCGCTCGAAAGTGGGAATACACATCTGCTCATATTATCTAATGTAGAGTCTACTATGGCTGAGACGTGTAACCGTTTCACATACTACCTGGTGCACTGGTCATCAATGCGCAATTAAGTGAAGGAATTAGTTCCAAATCTTACCAGCAATGGTTACCATAGTACACTAAACGAGTAGACGTGTATCGTTTCTCCTAAACGCGACTGTATGTGCGTATGAGGTAGGTGGGGACGCTCACCATCCGCTCACTCGATTTAATGCTGCTTTGAGTGTCTGGCCTTTCCTCTCTTCCCTTCTTCCACTTCTGTCTGTCTTTCCTTCATGCTTTCCTCTTCCTTCAGCCTACGGGTGACTTTACACTCCCTTCTGCCTACGGGTGACTTTACACTCCCTCTTCTGTCTTTCTTTCCTTCATTCTTTCCTCTTCCTTCTGTCTATGGGCGATTCTACACTGAGTGACAAGCCAAATGGTTTCCTGTACACCAGGAAACCACTGACTATGCTGGGTGGTAACCATATAACCAAATTATGGCCCCTGGTGGTTTACTGGGTAATTAAGGCGCTCCAATCGGATTGAGCCTGTGTAGGTTTATATCCAAGGGGTGGTTGGAGTTTATTGCTCACGTAATGCCACCCACGGATGAGTGAGGCTGGTCACTCTCATCTTAAATGTCAAGACCAATTTGCCTAGCCTCGGGCTCCTACTCTCATGGGGTAACATAGGATTGGATGACATATGGATGGACGTGCGTACGTACTTACACGCGCGCGCACACACACACACACACACACACACACACACACACACACACACACACACACACACACACACACACACAGAGGCGCCCAGAAATACACATGTATATTATATTTAAAACAACCGTGTGTGTTTCAAGCGCAGGCACTCACCCCCGCAGGTTAAAAGTGGGGCCATATTTGCATACACATACCTCAATACTCCGGGAGAAAGAGAAGGAGCACTTTCATACATACATACAGTATGCACAAATACAGTACGATGAGTTTTGGGAGTGAGGGATGAGGGGCAAAATGAAGACGGATGGTGGGAGGGGCTGGAAGTGAGGCGCCCAGAGAGAGGTAGAGAAAGACGGACTGGGGTGTGAAGGAAAAGAAGGAGAAATGGAGAGGAAGAGCGAAATGAGGGACTAGGATATGAATGAAGGAATGGAGAAGGGATGGAATGAAAGAAAACGGGGATCTCAGTACACACACATCAGATAGGAATCATAAAAAAAAAATAAACTCGGCAAAGCTGTTCAGTTAAGGGTTCCAATGAAAAACAGACAGCTTGATAAGAATACCAACACCACATGGTGGAGCAAACGATAAAAATTACTTTATACAAATTACAACGCACACAAAATTATACCACGACAAGATACCTAATTGATAAACAATTATATGACATCCTCTAGTGGAGAGCTAAAAGATTAATAAAACAAAACAAGACCCACATTGGTAGAGACGGCAAATGAAAAAAAAATTTTATTTTTCAGCTTTACCAAAAAAGAAGGCAATGACACCAACAATACTGTCACTAGTTTTGGACAATGGAGCGCATACTGACGATGAAAGTGCAAGGGCTAAACTTCTCAACACATTCCTTGCACCTATATTCACAGCATGATATTTAAATATAATTCCAACAAGAACTTACAGTATAGCGCAGTTAGTTAAAAGGTAAGTGATTCACCTGCTTCACTGAACCCTTGAGAGAGAGAGAGAGAGAGAGAGAGAGAGAGAGAGAGAGAGAGAGAGAGAGAGAGAGAGAGAGAGAGATTAATGTAATATGTTTAACAATAACAATGAAAATGTAAAATCAAGCTACATAATGAGTGACAGCCAACTATACTGTATATGACAACCCAAGATATAAATGTAAGATAAAAATTTTTAAGTGAGTAAAGTGTTTTGATTATAAATAAAGCATTTAAGTAAATTTAATTCAGAGTAAAGCATTTGATTACACATCAGAAAATAAAATCTTTACGTTGTTCAGTTTCCTAGTACGTTAACTCCTAAGATTATGTGCTTAGCTGTGGTCACCTTCATCATTTTATCCAAAAAAAAAAAAAAAAAAAAAAAAAGTTGGACGCAGTAAAGTGAAGGATGACATATGTGATACTTAAGCTGACAAACAAACCACGTGAGAACTTGTTACATGTGGTGCATGTTCAACGGAACTAAGCATGGACTAGGCCAATACTGGAATTTAATCCTAGTTGCAAAATTTTCTAAAGACATTTTGGTGTAGTTGCTGATAAGTCTTTCTCACTAAACAGATCGGATTATTTATAGAGATCGTGACTTAAATGTTGGTAAACATTTCAAATGAAATAAAAGAATTTTTCCTTCGGTTACGTTGTAAAAACATGAAACAGGCAGACTCGCAATGCAGTAAACTGTGATACATCATTAACATTTGAAAAGTATTTTGGGTAAGTATTTGGATTTTAATTCACAGCAAATGTCTGCTGCTGAATGATCCATATCGCTCTCCCTAACAAGGATACAATTTTGGAGGATGCAATAGTACAACATACTCGTTATGTACCCATGCTCAATCTCGTATTACTTTACTGAGTAGACTGAGATAGCACAGTTTTACTACTGGATGTAAAGTTGCTCGACTGCATGCAAATGCCCTTCTCCGGCAGCCCATTCTCCTCTTTTCGGGGAATACAATAGGAACAGAGGAAAGTTTGTATTGCTGGAAGAGAAGCCACCCGGTTACATCAGTGTCATCAAATAGAACTGTCCTGCACCACCAGAGAACATACAAATACCAGTATAACATTTATTCATCACTTGTTAAGAAATTTCTATGTCAATTTTTCCATGTTGTCTAGTAGTTCTCACTTTTTCTCATCGGGTTTAGCCGGAGGGACTGGTAACTGGAGGGAGTCCTCCTGCTTTGCTCTCCTTGTCCGTTTCAAATAAAAAGCGTACATTTGCCATCGTCTGCACTATGACAGGCAGCCTCGAAAGGAACAATTAACCAGTTGCTGTTTGCTTTCCTTCATATCCATTTGTCAAGAAAGAAAAAAATATAGAAAAACGAAGCAAAGGATGAAGGGAAGGAGAGATGGAAGGAAAGAAGAAGAAAACCTGGATGGACGGAATAAAAGAAGGTACGAGAGAAAGAGGGGAAGAGAAGAGAGAGAGGAGAAAAATATGAAGGCAGTACTGACAAAGGTTCTGAAAAAAAGAAATAGACGATGGGAGGGAGTAAGAGAAAGGGTGAAATCTGACAGAGATGAGATGGAGATAAACGTAAATGGAGGGAAAAGCATGCAAGGGAAAAGGAAGAGAGACAGACAGCAGAGAAAAAGCAAGAGAAAAGTGAAATCACTAATGAGCGAGAGGAAGGTCAAACGAGTGAGAAAACTGGAGAGACTGAGTTGAGAAACGGAATACTGGAATGTAAATGGAGGCTTAAATGGCAGGCTTGAAGAGAAAAAGCTACTATTGGAGAGAGAGAGAGAGAGAGAGAGAGAGAGAGAGAGAGAGAGAGAGAGAGAGAGAGAGAGAAATTGACCACCAGAACTGACCGCCTGAGAAATGCTAAAAGAAGAGTTATAGAAGTCGAAATAATACGAGCTATAACCCTACATGAACTTCCTTTGTCACAGTGCGTCCTTCATATCATGTTGTTCTAGTTAACGCCGAAGTATTTCACTCAGAAGATCCGTCTCGTAGTGAAGGGGTTAAGAAAAGCTGCGGAGTATATCTAATTTCCGGTACAAAATGAGAGTTAATCTCCTCTACACCTGTATCATCATGTGACAAAATACACTTCGCTGTTGTCGAATACCAAGCTATGACAACAAACAAAAATCTGTTGATGACTGGCATAAATGTTTGGCTAGTATTGTCTATCAGTATGTGAGAAAAAGTTCATCTATTATTGTTTACTGTCTTGCGAAATAAAAAAAATAGCTCCTTTAGTACTGTGAATCTGCCTCTCAGGAAAGTAAGGTCTCTCGTATTTTCTTTCGTCCTGTGACAAAGAAGAAAAAAAATGCTCACCATACAATAAATCAACGCCGTTAACTTATCCTGTGAAGAGCATAGTGTGCAAAATAACCAGCTCCTTTAGCACTATATATTATCATGATAAAAACAATCAGTTCCTCTTTTCTCAATCTCATTATGTGGAATTAAATTCAGATGATAAAACCCATCCTTTAAATGAAGTGTACCCGGCAGCTCTAGTATTTCATGTCATCCTGTAAAAAATGTTACGTTCAGCTTCTCTATTATTGTACCACACCCTGTGAAAAGAGGAATATTCCTTTATTGCACACTATCACACTGCGCACTGTCACGATCTTTAGGGGACCGCACACTGCCACACCACAGTTTCACACCGCACAATGCCACACCTCACACTGCCTCTCCATACGCCTCATACTGCCACACCTCACACTAGCACACCACACAGTTTCAAACCACGCAGTGCCATGCCTCACACTGCCGCATCTCACACTACTGTACTATATTTCATATAAATGAATCTAAAAGTAGCATTCAGATCATCTGTGACAATAATGCCTGACGCTGTAAAACAAATACAGAACACTCAGCCCTACACATTACAACATTCCTTTTTTATTATATTTTGAGCTATTACAGTAAGTAGGATATATCTAACATGTGCTTCAGCTACTCAACAACACATATTCCAAACCAGGTTGTATCTGCATGAGGCATGATTACGCTCAGGTCCCTGTGACTCACTAGAGAATCGCTTGGCGTTAGCTGGAACAGAATACTAAAACTGTCCTGACCATTAGAGGATAAATGGTCACTGGTGAGATTAGCATTCTCATATTCCTGTATTCATAATTACCTAAAGGAATCGTCTGAGGTAAGCTGGTAAAGACTGTTAAAGTTGTTGCGACTGAGACCAGGCGAATGCTTCCTTGCATCTTCCCTTCTTACCAGTCGACAGAACAAGACAGTCCCAATACACAAGACAAAACCACAAACACAAGTGATGAGAGGGAGAGGAGTGACAGGCAAAAAGACACGGCCAAACAAAACGTGAATTTAGTCCCCGTTATATTCACTCAGCAGGGAGATGAGGCAGAAAATGAGATAAAATAACCAAGTATGAGGAAGATATTTTAAAGGGAGGATTACGTACACCGAACAGGGAATGAGGGAGTGTGAGGAGAATGAGGGAGTGAGAGTACAGCAGGAATTCAGAATGGGCTGTATGTTGTGTGAGTGAATGAGGATGACGAAGGCAGGAAGCAGGGAGGAAAGGAGGAGAGAGGGAGGAGAGGGAGATGGAAATGAAGGAAGGGAAGCCCAGAGGGTGAGGAGAAAAGAGAAGGAACTAGAGGGAATGAAGGAAGGGAAGAACTAAGGGAAGGGAAGGAATAAGAAAATGAGTGGAGAATGGAAGATTAAACTAACAGCAAGAAATCAGAATGGGCTGTATGTTCATGGAGTGAAGGAAAGAGAAGGGGGAGAGAGGGGAAGGAAAAGAGACGGAGGGAGGGAAGGATGGGAATAAGGAAGTAAGAGGAGAATTAAGGAGTTAGCAGAGAGCAGGAACCCAAATAGGCCGTAACTTGTGTGTGGATTGAGGGCAAGGATGCTGGAGGGAGGTACGAGGAAACGGAAAACGAGGGAGGGAGTAAGGAGAGAAGGGAAGAGGGAGGGAAAAGGAGGTAAGGAAGGAGGAAACTGAAGGGGCTGAGGAAACAAGAATGAGAGAAGGAAAGCTGAGAAAGAAGAAGGAAATAGCGGAATAAGGCAACAATGCGGAGGGAAGAAAGGAATAAGGGAGTCGGAGGAGAAAGAAGGAAGGATGCAGGGGATATGGAAGAAAGAGAATGAAGGAGGAAGGGAGGCAAGGAATAAGTGGAGTATGAGGGAGGAAGGCGGGGAATAAGTGGAGAATGGGGGAGGGAGGCGGGGAATAAGTGGAGAATGGGGGAGGGAGGCGGGGAATAAGTGGAGAATGGGGGAGGGAGGCGGGGAATAAGGGCGATAGTGGAGAATGAGGGAGTAAGCGTAGTACAGGAATTCAAAATCGTGTCGTAAACTGCATGAATGAATGGAGGTCAGGGAAGGCAGGAAGGAAAGAGGAAACTGTAGGGAAGCATGAAAGAAGGGAAGAAGGGAAGAATGAAGGAAGGTACAGTTAGTAAAGACAGGTGGTACATAAATAAAGGAAATAAGAAAGGAAGAAACTGAGGGTTCGGAGAGGAGGGAAGGTGAGAGTGGAAGGAGGGAAGGAAATGGAGAGTAGACGAAAGAATGTGAGGAAAGAAAGAGATGGAGGAGGAGGAGGAGGGAGACAAGGTGAAGTGAAAGAGGAACTCAGAGGGAAGAGAGGAGGAAATGAGGTAAGTAAAGCGAAGGGAGAAGTAGAGGAGGATTTGGAGAGATGAGGAAAAAGTGTAAACTTTGGAAGGATGTGGAAGAAAGTGAGAAAAATTTGAAACCGGCAAGGGAAGGAAGGTGGGGGACGATTTGAAGAGATACAACGAGAAGGGAAGAGGAGAGAAAGAGAATTTAGAGAAAAGTAGGGTGGAGGAGGAAAAGGAAAGAAGGCACCCGTAAGATTCGGAGAGATGTGGAGAGAGAAGAAGAGAGGAAGAAGGTAGAGAGAAGGGAAGAGAGGAGGAAGGTAGAATGAAGGGAAGGGGAGGAGGAATGTAGAGAGAAGAGGAGGAGGGGAGGAAGGCAGAGAAAAGAGAAGGAGAGGAGGAAGTTTGAGAGAAGAGAACAAGAGAAGGAAGGCATTGAGAAGAAAGGAACCGAAAGAGACAGGAATAAGGAAATGGAAAAGCGAGGCGAAGAAGGAAATGAAAAGACAAGATGTTGCTAATCATGACACGAGAGAAGAAAAAGAAGAATAAGGAAACAGAAGGGAGGAGAATAAAGAAGGAAAGAGAAGCGCAATACTCGAAGAATAAGAAGAAAGAAAGAAAGACAGGGACCAGGGAATAAAAGGAAGAGAGGAAACTAGAGATAAGGACGAGATGAGAGGAGAGAGATGAAAGAGACGGGAGGTAGGCAGGGGAAAGTAGGGGAGGAGGAAACAAGATATGAAAATGAGGAAGAAAGAGGGGTAAATTGAAGGGTATGGAAGAAATGAAAGCATGAACAGAGAAATGAGATGAAGAGGGAGAGGAGAGGAAGGGAGAAATACTTAAAGAAAGGCGGACATGGGCGGAGGTAAAGAGGACAAAAAAAGAAAGTGGGACGGAAAATGGTGAGAAAACTCGAAAAAGGCAGGGCATGGAAAGGAAGCCAGAGAAGGGGGCAGTGAAAAGGTAAGGTGAGGAAATCTGGGATCGGAGATAGTGGAAAAACAGGGAGATAAGAGAGAGAGAGGACGATGAATAAGAGACGGAAGACTTATGAGAAACTGGAAAGGAAACAGAAAACTGAAGGAGAACAAAATGGAGAGGAAAGAGAGGAAAGGACGGAAAAGTAATACTGGAGAAGAGTGATAAGAAGAGCAGGGATCGAAGGATGGGAAAGATATAGGGGCAAGAAAACTAATCTGAATGAAATGGCAAGAGGACAGAGAAGAGCAAAATTCGACTAGCGAAAGGAGAGAGAGAGAGAGAGAGAGAGAAAGAGAAACAAATGCACCAAGAAAGAAAAAGACAACTGGACCCATTCCCAGTGACAGGAAACAAGATAAATAGATATACCATCGACAGCCAGAGATGAGAGATTACATATGTGGGTGAGTGATGATGCATGCCACCACCCCCGTGTATGGCAGCAAGCAGGTCCGTGGAAGGGCCCCGTCACCATCGCTTACACAAAGACGGGACAGAGGAGCGACAAGGAGTAATGTACACCAGATTTATCAGGTCGTACTCTCGGTAGCTTCCATTTTTGTGATTTATTCCCTTGTATCGTATCTTTCCCCATGTGGAAACAGCTTTCGTCAGTAACAATTCGGAAGATATTAACCCCATACCCTTTAGTGACGTGTGTGTGTGTGTGTGTGTGTGTGTGTGTGTGTGTGTGTGTGTGTGTGTGTGTGTGTGTGTGTGTGTTGGGTGTGAGTGCGTGTGCTGGGTTATGAGTGCGTGTGCTGGGTTATGAGTGCGTGTGCTGGGTTATGAATGCTTGTGCTGGGTTACGAATGCGTGTGTTGGGTTATGAGTACCTGTGTTGGGTAATGAATGCTTGTGCTGGGTTATGAGTGCGTGTGCTGGGTTATAAGTACGTGTGTTGGGTTACGAATGCTTGTGCTGGGATATGAGTGCGTGTGCTGGGTTAGTATCTCCTCGCTAAAATGTAGATTATGGTCACCCCACAGACCTACTTCCCTCTTCATCTTCAAGAATAACACGCCCCCACTTCCTCCCTTTTTCCATTTTCTGCTCTTCTCTTTCTCTCTCTTCCCTTCTTTATCTCATGCCCTTATTATTGAAATCCCGTCCTTTGTCAACCCTTACCTCTCTTTCTTCACATCCCAACAGACATTTCTCTCCTCTCTTCCATTTCGCCCTCTCCCGCCTCGCTTGCCTTCTTGTCCCATCCCTACCTCTCATTTCCTCTCTCTACTCCCTTCGTTCTTATCCTCTCTTCCCCTCCACTCCATCCCCTTTCCTTCCCTTCTCCCCTTCCCCCTACCCTCATCCTCCCCCTTATCCTCTTCGTCTCCCCTCATCCCCCTCCCTTCCCTTCCTTTCCCTTCTCTTCCCTTTCCCCTCCCTGCATTCTACTCTTATTCTCTCTTTTTCGTCCTTCCTGTTTCTCTTTCTTCTTCCAGCACTCCCCTTCCTCTTCTTACTTGTTCCCATCATCCCCTCCACTTTCTTACCCTACCATTCCCTGACTTCCTCTCACTCCCATCCATTCCCTTTTTTTTTTTTCTGTAGCCTATCTTCTCCCACCCTTCTCTCCTTGCTCTGTATTCCATTTCGCCGTCCCCCTTTCCCCCCGACCTTCCTCTTCCTTTTTTTTCCGACTTTCTCCTCCCTTCTTCCCCCTCATTCTTCATCTTACATCTTGACAACCACACTCTCCCCCTCGTCTCTTTCTCCTCTTCGTCTCACAAGGAAAATTTAATACCTTTTCCCATCATTTTAACTTCTCCATTTCTCTTACATCTTCCTTATTAAAGCCCTTCTTGTAGTATCCATCCCATCAATTTTCTCATTTCTTTACTTAATCCATACACCCTGAACTCACCTCGCCCCGCCCCGCCACACCGTCCCTTCCCCCTACTCCTCCACTCCACTAGCTTGATCTCGCCCTTCCTTCACAGTAATGTTCATCCTACCCCAGTTTCTGTAGTGTAAATAATTTCACAGTCGAGAGCTCAAGTTTTCTCTTCCGAAGATGACCGTACTTATTTAACAGTGCACTGGCCTAGCCCTACTTTAACAGCATAATATAATCTCACCTAGACTCTCCTGGAAAAGAAAATTAAGTCAAGAACAGTTAGAATATTTGTTCTCCCTCCTTTCCTCCCACTCAGCATTCCTCAGTTTAACAATTCCTTCGCACGTACCCTGAAAAAATGCAACTAGGCACATAATTTAAACCTTATTCAATACCTCCGTCCTTTTAGTCCGACGACGTCCTTTTTATCTTATTTTTATATCAGTTTGATTTGGAGGAGGCGTTCGGTAGTGAAGAGGTTAATGAAACATACTCTTAATGAAACTCATATGCTCGAAAAGTTCCTCTTAAGCTGAATACAATAGCCTAACAATGGCAAGTTTAGAATTAAAGGAGGACGCCAGCGAGGTGAAGTGGTAAACTAACTTTTAATTCATCCTTGAAATATAAAACGATATAAATGCTCCGTTATAGTTTGTCTTACAGCCATAATGAACACTAACATACCCCAAGCCTGGTAACATACCCACCCCAGTAGCTAATAATTCCCAAGGAAGAATGGTAAGCAGAAAAATAAAAAGAGCATTAATAAATTCATGCACATTAAATGAGATCGTCATCACCAGAAGTGCTAAATACAGTACATACAGCCATCACATTTCAATGATAAAATGCACATAATAACCAAGAGAATACGAGATATCAGACACATTTTTCGACATATTATGAGAATATTTTTACTATTAAAGCGCTCATTTATGGGACGCCTTTTATACCAAATTACTGCTTCCTACTGATTTCCTTTTTGCCGGCTTCAGGGCAGAGTTCCAACATTTTATAAAAATTTCACTAATTCCCCCCCCCCCCACCATCATTGCAAGAGATCCTACCTATAGCTGAGAATACTCGAAATTTGGTTGCACCGAAAATCACATAAATGACGCCTTCGGTATGAAGAGGATAACATAATGAAAAATTGCAGGACCGGCCTATCCCGACCGAAGTGGGGACGATACAGCCAATGTATCTCTACCAAGTGGCTTAGGCTGTCTATAGTAGCCGCAGCGAGAAATGAACGCTGTGGTGGGGCAGGCGGGATGACCTGGGATTCCCCCATTGTTGCCATATCTACATGTCACCGACCATAGAGGTAGGATGTCACCGACCATCGGCCACCGCTGCAGCCCCGCTCCATGATCCTTACCCTGTGTCTCTGGCTTTCTCTTTCTCTCTCGGTTTCTATATAAACTGGTGTATTTCCGAAACTAATTATGAAATTATTATGACTTTTGTTCCACACCACCACTGAGGTAAAAATCAAGGAGAGTTTTCTGTATAAAGGTTTCCCCCCCCCTTGTCTGAGGGCAGGTCAGTTCTGGCGAGTGTATAATTATAGGTCAGGCGGAGGTATCGGCAAGGCCGCACTCCCCCGCTCATATGCCACATTTAGGAGGGGGGGGAAACCTTTATACAGAAAACTCTCCTTGATTTTTACCTCAGTGGTGGTGTGGAACAAAAGTCATAATAATTTCATAATTAGTTTCGGAAATACACCAGTTTATATAGAAACCGAGAGAGAAAGAGAAAGCCAGAGACACAGGGTAAGGATCATGGAGCGGGGCTGCAGAGGTGGCCGATGGTCGGTGACATCCTACCTCTATGGTCGGTGACATGTGGATATGGCAAGAATGGGGGAATCCCAGGTCATCCCGCCTGCCCCACCACAGCGTTCATTTCTCGCTGCGGCTACTATAGTAGAGATTGTATGTAGGGTGAGAAGTGCTTGTAAGTGATATTGTAGTGTTGGAGGGGCTTTGGATGTGTGTGTAGTCTGTGAACCAAGTGTAATCGTCCCGCACAAGCCGACTGAGTGCAAGCATACTTTATAGTATGCGACACTGGTTCAACCACAGCACCTCTTGTGTCCGCCAATGCAGTACGTGGCTTGGAGAACGCTTCCAAAGTTTATTACCCTGGCGGGGCGCGAATCCTCGTTCTTCACTGTACGAAAACGCACACTTTACCACTGTCCCATAGAGGCTCATATATATATATATATATATATATATATATATATATATATATATATATATATATATATATATATATATATATATATATATATATTCCTGACTTCCAAAGCTTTTATTTTTCATACAGGACTCAAAGGATCAACGAATCTTAACTACAATCTTCAGCTAGAATGGACGAGACAGCTAAATTTACCCAGAGTTGCCTGGAGAGAATCAAAACGGGCAAAGTGCAACTAATTAGAGTCAAAACCTGGCCTAGTAAATCGCCATTATGTTGGGGGAAGCAGGGGGCCACTCGGAGACTTGTGCACCTCATAGGTTACGCACTAGATTAATTTTGCAAGTCTCACGTTAGTAAAGAATGAAAACGAAAGAACTAGTTTTATCCGGGTGCAGAAGTGAAAGCATTATTATTATCATTATTATTATTATTATTATTATTAGTAGTAGTAGTAGTAGTAGTAGTAGTAGTAGTAGTAATAGTAGTAGTAGTAATATTTGTGGTAGGTGGGGGCGCTCACCATCCACTCACTCGATGTCGTGCTGCTTTGGGTGTTTGACCTTTCCTCTCTTCCTTCCTTCCTCTTCTGCCTTTCTTTCCTTCATTCGTTCCTCGTCCTTCTTCCTACGGGTGATTATACACTTCCTTTTCAGTCTTTCTTTCCGCCATTCTTTCCTCTTCCTTCTGCCTATGGGTGACTCTACACTGAGTTACACACCAAATGATTTCCTATATATACACCAGGAAACCATTGACTATGCTGGGTGGAAATCATATAACCAAATTATGGCGCCTGGTGGTTTAGTGGGCAATTAAGGCGCTCCAGTCGGGTTGAGCCTGTGTAGGTTTATATCGAAGGGGTGGTTGGGGTTTATTGCTCACGTAATGCCACCCATGGATGAATGAGGCTGGTCCCTTTCATCTTAAATGTCAGGACCAATTTGCCTAGCACCGGGCTCCTACGCTCCTCATGGCGCAACATAAGCTTGGATGATGGATGGATGGATGGATGGATTATTATTATTATTATTATTATTATTATTATTATTTATCATTATTATTATTATTATTATTATTATTATTATTGCAATTATTACTATTATTATTATTATTGTTTTGTCACCACACACACACACACACACATACATATACATATATATATATATATATATATATATATATATATATATATATATATATATATATATATATATGATAATCATTGTGTCACAAACCTGTCTTAAGCCACTGAAGGGCCAAGTCTGGCCTATTGCTGTCCAGATCATAGAAACGGTAGACCAGCATACACTCCTGGCGGATTCCTGGCGATATACAGTTTTTGCCACCTCCTGTATTTGAATTTTGGAGCTTTAGTGCATGCTGTCATCCAAGCCACTACTTGTGTCTACCTGATGATAATAATAATCATCATCATCATCATCATCATCTAATCCTGTGTTGCCCCACGAGAAGCGAAGAAGCCTGGGGCGAGGCAAGTTGGTCCTGACATTTAAGATGAGAGTAACCAACCTCACTCATCCCTGAGCGGCATTATCTGAGCAATAAACCCCAACCTCCCATTGAATATAACCTGCACCGGCTCAATCCAACTGGAGCGCCTTAATTACCCACTAAACCACCAGGCGCCATAGTTTAGCTATATGGTTACCACCCAGCGTAGTAAATGGTTTCCTGGTGTACAGGAAACCATTTGGCTTGTCACTCAACATAGAGTCACCCATATGCAGAAGGAAGAGGAAAGAATGAAGGAAAATAAAGACAGAACAGGGAGTACAGAGTCACACATAGGCATAAGGAAGAGGAAAGAATGAAGGAAAGAAAGAAGAGGACGAAAGGAAAGAAGGAAGAAAGAGAGGAAAGGGCAGTCACCCGGGAGCAGCACTACATTAAGTGAGTGGATGGTGAGTGCCCCCACCTATAATAATAATAATAATAATAATAATAATAATAATAATACCAATGATAATAATAATAATAATAATAAAACTATCAGTCGTCCACCACCATACAGTACATCCTAGCTTGTTGCAGCTTCACGTAATATGTGCATTTAATCCATTCATAACAAGTACGTCACATACGATTTGAATTTAGGCTCGGAAAGCTTTTTCAAGCTGAAGGTGTTAGATAATATTTTAGCCTTTATAAACCCCTTCACTACAAGCAGTTTTCTATAAATGGTATGAATCCACTTATGCGGCAGTCAGCGTGAATAAGACCATTGAATTGGAGTAGTAAGTATATGCCGCGTAATATTACCCCATAAAACATAGTATAGGTTGCTTTAGAAGCTAGACACCCATTATGTGACAAAAGTGTTGCAGCTAAATCAGGAAATCATTTCAAGTTAAGCGCTGTACTAGGTCTACCCTAAGCTGTAATATAATCACTTGGAAATTAAAAAAAAATGGTTCCACTGTAGAAAGCTTACAAGTCTAATGGCACAAGAAAGGAATTATACTGGCTAAACACGAGATCCGCATAGCATCCTAGAGCTTGAGACATATCGGAACCGCGCTCGATGGTACAGTACAATATAACACAGACTTTTACTAGGCTGGTGGTTTGGGGTGTCTGCCAAGTCAGTCTTTGTGGTTCTGCAACCGATTTATTACACTTTTATGTTGCAAAATATTCTTAGAGGTATAGGTCGAAAATATGAGGAAAAAGTCTTGAAACCCCATGTACAAGCATAACAAGAATCGGCAAGTCGGCTCTGAAATAGCCCTGACGCCGTGGCAACGATCGTTATGTAAGTTCATTGAAAACGAGATGGTGGTGGTGGAATGAACAGAAATGTGAACTAAAAGTTGGAGGGTTGCACGGCTGATCCCAGATGTGGCAGGGCACAGTTCAAGGAATTCCTTACCATATTCATTATTCTTCCATATGGTACCATCGAAACACAATACCACCCTCCCTATTACAAAGTTGTGACGCTCGAGGGCTGCTGGAGACCAGCTGTTTCTTGGTGTATTGTAGTTGAAATAAGGAACTTACGGAATGGATATCATAGCCTAAGTTTATTTTCGGGTGCACAGAAAAAAGTAATGAATCACCGACAGACTGAATTCGTCTCTTGTGATAAAGGAAGAGCAAGGAACCCCAGCTGACACGATACCATTGTATTGCAATTTCTTCTGATACAAAAGAGGCCTCAGTTCAAGGATGACGTTTTCTTTAATTAAGATAATCTGGTGGTATATCGTCAGCGCCGCATACACAGTGACCTGAACTGGTAACTGGTCCTCCACCTACACTTATGACAACTCGCTTTCATCCACTCACAAGAAAGCAAGCGTCAAAGTAACTTCTTCTTTTAGCCACTGCACAATAATATTTTTTACAGTGTATTCTGATTAGGAGCTCAGTTAGTCCAGCGGTACAGTGTTCGTCATCCAGTATCCGTGTATCCTAATTCTGGGATTCCAAACTCTGATAAGAAGCACTCAGAGAGTGCCAGACATCTAACTTTGGTCTGTGACTGACCTTCGATAAAGTCTGTCAAAATTTAATTACTTCATTCATTCCTGACATTTCCACCAACTTTGGTCCAAGTTGGATAAAAGCTATTTAGGTTAGCCTTGTCGTGTGACTTTAATATATGACCTTTCCCTGCGACTTTCACCTTTGACTATTCTTAAAACCTTGTCAGGTAACCTCGACATTAGACCTTTCCCTGTGACCATGACCTTTGAATCGACCTACAAAGATTGATATAAAATGTAGTCGACATTGTCATCTGACCTTCACCTTTGACCTACTGTACCCCCCCCACCAAAAAAAAAAAAAAAAAAAAAAAAAAAAAAATCGTCCGCTCGCCTGATCGTCAACCCTTCTTCAAAGTTTGGTTTAAATGAGGAAAAAACATTTTAGCTACCTTATTCACACACAAACGTATGGGTTGAACTTTGACCTTGCTCTAAATCTTGATCTTTGATCGACTGTTCTTGAAATAGAAATCCTTCATTATTACTTTGCCCCAAAAGCCTTCCATCAAGTTTTCTGTAAATCAGATTGAAAACTTCTCAGGTTGACCTGGCTAGGTCAAACTTTGACCAAGCCCTGTGTCCTTGACCTTTGTCCTACTGTTCTAAAAACAATAGGTTAACTACTGGAAAGACCTTCATTCCTCCCCGTAAATGGCTAAAACGAGGCTTAAGAACGTCACTTTGTTAATTTGACTGTCCTTATAAAGAACCAAAATGAATGCATAAAAATCCTCATCTTAAGAATGTTTATGAATACGGCTCAACTTGATAATTTTATGAAATGACACAAGAATGTTTACGAATGTGAACTTCAAAACATAAGTAAGTCACTTTATGCATGTACCTTGCTATATAATGAATTTTAAAGTATTTGCAGTTTTTTTCAACTCATGAATATTGCGATTATGACGTGTATCTCCAGGGTTCATCTCAGGGGAATCTTAGGAAGGCACTCGTACATGTCTTGGGGACTCTAAGGAGGCTGCAAAGGGCTAATTTCAAATCGGTCCCTCAGTACGTCTGCATACATTCTCTTCAGTTCTAATTATTCTGGGACGGGCCACGGAAGGGTCCAGAAAAATGCATCATTGTAATGATGTTAATATCCTTGTACGAGCATCTCCCTTCTATATTCCGCGCCAGCATCTGATCACCTCGCCACTCCCACATTCTCCTGCAAAGCACCTCGCCCCACCCTCATCCTGTTCAATATTTTAACTGTTGGCCTTGTGATTCCTTACCAACTAGCTCACCATCAGTACTGTCACTTACTTATCGTCGTCATCATCATCACCTTCATCATCACCACCACAGGGAGCAGTAGCAGCACCAGCAGCATCTCTGCTCTAGCAATCTACCCATCATCATTAATATACTGTCCTCTTAAACATTCTATTCATCATCATCATCAACAGAGAAACATAGCATTACCATCAACCCATGAACTCCGTCACTAAGAAGTAATTCTCTAAGCTGAAAAAAAAAAAATAGTCTGAATGTGGGAAAAGTTAAATAGACAGTATAGACGCTATTACTGTATACTGAAAGTGATGACTGATGTCGTTTCTAATTCTTTTTCTACTAGAGGCAGTCTCCGAAGTTTAATAAAATTGTTCATAGTTAAAAAAACAACAACTTGGTAATAATGCGGTTAAATGACCCGTCGTTAAGAATCTATTATCAGTCAGAGCTACGATCAACCTCCTCTACCAGACACCATTGCCACCTTCAGCCACCACTTTTCCAAGAACCGCCACTACCACTATTAGCCTCTACTGCCACCATCAACTATCACTGATATCATCAGCTACCACATTAACTTCCATTTTTCCCACAACCACCACTGCTACCACCAGATTTCATTATTACAGAACCACAACGAAGATCGTCAGCTTCCACTTTCCAACCACCACCACCACCATCAACTACCAATGTTTTTCAGTAACTACCACTGCCACCATCGGCAATCATCATCACAGAACCATCTCTATCAACTAACAATAAGGGCCGTAGTTGTTAATCTGGATGTTTCGTAACACACTCCTCAGAAATGAGTTTGCTCATTACACGCATATATATATATATATATATATATATATATATATATATATATATATATATATATATATATATATATATATATATATATATATCGAAACTAAGACGTAATACGCATAACGAATAGTAAAGAAAAAGGTGTTACGAAGCACCCAGTGCCACTTTTAATACTAATCATGATAGTACCACCACAACACAATCTGCTACCCCTATAACAGAACCACCACTACACCATCGATATCAATATTAACAGAACCATCACTACACCACCAGCTACCACTATAACAGAACCATAATATAGAATGATGCAATGCTACGAAAGTCTCATTCTTGTCATCAGACAATGCAATACAATGCAGTCGCCTTCTTAGTACCAGCAGTTTCTTTCTTTCAATTTCTTTTTGAAAAATCCCATTCATATAACAGAGAAAAAACCATAAAAAAAAATAATAAATAAAACATTGCCGGTCCTGAGAAATACAAAAGTGTATGGCAATACTCCTCACTTTCATCTCTAGCAATAACATTATTTTGTTAATGAATTTCATAGTTAAAAATAATCCTAATAATGCTTCTCATTCTTCAGTCACACAGCGTAACAAAGTGTACAGTGCTACAATTCTACAATAGGTTCAATCGTATTGCAAATTATTGTCCAACCCCATTCGTAGAACAGTGCAATACCTCCCACATTCCTCTTTAACACCAACAATTTCTTTCCTAGCCTAATGAAAATAACTCTAAGAATACGTCACATAATTCCCCTTTCATACAACACACGAAAAATACAAAACTACAGTAAATTCAAATCTCAGTTTAACAACAGTACTTACCTACCACTCCTTTGTATCAACATTTTCGTTCTTTCATTTCCTGGTTAAAATAACCCAAACATTATTGTCACTTTTGTCACCGCCTACTGAAATGCCAACAACCTGACCCTTCACCTCTGCCTCAGCAATGTCGCTCCTGTTTCAAACTTCACACAAACATCTTACTAACATCCTTCCAAACATCTCAGACAACGTTTCCCATTGCTGCTTTTGCTTCTTATTCAAAACTTTCGATTGTCTATTTCGCTTATTTCAGTAGTGTCTCACAAATACCGCATTTATCAAGCAAACTGAAGACTGTTTCCATCTTCACAACTAGGAATTACCCGTAAACAAGCGAAATAAACAAGAAGAGTTAATAGAATTAAATATATTTTTTCTAGGTCAAACCATGGGATCTAAGGCTGAATGCCTGCAAAAACTTTACATCTTCTCGAAACGAAGTTAAGAAATATCTATAACCAAGATCAACTAGGTCTGAGATGCCTAAGCACTGCTCACAAAACACACACACACACACACACTGTGCTGACATACTTGTATGGGCAGGCTCAGGAAGACTGTTCAAGTGTTGACCTGTTGCATGCTCGAAGAACTGAGACTACCTGCTAACTCTTACATTAGGCAGCGTGACAGGAAAGGGTGAGAATATGTGGATAAACATCTCTTCAACCTCTTATTCAACAACATTTCTGCCTCCTCCACATCCTTAATATTTACACAAAACCATCACCCCTCTCACATATTTATTTATTTATTTATTCAGACATCAATCATTCCATCACAACGTCTGCATCAAAATACAGCTTCCTAAATTAATTTCATGAAATTCACACAATCAAACCCTGACATCCTGCTCGGCATAGCTAATATAGTTCTTTCAGCTTAATGTAGCCCAGTTTTTCGTTATTTTGCAACTAATTTCACGTACTTCAGTGGCAGAAAAAGACAAAGCTAAGGCTCTACATCCTTTCCATGACACTGTTTTACGAACTGCGTCATATTCTACTGTTGATATGCTGTAATAACACTGAAGAAGGAAAGATGGCAAACGTAGGCTAAGTTAGAGTGAACAGAAAATAACGTGTGTGTGTGTGTGTGTGTGTGTGTGTGTGTAAACAAATTAAATGCCAAGAGGATTACAAAGCCGAGTTCAGTGAGTGCGTGTCAAGACTAGCCTCACCTAAACCCTAGAAGACCACAACCAACCACCAGACCAGATTACCCATAGACATGCAATGACATGCACGTTCTTCATGCACATGCATACGTAATGTACAGTCGTATCCAAATTTACATCGAGACCTTGTTGAAGCTTACCATTCTTAAGGGATGAATGACCGATCTCTAAGCACTTCATTTCTCGTGGCTGCTGCAGTGGTAGATGAGTCCCTTGATAGGCGGTACTTGATGGCGTCTGCACTTAAGAGGTTTATAAATACACAGACTGTTGTTCACTATAATACTGAAACCCGAAGGATAGGAGCATGCAGAAATTAGAGTGTACACTCCCTACTGGTACAGTCTATGCTTTCAAACATTTAGTAAGAGTATGTGTGTTTATTATTTCAGCGTAGATAAAGGAAGTGCAAGATACCTCTGCTACCATCACATTCAGGTACTTTGTATGATCCTTCAATACACTGTATATGCAAAGTCAAACAAGGCTTAGAAAAGATCAGTATTGTGAAAAAAAAGTCTAGATGACTCTGAAAGTTGTCCTGAAGAAGCTGAAACATAATCACATAAACATAAAATTCATTTCTTTCGTTTCTGCTCATGAAATGGTGGAAATCATAGGCAGAGCGAAAAGCAAAACCAGCTGGGAACGTAACTGAATGTGAATGCCGACTGAATGAAAAGTGGGGAGAGGCTGTAGCTAGAAGAGTGCTGTATGCCCATTGTAATGAGGGAGGGATACTAGCAGAGTCCAGACGAACTGTGATCAATGTAGCAGCAGTAGCAGACAGAGAAAAAGGCTGAAGCCAGTCATGGGAGGAATGAAGTTGATAACAGGAAATTTTTTTTAATCGATTATAAAATATTTTTATGTGGTCAGCCCCCTGTATTTACACACACACACACACACACACACACACACACACACACACAGCACCATCTATCACACTTCCCTCTCCCATCCTTGTCAAACCCAAAGGCCTTTAACAGCGTAACTAATGGAGATCCGCGATTCTCTGCCTCCCCATTGTACTCGCATCAAAAATGGGCCCTGGGCTTTTGTGTGGGTGTCTGGGGCGAGTCATTTCATTAATTTGGTGGCACACTGAGGGACGCGTTGGTTGAAACTGTGAGCAAGGTCGCATGGGATACTGACTGGCGATTGTATGTGGCTTTAGTGAGGAGGCAGATGGCAATGAGTGTGGAAACACTGCATGATTATGGTATATTAGCTGTCGATGGTTGTGTTGGTGACTGTAATAGTTTTGGTGAGGCGACATGTGGTAAGGTAGTATTGTGTGGAGACAGTGCATGAACATGGTACTGACTGTGAATTGCTGTGCTACTGACTGGGAGGTTTGGTGGTGTGTAGTAGTTCGGAGATAATACATGACTGTGGAATAGTGGATGGTTGTTGTGTGATTGCTGAAGGCTTTGGTGAGCCGGCATTGTGTATTTAGAGATACTGCATGATTATGGCAGTGATTGAGAATGGTCATGCTGGTGAATGTCAGAAACAGTGAGGTTACTGTCAGTGTTGAGATAATTCATGACTGGATGTGGAGGTGGTGATGGTGTGGATGGTTGTGCTGGTAACTGTTGGTACTTTGGGAAGTCGATTGACGATGAAGTATGTGTGTGGAGATAATGCATGATTGTGACGGTGACCGTGGATGGGTTAGCATGCCATCTGTGTGGTTATAGTGGTCGGTTGTGATTGCCACTGACTGTTTTGGTGATAGTGGGAGCTTTGGTAAGGCAGTCTGTGATATGGAGGTGAGTGAAGATAATGTATGATTGTAGTGACGATTTTGAATGGTTGTGGAGGCTGTGTTGCCGAATGCTGTGACTGATTGTGTGGCTGACTGTGGGAGTTAAGGCGACTATCGTGTACGGAGAATGTTTGACTGTGGTGGTGGTTTGGAATGGTCATGGAGGCCATGTGGTCGTACACTGTGGATATCTGCTGATGACTGTACGAGTAAAGGTGAGTGGTGGTGTGCTGGGAACGTGTGGAAATAATGCATGATTGTTCTGGTAACTGTGAAGGTGGTGCTTGTGGAAATTACTGTACGTGGATGGGTACAATGGATGGATGTGCTTGTGACTGTGGAAGCTTTGGTGATGTGATGTCAGAGTGTTGAGATTATACATCATTGTGAAGGTAATCGCATGGTGGTGGTGACTGTGGATCGCTGTGAATGTTGTCTAGGCTGTTAATGTAGATGGTTGTGATTGTGCATGACCTGAGAGGTAGAGGAAAGACTCTTGAACCAAGAATACAGTGGGATGTTATACTGGCCACTTTATTATGGTTCCCTAACTTTGGTGCTTTTCCTGTTCCTATTTGTGGATCCCACTCTCACCATGAATTAATGGCCAATGGGATTAGGGTGATGGTAAGTACTCTACCTATCTATTTCTCCACCAATTTATCTATTGCCTGGTGTTGCTTATGTGACATATTCCCCAAACATTTCTCCCCCTACTCAGTAATGAGCCCTCATCTCATAACACCACCCTCTCACCTACTTTGTTAACCACATGAACACGATGAATATCATTAGATTTTTCTTGATATGGCCAACTGTCTTATTCATTTCAACAGTGAAAGTTTTAACGAAGCTTGTGTTTAAATATACATGTCCAAAGAGTTTCCACTAACCTGCATAAAATCGTCTAGACGTGGCACTTTATATATATATATATATATATATATATATATATATATATATATATATATATATATATATATATATATATATATATATATATATAATGGCATAATCGAGTTGAGATTAATGTCAGCATCATTTCTCCTGATTATAATCCTTTGTGCACAGCAAGGATACACTACAAAAGACTTCATTATATAGTAATAAAAAAGTTAACAACGCTAATTAGCCTCGCTACAACAATGTAATCACTCCTAGTCACGTCATACCACCATAAGCCACAAACACACTAAGACAGATTAGTCATTCAAATAATCACACTGATTGAAAAGGGAAACCAGAGTCATCAGCTAAAATATACATACGTCCCCTACAGACCCGAGTCCCTAAGGTAATGCATGTAAAACTCCACTTTAAGCGATGAGAGTCACGGCTGTCATAATATACAGTCCCCGCATGGCTGAAAATAGCCATAAAGCGTCACGCAAACATGGTGGAAGTGAACGAAACAGGCGAGAACGAAAGAAGGGAAAACGACCAAGGAAAAAATGAACAAGGGAAGTACTTATGAAACAAGTGGAAAGTGAGTGAAACGTTCAGAAACGATCCCAGTGGAAAGTGATTGAATGTGGTAAGAAATAAAACAACATAAATGAAAATGAGGTCAAAACGAGCCAACCTGATTGAATACAGCAAGGGCTTAGCTCCCTGATAGCCCCGCCAAGCGCTTGCCCCCTCTCCCACACATGCACTGCCACCAAACTTGACATAGACCTGCTCTGACATAGCGGGCTTGCCCATGTGAAATTTCAGCTCATTCCACTCAGCGGAATGACCTGTACGAGTAGAGGGATCCCAATGTCTGGGAAAAAATCAGGCTCAAATGTGCCCGTGACTCGCGTGCAACTGACCGCACGGAATTATAATTTACTCCATCGTCGGCAGCTCGTCGTTTCGCGTCTTTTGATGCATGGCACGTCGAAACCCGAGTTGGTCATATGTGGAAAGACACACACACAGACAACGCTTACTCACACAGTATTACTGATTACATGAGCAAGTGAAAATCACAGTAAGTGAATGGCGAACGAACCGAGGGAAAAAAGAAAAAAAAAAAACGAAGAATTGGCGAAACAGGTTTAAAATGAACAAGATGGAAACGGCAGAAGTAGGTAAAAATGAAAGATAAATTAATGAAATGGGTGAAGGAACTAATTACACAGAAAAAACGAAACACAAAAAACTCAATGAAACACGTGGAAAAAGAACAAGCAAGTGAAAAAAATGAATGAAATCTGATATTGAACTATAAATTAAATAAGCGACAAATCAAACATGAACAAACGAAATGAAAAATGAATGGGGGGACGACTGAACAAACAAGATGAAAAAACTCAAGTAATAAGGTAAATGAACGAAACAAGTGGAGAATGAACTAAATCGGCTAAAAATGAAAGACGTATGAAAAAGAAACAAAAATAAATGAAACAGGTAAAAATTAACTTTATGAAAACAAAGAAAACAGATGGAAGAGGAATAAAGCAGGTGGCTATTAAACTAACAGGTGAAAAAGCAACGAAATTCATGGAAGAAAGAGCAGACCTGGTGAAAATTGACAAAACCAGTGAAATAATGAACGAAGCGGGTAAATTTGCACACTGAAATATGAAAGAAATAGCTAAGGTTTAGGAAACGGAAGATCTTGGAAAATTTCAACAGAATAATACAGATAGGAAGTGAATATAAACCAGCATGGATGCTCTTGGAACGGCAAAGGATCAAATCTCTGCATCATGATAATGTCTTCTGGGGTAAAATGTTTTCATCGGACGACATTTTCAGTTTGGGAGAGACTCTCTGAAATAAGGGAGGGGAGTTAGATTACAGCCTTCCTCAACTCCGTCACTACTAACGATTCCCATTAACTGAATAAAACCGAATGATCGCAGCAAGGAATTTTACTTTTTTGGGAGGTGGGGAATGGGGTTGAAGGGATTTATATATCTTTTTGGGTCTGTACACCAGAGGAGAGCTACTTCATTTCTCCTATGTCTTTCCTCTCTCTTTCATTTTTTTTTTTCAGCCTGGTGCCACTCATTTATTTCTTCACCTATTGTTCACTGGGTCTCAGATCCCATTTCATTTGTTAAAAGTTCGGCCTTTTAAATGGATTTATATAAACACAAATTTTGAGGTCCTACATATATATTTTTTGTTCACTGATCACCACGGCAATTTGCACAGAGGCATATCAATGTACTGTACGTGTTTGGAGACAATCTTGTATTCTCTTGGTAATGCTGGCAGTTATGCTGGGTTTTACTTTTGTTGGTTTTAAAGCACTATAACTGCTGCCTTAACCCCTTCAGCCATTTTTTATGACGATGATTAAACGAGGGTTTGGTTCATTGTTTATCGGATACTCCGTGAATAGTTTTCCTGTAGCATTTTTCTGCTTTCCTATGCTAGGATATAAAACGTCTATGCATAAGTGGAAACAGAACGGCAGCAACGACGACGACGACGATGATGGTAAGACAAACGGTGATGGAGATCCTGATGATATGATCACGATTATGGTCATGACAGTGATGCTGCTGCTGCTGACGATGATGATGATGATGATGGTAACAGAATTATCTAGTCATTATTATCTAAATATGCTCAAGAAGAAGGAAGCTAAACTAATTTGTATTTCTGTTTATAAGACGCAACTACATTTAGTGGCCTTTTATACTTGACTTTTCTATCGTTTCTAAGATGAAGTCTTATTGTAGGCAGCATGAGAGAGAGAGAGAGAGAGAGAGAGAGAGAGAGAGAGAGAGAGAGAGAATTACATTTATAGCTGGGGGGTAGTCCTGCATGGCTGTACTGCATGCGAGGTGGCGGTACAACATGCAATAGAACGGCATGTAAGGAGGGGGTATGCATGTGAGGAGTATGCATATGAGGAAGGGGTATGCATATGAGGGGTATGCTTATCAGGAGTGGGTATGCATATAAGGAGGGTTATGCTTGTCTGGAGAGTGTGCATGTCAGGAACGGCATGCTTATAAGGAGAAGTATGCTTGTCAGGAGGAGTATGCTTGTCAGGAAAGGTATGCTTATCAGGAGGGGTATGCTTGTCAGGAGGGGTATGCATGCGAGAAACGGGTATACTTGCCAGAAACTGGTATGCGTGTGAGGAATGGTATGCATGCAAGGAGGGTTATGCATATGAACAGGGACATGCATACGAGGTGTACACAAGCTGAATGATTGGAAGCGAAGCGATAAGTGCACATCTAGTGAGAGCCTGCCCGCGAGACGGTGAGTGCATGTTGAGTGAGTAAACGCAGGCAAGGAAAGAAGTTCATCTTGAGTGAGTGGGTGCCTGCAGGCAAGGGGATGGTGCACATTCAGCGAGTGAATGCAGAAAGGAGTGCACGTTGAGTGACTGCATAGAGGTAAAGCGAGGAGTGCATGTTGAGTGAGCACATGCCAGGTTACTGCCAGCCTATATACACTCGCTTGGTGAATATGATACTAAGCAACACTGTCCAGGACACTATGAAGTTAACTTATACTTCCGGGTTCAAGTGAATGCATGGATTCCAACTCATTTACGTGAAGTTATTACACCCATGCGTGCTGCAAATACAGCAGGTGTAATGCTTTGGGATGTGTGTGTGTGTGTGTGTGTGTGTGTGTGTGTGTGTGTGTGTGTGTGTGTGTGTGTGTGATCAATATAACTCAAGCAATTTTGTCCGATTTCAATCAAACTTGGTGGTTACGCTAAGGGTCAGTGAATGGGAAAAATACTGTATTTTGAACAATATGTCAAGGATCAAGGTTATATGGCTGAGTCGACATCAACAGATTTAATCACATTAAAATCAAATTTGGTGAAAATACTCAGGGAAAGGCAAGAACCAGCGGAGTTCTGAACAACAGTCAGTCAGAGCTCAAGGTCACAGAGCAAGACCACAGGGCAAAATCAAAGTTTGGCTTATGTGTAATACAGGTTTGTTCTGATTTAGATCAAATTTTTGAAAGGGTTGAGGGTCTGCCAAGGTGTTGACCTTGTCCTGTAAAATATAGCAAAGGTCAAAGTCACATGGCAAGCTCAACTTAAACCGTTTTTATTTAATTTAGACCAAACTGAGTTTTTTTTTTTTTTCTGATTTAGACCAAACTTGGTGGAATGGTTTTTATCTGATTTAGATCTAACTTGGTGGAAGAGCTTTTATCTGATTTAGATCAAACTTAGTGGAAAGGTTCAAGGTAAGGCAGGAATGAAGGGACACAGTTTTGAGAAAATCCAGTCCAAGGGCAAGGTGAGTGGGAAAGGCTAAAAGGCCGAGAACATTTGGCAACATTAAATTAAACAGTTCTAATCTACAGTAATTTAGATCATACTTGTGAAGCTGTTGAAGGTAAGACAGGGATGAAGGAATTCGATTTTGACAACGATCATTCAGTGTGCAAGTTCAAAACCAAAGGCCATGGTCAAAGTCTGACTCATGTGTGTTTATGTTGACAAAATAACTAAAAGTGTAAGGACTGACTTGGATTAAATTTAGTGGAATCTTGGAGGTCCGGTATTTTTTAGAACAATAGCTTAAACATCAAGGTCACATGGCAGTTTTAACTTAAACAGCATTTTTCCGACTTTGACCAAAATTGGTGGTAAGGTTCAGGGCTAGGCAAGGATGAATGGATTCGATTTTGGGAAAAGACAAGGTCACAGAGTTAAGTCATATAATGGTCCCTATAACTCAAACGTTTCTCATACGATTTACACCAAACTTGGTCGATGCACTAAGGGTCAGCTACGAATTAAAATACTGTACTCAGTTTTGCCAACAGTGGATTTAACGTGAAAGTCACATGGCAAGGTCCACTCACACATTTCCAATTCGGTTTGTAGTAAACTTATTGGAAGGGTTAGGGGTTAGGAGGGAATGTGGTAGTTCAACTTTTAGAACAAATGGTTGAATGGAAAAGGTCGCAGGGAAAACAAATTATGCTCAGCCCTTAAACCAACTGTAAGGCACGGGTGTTTCACTCTGAGTACTCTTCCATACTGTTGATTGCTGAAGCAAAGTTTCATTAACCTCTTCCAGCACTCAGACGCATTTAGGGTAAAATCTTCATGCAGGTTAAAGGAAGATTTTTAAATTCAGTTTCAAGCTTTGTTTCTGATGAAACCCCTTTTATCAAGTACCCCCTTTTATTATCATGTTTTCATTAGTACTAATGAATACTGATATGTCTAACAAGACCAATCCAAAAAGTAGAAAAGAAAGCCTACGAGAGAAACAGATACAGGAACATAAAGACACAACACTTCATTATTTCTTTACGACGGCTGAATGAGACAAAAAAAAAAAATCTAAATGTAAAGATTCTTTCAATAAGGAAGTGGTTTATCTAAAACAACATCTTCCAGTTATTCATTATGTAGGAAAAAGGAAACCAGTAGGCCAATTTTCAACATCCTACAAAGAGAAAGGCAGAAAGATATAAAAATTCTCCCCAAATGTTCTCCAGTTTCTTGAGCCTCTGCTTTTTTTCTTGATATTCATAGTTACTACACCTTTTAGCATCTCAAGTATATTTGTAATGTTTTCTTGTTCACCAAGTCGATGAAGCTCTTAACCCCTTTAGGTAGAGAACTTCATATATATATATATTTAATTCTTCCCATTGGTTGATAATTCTCGTCACCTTGGAGAGAGATTTTTTCAACCACATGAGACATAATTATTTATCGACGTCTTCCTCAAAGAAATAAAATGAAAGAAAAAAGAAAAAAGATGTTTTGTAGTTAGCAGGAATATAAAATATGAAAACGTTCTCTAGCTTCAGGAAATTACGAACAAGAGTGCCAGAAACGCCCACAGCAAAGGGAAGAAGCATACCAGACTCAGCGAGGCATGGCGTCAGCACCAGTTAGTTCACCGGGCAAGATTGTAATGGAGATGAAAAGAGCGATAAGAAACAGTTGTATGACTTTTTAAATGAAACAAAAATTATATTCCCATTTACTACTCTCTCTCTCTCTCTCTCTCTCTCTCTCTCTGTGACAATAAAGTAAAAGAGGAATATTATCTGCAGCACCGTGGAAGAAACCATGCATTTTTTACTGCCCAGTCTGAGTGTCCATTATTAGCCATGAAAGAAAATAATGAGGCAGAAACGGCGATACCTTTTCAGACAATGGACGCATTCTAGTTACGGATGAACGATTTTATTCGAACGATAACTCTTAGAGGGTAATAATTAAGTCAGACGATCTAATTCGGTGGGAAATCCATGTCACATGCACAATTAATGGAAACAAAGAGTATGGAATGGATGTGAGTCTTCAATGCCAACTTTAGTGTGGGGGTGCTGGCACACGGCAAGTGTCAAATCATCCTCCGGCTGCTTGCTCTCAATTCATAATACTGTATTGAGAATGGCGAAGGCGTCGATACTTCACTTATTATGGTTTTATCTGAACGATTTAAAAATTGGTAAAGTGCTAAAATCTGGTATATTAATTTTATCTATCTATCTACCTATTTATACATGTAGCCTATGCAGTATATATATATATATATATATATATATATATATATATATATATATATATATATATATATATATATATATATATATATATATAAACTTTCATTTATGCACACACACACACACACACACACACACACACATATATATATATATATATATATATAAAATTAAATTTATACACACACACACACACACACACACACACACACATATATATATATATATATATATATATATATATATATCCATCCATCCATTGCCAGACGCCATGCATCCCAAACGGGGTGGCCAAGGGCTTAGAGTTAATTGTTTTACAGGGAGGGGCACTAATCCTCCACCAACCCCACTTGACACGTAGGGATGCCAACAGCATCTGGTGTTCCCAGGCGGTCACCCATCCAAGTACTAACCAGACCCAACGTTGCATATGTATGTATGATGATGATTCCACAAACCATTGTAAAACAAGAATCCGTCGTCATGGAAGGATGATGGAGCAGTTATATCAGAACTTTGCTGTAAAATGTTTCTGACAGTTTCATCAAAGATAATGTATAATCTATAATCACTTACTCTGATATTTACTCGTATATCGATGCAAAAACAAAAGGAATTTGAAAGTCAGAGGGATAGATGAAATCTGAATAATACTAAAAAATACGTTAAAATTACCGAAACTCTCTAAAATAAAGATTAGAGTTACTGAAACTCCTTGCCAAAAGCACTTCTCCACATAACTCAGAGCTATTGCTCCACCTCCCTCCACTGATGACTAACACTCGTATAACGACAGCTTCAAGTAAGCCGGAGTTCGTTGAGGCAGTAATGGGTGAGTTTCAAGATTATATCTTACCACTTTATGAACTGCAGTAGTGGATTTCCTAAAACTTGCTGTTATAAAGCCGTGTCGCCTTCAACTTTTCGCCATTACAGTTGAAGGTTTAGGACTAACATCTGTCTACTGCACGAAGGGTCACGGAGGCTGATTATAAAATTTTCTAAGGTCCATTCTTTCCCTAGAATACGAAACGGGACAAATCAAATTTACATCTAGGACACCTTTCAATTATATCTATATCTAATGTATATCTACATCTATCTCTGTATCTAAATCTATGTCTCTTTCAATCCATAAATCTCTCTATCTATCTATATCTATATATAATATGTGAACAAGGACAAAGGGGAAAACACACAACGTCCAAGAATGTGTCCGGTCCAAGTCCCTAACTCGAGGTCTTCCTGTTGAGAGGTGGTTATACAACCACTGCACCACCAGCTCCCATTCCCCCATTATTATATATGGAGAGGAAACAATGTGGCTTAATATTCGCCAAATCGCAGCACCATCACTCACATGTTGTTCAATATAAAGAGAATTTTCTAGAGGGTGAGGTCCTCCAATCATATGTGGTTCGGATGGTTGCCCACATAATATCACTTAGTGGCAGGCAACTGGTCATTTTTGCCTTTTGTGTCAGGACTAACTAGCATAACACCGGGCCCTACACTCCAAATGAGTCCGTAAGGAATTGGCTGATATATAGATGGAATGTAGTATAACAAAACTTATCGCTCTTGCACACTTTGATAAGGATCAGCTATTATTTTTCCCCGTATCTTCTCTTCTCCCTGCTACTCAAAAGAAAAAAACTGGGAATAAAAGCGATACGGATTACAGGACACCTTTCAATTATATCTATATCTAATATATATCTACATCTATCTCTGTATCTAAATCTATGTCTCTTTCAATCCATAAATCTCTCTATCTATCTATATCTATATATAATATGTACATATATACATATATAAATATAAATATATATATATATATATATATATATATATATATATATATATATATATATATAGTATATATAAAATTTTGTATATATACATATGCAGAGAGAGAGAGAGAGAGAAATGCATACATGCATTCATACATATATACACATATACATACATTCTCTCTCTCTCTCTCTCTCTCTCTCTCTCTCTCTCTCTCTCTCTCCCCACCTAACAATGTGAAAATTTCCCCACTAATATTTTTTACTGCTCTTGAACGTCGAGGAGGAGGAATGAATACGAGTTTTAAATTAGGGAGACAAAATTGGACTCGCCTGCTTCTTAATGTGTTTTACGAGACCACAGAATGCTTTTTAGTGGGGATGGAGAGGGTGTGTGAGAAAGGAAGAGATAGAGAGAGAGAGAGATTGTGTGTGTGTGTGTGTGTGTGTGTGTGTGTGTGTGTGTGGAGAGAGAGAGAGAGAGAGAGAGAGAGAGAGAGAGAGAGAGAGAGAGAGAGAGAGAGAGAGAGAGAGAGAGAGAGAGAGAGAGAGAGAGAGAACTATGTAGGACGGAAAAAAGAGGCACACAGGTGTATAGTAAAAGGGATGTGTGCACATTTGTATGCGTGTTGAGGGACGTGTTGGGCAGGTGCTGAAGAAGTTAACTGCTGGTATTAAGCTCGCATGATCGATCCAGGCTAACGCAGGAATTGTTTGAGAAAGTTAAATTTCATTAAAATTTATCACTGTTCTTCCACAAAGCTGACACGAACACAGGGACGTATACACACAAAAATAATTGCACGCACCCACGCTCACGCACTCAGGCACGTACGCACGCGCACGCGCACGCGCACACACGCACACACACGCAGACACGCACACCCACACCCACACCCACACACACACACACACACACACACACACACCGATGATTACGTCGTCCCAATACTGATGGTTTTCTGTTGATTCCTCTGTTGTTAAACAGTTATTTAGTGGTATTTGTCAAAGAAGTTACCTAAGAGATATTCATAAAACCGCGAACAAAGTATAACCAGTCCAAGCACATAAAGCGTTTTCCACAACTGTGACCAATATTTTGCAATTGCTTCAAGTTTATTACCTCATTAGGGGCGTAGATGCTCGCGACCAGGCTTCTCAATATTTATATTTAAGGAGTCAGCGGCAAGTCACTCACCCCCTAGCAGCATTAGGTGAGAAGAAAACCCTACTCCTCTCAGACTTAATCTATTACGGTCGGACTGTCTAAACCCACTAAACTCCCAGTCGTCCATTTGCTAATATGATCACCACCCACGCAGGGCAGTAAATGGTTTCCTTGGCAACGAGAGAGGGGAAATTCGTAATACCATGAACAAAATAAAAATCATCTCGAACACATAAACCACCCACAACTCGCACTTTCTAAAACCCCTATTTAACTTAGTAGGATATTAAGGTTTATTCGGCAGCAGCTACGCCCGGCAAGACCCTTCATTAAATGTGTCTCTTGGGGTGATTTATCTCTCACTACACCTCGCTGCGACCTTAATTGAGCTGGTTAAGAAGTGCGACAGTGTGTGTGATATACGAGGGTGAGATATGGGCAGGCTGAGAATGAGGCCGAAGGTGAGAGTGAGATATTAAGAGGGTGAGGAAGAGGCTGATGGTGACTGTGATAAAGAAACTGCTGCCCATTTGGTTTATAAACTTTGGATAAATTATTCTCTTCTCGTAGATTATTATTATTATTATTATAATTATTATTATTATTATAATTTTTATTATTATTATTGTTTTTTAAGGACAGACAAGGAAAGAATAAAATAGAAATTTTCCATGTTTCTTGCCCTTTATACTGAGTTTTATCATATGGTCGTTGATTCGAAGTCACAGTTATTTCCCCTCTAGTAGTTGCTGTTAGTTTTGGAGGAAGGACAGGGAAATGGTACGTACACTATTAAATTTTTTCCTGCTAAAATAATTATCGCAAGATTCTCAGTTATTTAGCGAATCTCAGCCATAGCATCTGAGGCTAAAGGTAAATGGCTGAGGTGATTTATGTGTGTGAGTGTGAGACCGTGTTCATACATTTACTGGCTGCCCTAAACGCAAACTCGTTTCTGCTACCAAGATTCTGCTGATTCATTGACATATGCAGATCTTTACGCAGCAAATCAGCTTCTCGATTTTATTATCTGTACACTAAATTAATTTCTATTCATGATTTACAAAGCTCATATATTCGTACATAGCTCGTATATTAAAAGAGTTTATTACTCCTGAGCATACGAGTATGTGACTGCTTTCTGATAACGTATAGCAAAAGGTGAAATATATAACTAATAGCGAGCATACGACTAGTACTTCGTTTGTACTGTGAAGTATTTATTGCAACAGAATGGTTACACACACACTGAAATAATAATAAAGTTTATAATAATAATAATATTGTCGACTGTTGGGTAAGAACGGCCAGCAGAGCTGATGGTGTTACTAAAACAAAAGGTCGTTTTAAAGAAGGGTAATACATCCGTGGCAGTTAGTAGAGTAAATGGAGGCACAAAAAGGTGATGCTTAGGGGGGTGAGGAGGTTGCAGTCTATCAGTGATTGCTGAGTGTTCAGACCAATTGTAACTACTTCTATGTAACCACTTGTAAACCCGTAGTATGTAAGTGTGTTCTAAGTAGGATGTACGTGACCTACTTCCCTTTCCTAAGGTCTGATCTAGTTCAACTTCTGCCCACACAGTGTTTTTCTAGAGAGAGAGAGAGAGAGAGAGAGAGAGAGAGAGAGAGAAGATCGAGCCAGCTTGCAGGCCAGAGACAAGGGTGGCGTAGTGAAGGCAAGAACTGTGCTGTCCTTGTGTAAATACATATCAGCAATATCCCCCAGGACTTTGGATTTACTTACAGTCTGCGAGTGGGGTACTAACACGATTGCTATCGCCATTATACATCGCGGTCGTTTGGCGGGTTCTAGAAACACGGAAAAACTGTACATACTTTATGTGACAGAGGTTCTTTATTATCTTTATAATGGGGATTCGTTCAAAAACTGAATGAAAAAGATAAGAGACGACTACAGTAAAACAGTATAAAAAGACACCATACTTAACATGCTGAATTATCCATCCTTTCAAATCAACTAATTAACTCAGCGTCAACACACAATTGGCTGTCTGTTGCCCGAGGACAAGCCTATAACCATCAATATAATTTGTTCTCTCAGTTCTATCCATCCACATTATTGAACAGTCCGGCAGAAGTATCGACACCACACTCCTGAAATGTGTGTATAAGCATCTAAATAACATTGATGTCATACTGCTGTACTTGAAAGGGTGCTAAGTACACAAAATATGCTGGTGCAATATTACTGTACTTGAATGAATGATAAGGAACCGCTTATGCTGATCCCAGCATAAGTGCTAAGTATCTGGAAGTAAATATTCAGGCTAATAAGTAAATATACATGATTGTCCCAGATTACTCGACTTAAATGAGTGACATGCAACTAAATATTCGGGTTAATAAGTAACTATACAAACTGATGTCACATTTCTTAAATGAGTGAAAGGCAGATATTCAGCTCTATGCAAGATTACTTTGAAATAAGTGTCATAACAAAGAGGGCAGAATCATTTGACTTTGTCCCTTGACCGTCACCATCGACAGGGTACTCTAAAATCGAATGACAGTACTCCATTCTTACCCAAATCTTAATCCTTTCACCAACTTTGGTTCATATCAGATAAAAATGTCTCAGATGTGTTTGTCCAATAACCTTGACATCTGACTTTTCCCTGTGCCCTTGATCTTTGAATTACTGTTCCCCAAATCGAATCTCCTTATCATCATTTTAACTTGAACTCTCCCACAAAGTTTAGTCAGCAGTGAATAAAAACTGTTTAAGTTGACTTTGCCATGTAACTCTGACCTTTGATATACTGTTCTAAAAACCATGATCAACCTTTTGGGTGATCGACTCATTCACCGAGTTTGATCTAAATCACACCAGCAATAGTTTAGTCATTTTGTTCACTCACATACACGCTGGTTGAATTTTGACCCTGCCTGGCGACTATGACCTTTGTTCTCAAACTTGAATCCCTTCGTTCCTGCCTGACCCTGTACGTTTTCACCAGGTATAGCTAAAATCAAGTAAATACTTTTTTAAAATTCATCTTGTTCTGTAACCTTAGCCTTTGACATTTCCCTGCAACTTTAATTTTTGACTGATTGTTCTCACAACTGAATCCTTTTATTCTTGTTTTATCATCAACCGCTAAAGTAAGTTTGCTCGCAATCAAATAACTGTTTAAGTTGACTATACCAAGTGACCTTGACTTTAAACCTACTGTTTCCAAAACAGTCATTTTACTCCTTGGCTAACCCTCACACTTGAACAAGTTTTGGATAAAATCAGAAAGGAACCCTCTGAGTTATTCTGTCACATACACGGGTTGAAATTTGACCATGCCGTGTGACCTTGACTATTGACTGACTTTTCCCCAGACTGAATCACTTTGTTCTTGGCTTACCCTCAACCCCACCGTCGAGTTATGTAAACTGAATAAAAATGTATAAGTTTATTTTGCTAGGTCAAACTCGGACCTAGCTCTGTGAGCGTGACCTTTTACCTGTTATTCAAAAAATAACAGGTTTACTCAGTAGCTAACTCCTAATCTTTCACTAGTTTTGGTTAAAATCGAATAAAAGCAGAATTATTTGCGCGCGCACACACACACACACACACACACACACACACACACACACACACACACACACACACACACACACACACACACACACACACACACCAGTCAAAGCATTACACTCGCTCTAGCTCTGGAAGCCGTGGGTACAATTAGTGATGTATTTTAGGTTTTGCTCCCTCCGGATGCTTTCTTCAGTTCAGGGGAGAACTCTTTTTGTTACTGAGTTAATGAAGGCTGTATCTAACTTTCTCCAATTTGAAAATCTGACTGCAGCTGAGTGAAATTGTCTTCGTGTAGAAAGAACAAAGTTACTGGAGAGGCAACGTTTGAAAGCATATTCATTACACATCCCTGAGCTTGCTTCTTATATGATGATACATGTATCTACTTGTATCTGACTCATTTGAAAAAAATAACCAAACTGACAAACTGTAGGGGGTGTTCAAATTGAATTCCCCTCGTGCCATAACTGCGTTGGAGGCCAAGTACAGCACACGCCTTTACTTGGATGATTGTTTTGGTGTCAAGAGGTTCCACATCCGTCTTTTTACTCTCTTTGGGCCATAAAATCAATTTAAAGGCCTAAATCAGACACTTGATTAGGGTATCTCGCAATACTAGTAACAAGCATAATACCTTTTAGGCCAATCGGCCCAGAAATAAAATTGTAAGACCGTGGCAACAAGCTACGGCAAAAAGAACACCAAGAAGAAACAAAGATAATGAAAAATAATCAGAATTGTAAAACATAGGCAACTCTACGCTGTTACAACCCTCAAACTGACCAAACACATACCCACCCCCCACCTACCTGCACACCTAGCCAAGCACATAACGACCCTCACCCTGGGACGGCAGTACCGACTTACCCAAGTTAAGGAGATCTCTATAATCTGAGAACAGTTCTGACGGTACATAGTTTCTCCCTCCGCCATTTTCGCTGTGCGATTTTCTTTTTTCTTTTTTTTTTCCACCTTGGCCCAACGTGTTTGACACTGTAAACCGGGGCCGAACTCACATGCTAATGCCACTATGAAGTGCTCACTATATGAAGGGCGTTGAAATCACCAAGTCCAGTTTTGCTTGTGCGAGGATTTTACTTTTTCATTAAAAAATAAAATAAAATAAATAAGACACAGCATTCTACCTATCAAAAGGTACCAATTCACTATAAGACACATAACAACGTGAAAAGTTCATAGCTCTGTAGTTAATACTTTCTGCGTTTTGCTCAGGAACAAAATTTATACGCCTTTATACTTTTTCATTATTTTCAAAAAACTGCTTAAGACAAAGCCCTCTACCCATCAAAAGGCACCAGTTCACCATAAGACACACAACTATGTGAAATTTCGTTACTCAATAGTTAATACTTTCTGTGATTTGCTCTGTAACTGAACTACACCCAGCCAGCCGCCCAGCTCTATGGACGGACACCAGTGATAACAATACCCTCCTCTGACTTTGTCAGGTGGAGGGTAAGAAGAAACATGCCCTCGGGATGAAGGGGTTTGTAAACTTTAATTCATTCATTCAGACAACTCCTCATTCACTTCAAAGTTCGTGTTCTTGTAGACTTAGGAGGTTAGTAACATTTTTCTCTAGTGATAGAATTTGACTTTTACAATTAAATGTCTGATACGACAGTGTATGAGGGAGGGTGCTGTGTCGTGGGAAAAGGGGCTGTCACTGAGTAGGTATAGTAGCGTCTGGTGTTTCTGTTGAGGTCGCACATCAACTCACAGTATGCACTGTCAGTGTTGAGATACACAGCGAAACAGGTGGCCTTCACTTTTTTTTTTTTCCTCAGTAGTTTACAATACACATTACTTATGTGCAAAAATAAACTGCTTAGGAAAAGGATTCGTAATCCTGGGGACTCTGACACTTTCTGGCCCATCTCTTTTAGCATTTTTTTAAAAATATACTTTAACATTCCCTTGTACATTACTTCAATCGATTTAATATCAATGCAACTTAAGTACCAAACGACTATTGGTGCGTCATATGTAGAAATGAACTGATAACGAAGAGGTGCCAGATAGCCTCAAGATGATTATATTGGGCTCAAAGAGGTTAATGAGATTACTTTGCCGACGGGTATACAAGCCTTAAACCACAGACTGAGGAGTATGTACAGGTTGCAGTCTTGTCAGCTTGGGAGACTCTCTACCACCAACTCCATACCAATGTATTTTGCATTGTACATTACCTGTTTTCTTGTATATAGTATTTCTCAAACATCAACACACTAGCTATTAATAACAAAGTTTTAATGCGCAATATGTTGGGAAATTGGTTAAGAAAATGTAAAAGGAATTCCTCTTAAACGACGGAAATACAGCCAAAATTTGCCAGTTTCTGAGTACCATTTGTGAAACTTAAAATTATAATCAAACACGTATGGCTACCCCCCATCGCTGTTTAAACCCTTCAGAATGAGGAGGTCATTTATATTTTATCCTTGCTGCTAACAGACGATTTGCATAAACTTAATAAGAGTCCTCTATAGTGAAGGGATTAATTATGGCTAAATTTAAAACTGCTTTAAAAAAATTCCCTAAGCTTAACAAAGTCGACTGGTGATACTTTAGAGAGCCATAATAATACACTTAATACGTCTTCTGGTTGCTGAGGTGAAAGTGTTGTGTATCATGATGTGCAGGCTAAACACATCCTGAGTTCTTTACTGTTACATAAATGACACAATAAATACTCAAAAGTGTTCCATCATTAAAATGAATAAAACTTTCCGTCGTAAGCTGAAATGGAAGTTACTTTTCCTCGGCGAACGCGCTGATTCTGATACTTCGAAATCATTTGATGCCTTAGGTGTTTTACAGTAGTATATCGTTAATAATAATAATAATAATAATAATAATAATAATAATAATAATAATAATAGTAATAATAATAATAATAATAATAAATATCCATCCATCATCGTCTTTATCCTTATCGCCCTTATCACCATTATTAGCACCACCATGATCAATGTCATCTGCGCCATTACCATTATCAGCATTATTCCCATTATCACCACCATCATCTGCACAACCACCACCATTATCAGCATTCTTCTCATTATTACCACCACCACAACCACCACTATTAGCATCACCACCACTACCACCACGAGCATCGCCGCCACCACCACCACCATCTACACAACCATCATCAACGTCAGTATCATCTCCAGCATAATTATCCCCACTGTTATCATCATCAACGCTGTCACAATCTTTATTACCATCACAATCATTACCATACACTACTTTCAGACTATTGCATCACATGTTTGTTCCATTATCTAGCCTCATATGATCTCTCCCTTCTCTCAATAAATATATTCTTATCTATCTTCCGACCTAATTACGGCACACATTCTTCACTCCCTCCCTCACCCTCCCACTTCCTCACACTCTCTCTCCTCCACCCACCAACTCGCCCGCCCGCAAGCCCACAAGCCCCCCTCCCCCCCAACAAACACACTAATACCTTCTGTTAACTCACGCCTGTTCCTCCAACCCCCTCCCTACCTCTCAACTCCTTTCCTACCCTCCAAACCCCGTATCCCATCCAACTTCCTCTCACCGTCCAACCCCCCTCCCCATCCTTCAACCTCTTACGTTCCAACCCCCTCTCCATTCTCTAATCCCCTGCGGTTGCCTATTCTTATAACAATCTCCCTACCCTCAAACCCTTTCCCAACCCACCAGCGCTTCATAATTCCTCCTACTCTCCAACCATTTTCCCCAACCCCTCCCATCCAGCCCTAACTTACAATCCTCTGCCCACCTTCCAGCCATTCTTCAGACACCCTACTCACCCTTCAACCTCTCTTGCAATGCCCCACCCTCCAACCCCTCTTACAACTTCCCACCCTCCAAACCCGTCTTACAACTCTCCACCCTCCAGCACCCTACAAGCCTCTTCACATCTTCCAACCTCTTCTTACTACCCTCTTCCCACCTTCCAACCTCATTTTCAAGCTTCCACCCTCAGTCTTCCAGCCTCCTCTTCCAACACCTCACCAAACATCGACCCCTGTTACAGCTTTCTTCCCACTCTCCAACCCTCCACCTTCCCCTATCCCCCTGCCAGCCGTAGCCACTGCCCTAGCCTATTTAGGAACCCCAATATATATACGGGTGCCTGGGGGTGTGCCACTCTGCTTCACATATATCATAGCTTCTCCTTAGGGGGCAAATGAATGGTATAGGAGCTGTACATGTCGAACTCATAATTACGTTGATAATGAGTACGTTAACAAGACCAATAACTGCAAAAATAATTTACATATGATAACAAGCAATTCTACAACTGCCAGTGATAATTTCACTACTACTACTTACTAACTACTACTACTACTTACTAACTACTACTACTACTACTACTGCTGCTGCTGCTACTACTACTACTACAACTTATAATAATAATAATAATAATAATAATAATAATAATAATAATAATAATAATTATAATAATAATAATAATAATAATAATAATACAAGAGCACCCGGCGAAGCTCACCTTCATTTATCAGAATTTGTGATCAATATAAATACAGGAACATATCAATAAGCCATAATTAATAGCCTACTAATGGAACTGAAATAATCCGATTCGATTTTGGAGTGCATAAGAAATCGATTTATGATCAAACTTACAACTCTGCCCAAGCGCTCTCTCTCTCTCTCTCTCTCTCTCTCTCTCTCTCTCTCTCTCTCTTTGATTCCGATTGTATGGCCGAACTTTCGTGGGTGTGTGTGTGTGTGTGTGTGTGTGTGTGTGTGTGTGTGTGTGTGTGTGTGTGTGTGTGTGTGTGTGTGTGTGTGTGTGTGTGTGTGTGTGTGTGTGTGTGTGTGCAAGCTTGGTTGTAGGTTTGTCTAGATGAGTTAGAAAGAGAGAGAGAGAGAGAGAGAGAGAGAGAGAGAGAGAGAGAGAGAGAGAGAGAGAGAGAGAGAGAGAGAGAGTCTTACTGAGAAGGTAACGAAGAGTAGGTAAAGAAGAGAGGTGGGCAGGGAGCTGAAAGGGTGAAGGTGAGTGCGGGAGGAGGGAAACAAGGGGATGTGGGGAGGGGGAGTAGCCAGAAAGAAACTGGAGCATAAGAGGTCAAGAGAGTGATGAGAGGAAGAGAAAGTGTGGAGGCTAATAGACTGATTGACAAACACCGTACCCACGAAGTTAATATGTCGTGAGTCGGGGTAGAAGGAAGGGGCGGAAGGGGGATGGTGCAAGGAAGGGGGGTTGAAGAAGAAAGGTAGGTGTAGTAAGGGTGGAGAGGGTGGAGAAATGGAGAGGAGGATGGGTAATGAGAGAGGAGTGTTTGGTAAGTTAGAGGACGATGAGGACGGAAAGAGGGTGAGGCGAAAGCGGAGAGGAGGGGAAGAGGTTGTTGGGGATAACAAGATCTTGACTGTGGGTTAATGGGAGTGGAGGATATGGTAGGAGACTAGAAGGTGGAGTGAGAGAAACTGATGGAGAATGGCAGAGGACTGAGGGGAAAGGCAAGCACGGAAGATTCGGGTTGGGAAGGGGAATTTGTGGAAGGTGAGGGCAGGCTGACTGAGGAAAGGAAGAGAAGGGTGGGGAAGGGAGGTGTTAATGCAGGGGAGAAGAGAGGAAAGTAGATTGTAGAGATGACATGAAAAAGTGTGAAAACAGTAATTTTAAAAAATGTCAATGCCATGGAAAGGTGTGCGGAAGTAGGTAGGCCCACCGCTGAGCCAATGAATGTAGAGGTCACTGATGTTTGGAAAAAATGGATGAGGAGAAATGCATAGATATAAATGTGGGGGTGAGGGTAGGGAGGAACACTGAATATAGGGGAAATTTTAGCTGACAAGTGTGCAAGATTTAAAATCCTTTTCATGGTACAGCAGTGGTCCTTACCTGACACACATCATCACATGTAACAGTTAAGTGGTAATACCCACCTTTTATGCTTAGCATACGCTACAGCTGTCTCATCCAAGACTTGTGTAATGGTATATCTGGATGGATTTTATTACGGCATGTCTCTCGTTCTTGAGAACTATGACTGGTGTGTTTTAATGTAATAAAATAAAAAAAAATCAAACCGATCTATGACCCAGCCTCATATCGAAAAAGCGTCCTTCACGAGGGTAAATAAATTCCTCGCAAGTGAGAAGTGTCTGAAGAATGAGGGTGTGGAGGGAAGGGAATGAGTATAAAGGGATCAGACAATAACTCTCAGAGCAAAAACAGAGAGACAAATAAATAATTAATTGTGTGTGTGTGTGTGTGTGTGTGTGTGTGATGGAAATGACTATATAGGAAGTCTGTGAATGTTAGGAAAAACGGTATCAGATGTGTAGAAGAAGAGAGTATGGACAAGGAGGGGGTAAGATGGAGAGAAGGAAGGTTGTGTGTTAAGGACGGGGAGTGTACTGTATTGACTGGGGAGTGTGTCTGTGTGGAGAAGAGGGAAAAGTGTGGAAAGGAAGCAATAATGTGTGGAGATTAATAGTGTGCGGGGAAGAGGCGTGGTTTGCGACGATTTGGGAACGCGTGTAGGCAAGAGGAGTACTGTGTGGAGAAGAGGAGCCCTGTGTGGAGAAGAGGAGTACTGTGTGGAGAAGAGGAGTACTGTGTGGAGAAGAGAACTGTGTGGAGAAGAGGAGTACTGTGTGGAGAAGTACTGTGTGGAGAAGAAGAGAACTGTGTGGAGAAGAAGAGAACTGTGTGGAGCAAAGCAGTATTATGTGGCGAAAAGGGATATTATGTGGAGATGAGAGATACTGTGTGGAGAGGAAGGGCATTAAGTGAAAGAGAGGGTAGAATATGTGGAGAAAAGTAAAATGTGTGGAAAAGAGGGAGTGTGTGCCAAGAGGAACGGGTGGTGAAAAGAGAGAGTGTGTGGATGGATAACAGGGAAGAATGTGTGGAAGAGAGGAGCCCCTGTGATGAAAAATTGTGAAGATATGGGGAGTTCCTGGAGAAGGAAGGAGAGAATGTGAAGAGGAACACGTGTATGGAGAGGACAGGGAAAATGTAAATGGGCTGGAAATGTGCATCGGATAGGACATGATTAAAGAAAAAAAAACAGTTAGGGGAAGAAAGGAGAAAAGTACAGAACGCATAGAGGGTAAAAATATGGATAAGACTCAAGGAGAAAATAGAAAATGATGTTGGGGGAGGGAAAGTATAACTGGAGCATGTGGGAGCGGGGAGAATGGTGGAGTATTTGATGGGAAAGGGAGGAGAAAGTGGAGCACGTAATGGTGGAGGGGGCAAACTGTGGAGCATGGTTTAAGGCATGGCGGAGTATGTGACGGGGAAGGGTGGAGATAGTGGAGTAAGAGGAAGGATAAAATGGGAGCATGTAGTTATGAAGAGAAAATTAAGTATATGTTGAAAGAGGGGGGGGGGGATAGTGGAAGCGTGTGGCTGGGGATAGGAGGGAAGAATCTGAATATGTGGTGTAGGAAAGGAATGGGGGGGACTGGAGCATGGGGCTGGGAAATGAGAAAATGTAATAGGTGGTGAAGGGGAGAAGGGGAGATACGACAATGAAATGGTGATAGAGGGGAGTAGATTTTGAAGCATGTAATGGGGACGGGAAGTGAGAAAATGGGGTACGTAGTGGAGGTGGGAGGAGAGAAAATGCAGCATGGAGTTGGAGTAGGAAGTGAGAAAATGGAATATGTAAGGAGCACGAGAGTAAAAAAAAAGAAGCATGTTGTGGGAAACGGACATGAGGATATGGAACATCTAGTGGGGGATGGAAGTAAGAAAATGGTGTATATAGTGCAGATGGGGAGGAAGAGCAGAAAAATGAGTATGTGGCGAGGAAGGGAGAAAATGGAGTATGTGGTTTGGGGGGAGGAAGAAAATGAGTATGTAATGGAGGGGGAGACAATGGATCATGTACAGAAATGGGAGAAAATGGAGGATGTAAGGGACGGTGAAGAAAACTGTAGCAAATAATGGACTGGGGGAATGAAGCATGTGGTGGAATGGTAAATTGGAGCATGAGGTATACGGAGGAGCAATGGACCATACAATGTAGGGTAGAAAAATTAAGCAACGAATGGGGAGGGGATAAAATGGAGAATATGGCGATGCGAGGGAAACATGAAGTATATAGTGGGGGTGGGGTGGGTAGTAAATTATATATCTGGTGGTGAGAAAAGAAAACGGAAGAACGCAATAGTGGGGAGGAGAATGAGTGGTAGGTCAATGTGAGAGGGTGAGGGGGTGTTACGGTGAGTGTAAGTGTGCGCTTAAGTGGACAGAGGCACACCATAAACTGGGCACTGTACACGCCCACATAATGTCACCACTCATATTAATTGACACAATGAGATCACGTACATACAGGCACGCCCTTTTACGTACACATACATACATACTCATACTTATACACACATGAAGCTCCACACACACACACACACACACACACACACACACACACACACACAAGGTCATCCATGTTCAACCAACATACTTGGACAGTACAGTCACTCTCTCATATGCGATATATCATTACCCACTAACTTCAAGAGCACATGTATGAAGGGTACACCTATAAATCATTTTTATACATATACAACGAAATGAGCCTTGGGAGGCGGCGAAGACAGAGAAGGCAGCGGCGGCGGCGGCGGCAGTAGCAGCAACAACAACAAAACAACAACAAAACTTTCAATAACAACAGCCCAACATAATAACAGCAATAAAATCAATAACGAGCACACAAAACCACAGACAAACTCATCGAACATAAAAGCACGGAATGCCAAGTGTACGCAAGAAAGCAGAAGGCTGATGAGACAAAATAAATTTTCATGCACCATCATATCAAATAAAAAATTAGGCCTGTTTGTGGCCTGTCGTTGCGTCCAGCAGCATCAAACATCGCAATAATTTCAGTTACAAAAAAATAAATAAATAAATAAATAAAAATAAATAACTATATGAATCACGGTAGCTATATTTGAAATTAAGGATAAATGTAACGTCGTTAAATTATCTGCAATGAACAGTAATTGCATTTTTATGTTGTACTGTTGCAGAGGAAACAGTTGCTTCGGTGAATTTCTTTTCCCGTATTCGACTAAGATTAGGATCCTCTTAACTTCTTGCACATACAAAAGTGTAACATGGAATTTTGATAAACATCTGAACCTTAACTGCTTTCTGATACAGGTAGTCTGCAATAATAAGTGGATCAGATCTGCAACTCACAATCCTGAAGAGGCCAACAACACACACTGGACTCTGTTTGCTGGCAGACTAACGGAAACCACCATGCCAACACACACGAACATTTTCCTACGTTATACACATTCACATTCACTTCCAACCATGTGCAGACATTCACACACCATTGAACACAAACATACACACAAGTACACACAAATACACACAAACACACATGAAAGCAACCATACAAAACACACACACACACACACACACACACACACACACACACACACACACACACACACACAAACTTCTCCCCTCACCCATACACACAAACTACTCCCCTCCCCCACAAACACCCCATACACAAGAAACACAGACACGAACGAGCCCCACAATCACACATTCACTAGGCCACACGCGCGCATGTATTCGCCTGCCCCCTCCACACACACACACACACACACACACACACACACACACACACACACACACACACACACACACACACACACATTTTACTAGTCAGACACTTACATGCACCCCATTAGCATAGATGCATATTTATATAGGCTCGTCTCATCAACGTCAGTCACAGCAACCGTCACATAGTAAACAGGCCTACTTATTGCACTGAGAGTGCTAATTACACACACACACACACACACACACACACACACACACACACACACACACACACACACACACACACACACACACTTATACACACACACACTTACACACACACACACACACACACACACACACACACACACACACACACAGGTACGCTCACGTAGATAAATACGTATGAAAAACAATATTAACAGCAGTGAGCTTTTAACCCAATCTCCAAGGCGATTTTCCTGTTAAATATGTATCTAACTCCAGATGACTTTATCAAGCTTACGATATACTTTCTACTTGGAGGGTACAACGTAGCCTTCAGTGTCCCATAATTCCCAGACGTCCCCACCAACCTGGCTAGATTGTCAAGATCTCATTAGGTTCTGGCATTTTCAAGGAATTACGTAATGTGTCAATACAGGCACTGCTGGCCCTTTAATCTGAATATCTCCTCTTCCAGCATAAAAACAACGTCTGCAAAAATCCTTGATTCTCTCTACCTATATATATCTAACTAAATGGTAATTACAGACATTTTATTCAATACAATGCACCCCATTGTATGATTAATTCACAATCTGGTAGTAGCAAAAACATAACTTTAATGCAAAATACGAAAAAGAAAAATGTAGCTGCACTGAAAGAGTCTCTCTACCTATTCAGTACGATGATGCCTTTTTCTTTAATGTCTGATACTACAAGATGATTTTATTTTGTTCCATTTAGCGGAAACTTTCTCAAGCTTAAGGATTTAGATATGACCTTCAATAACCCCTTTACTATTAGAGATCTTCAATTGGCTGAGTAAGCTATTCTGGAGTTGGCATGCTGATAATGCAAGCTACTGTACTCTGCTGATGGGTATATCTTCAATGGAACTGTCGGGATCTTGAAAAACTGACTCATACTGAATCAATAAACAGACAGTAATCGTAGGATTACTAATAATTCAGTACCACCGCTTGGATAACTCATGTAGTGCGTTATATACATACAAATTAAAACAAACGAACATTACACAGGAACAGGCAATGAACATAAAAAAATACTTTATAAAGACGGGAGGAAAACACGAAAATGATAAGTAGTGAAAATATGATTGTAAAGTCATTAAAGAAACTGAAGTGAGTGCAGTGAAGGAAAGTGGAAACATATGGACAGCAGAGAAAATAAAGTCAAGAAAATGATGAGCAAAGAATATATCACACAACTACAATAATAAAAAAAGTGTAGAGAGAGGAAGAAAAGAAAGACGGGGTGAGAGCCATTAGTGGAATTGAAGGTGGTGTGGATGAGGAAGGGTCTGTATTGTGATGGATGGTGTCGGGGCGTGTGGGGGTGAGGTATGATCCTGTCTCTCATTATCTCACTTGCCCTCTTTCTTCTTTCACTATCCTTCCTTTTCCTCTCCTATTCCACCCTCATCCACTTCCTCTTCTCTTTCTCTTTACTTTCCTCCCTGTTCATTTTTCTTTCCCTCTTCTTTACTTTTACGTATCTCTCTCTTCTGTTTCCTTTTCTGCCTCTTCACTTTATTCTCCCCCAGCTCCTTCTCTTCCACCTCTATTTCTTTCCTTGCTCTCTTTCCTTTCACGTTCCTCTCCTCATCCTCCACACGCACTGTTTCTTCTCTTCTTGTACTTTTCTCTCCCTATCCTCCTTTGCACTTTCATTCCTTGCTCCCCTCTTTCATTCTTTCTTTTTTTTTCCTTCCTTTGTGTCTTTTCCGTCTCACCCTGTCTTTGTGATGGATAGTCTGGAGGCCTGAGGCGGTGGGGCATGAACATATGTCACTTATTATCTCTCCTCTCCACTTTCCTTCTCTTGATTCTCCTCTCTCTCTCTCTCTCTCTCTCTCTGCCTATTTATTTATTTATTTATCTATCTATGGCCTTACATCTTTCTACACACACGCACACAAACACATAGCAGTTGCATGACACTGAAGGGTAAATTTGTACAAAAAAAAAAAAAAGCAAAAGAGAAAAATACTCTCTATCCCTTTCTCCCCACTTATCTATTCATTTATCCATTTATCTTTATCTTGAACAAATATCCATCTGTCTCTGTCTACCAATTATCTCCTTCCATCTATTTATCTGTCTATTTGTCTATCTACTTTTTAAATAACAGAACAAAGGAAGGAAAAATAAATGAATTAAAAAAAAATCCATACACCAGATTACTGGTGTTCTCTGTTCATAAAATATCTGTAACAGTTAGACTTGAACAGCTGTAGGTTGAAGATGGAGGGAAACAACTCTGGGAAAGCGAGTTCCAAAGAGATGCAGTTCGGGGAATGAAAGAATTCTGATAGGCAGAAGTTCTGCAACATGGCTGAGTGACATTCCAGTCATGAGCGCTACCAGATGCCCGTGTAGCACGAGGGAAGGCATGGAAAGGTGGCACCATGGACGCAACTTCGTCTGAGCATTTGCCATAAAAATATCTGTAAAATAATGCAAGGGAGGCAACATTCCTTCTTACATGTAGGGGAGGTAGTTTATTTGTAATGGCAGGATCTTTGTTCTGAATTTTGTCTAGTTGTTTTAATGCAACCTCACCACAACCATTCCACAAGGGTGAGCAATATTCTACCTGAGAGCGCACATGACTCATAAATTATAGCTAACTGCTGGTCAGTGAAGAAGTTACGGACTCTGTACAATAATCCAAGTTTCTTTGAGGCGGTTTTAGCAAGTGATCTAAAATGAATGGTCCAGCTGAGGGCACTGTTAAGTGAGACGCCGAGAATTTCAATACTTTTGGAGATGGGAATATTAGTAGCACTGAAGGTAATATACGAATCTGGCAATATCTGTCTATTAGTAAATTGTATATATATTTAGTTTTACTAGCATTAAAAGAGACACGGTTGTTTTGTCCCCATTCACTGATCGTAGATAGGTCTTGATGTATGGAGATGGCTGTACTGAGTTGAGAGGCAGAGATATTAGACTCCGTAAATGGGTGTCTGAGTGTGAATGAACTATGTAGTGTTGAGTCATCTGCATATGAATGGATGGGATTGTTGGTGACAGATAAGAGATCATTAATATGAACCAAGAACAGGGTTGGCGCCAGAACTGATCCTTGCGGCACGCCGGCGTTAATTGAGTGGAAATTGGAATATACATCATCTACTTTTACTCTTATTTTCCTGTCACTGAGATATGAGGAAATCAAAGGAACAAAAGACGTTAGTCTTTTGTCCGTACGTTTGTCTATCTATCTGTCTACCTACTTATCTATCTCTCTATCTATTTAATTCTCCTCAAAGGATTCCCAGCCTGAAAAATGTTTACTACTTTAATATCTGCAGTACAATGATCTAAATATTCTTGTTATGCTACCCCATGCTGATTTTACTTAGCTTAGGAAGGTATTTGCCTAACTAAATGGGTTTATAGGTTATGAGGACTGTACTTATTCTCTTGATAGATATGTAAGCTTTCTAGGATAAAATCGCCGAGAGAGAGAGAGAGAGAGAGAGAGAGAGAGAGAGAGAGAGGAGGTAGGCTGAAGAAAAACAGTATATACAAAATGAAGAGGTAAGTATTGTACAGAACTAAATACAATGACAACAAGAGGTGAGAATAGGGAGTAATTACAAACTGAACCCAAATGGAAGAGGAACTGCACTAAAACCAAGTACTGAATTTAGAATGTATTTAACAGGAGCGAGAATCAGAAGCGCTGCTTCTAATGAACGTAATATAAGAACAGGAATGGGCAAATGGAAACATGGTACAAGAACTCGAACTGTACTGGAAGAGTGGCTGAACTAAAGAAAAAATGTGTGTGTTTGTGTGTGTGTGTGTGTGTGTGTGTGTGTGTGTGTGTGTGTGTGTGTGTGCGCGTGTGTGCGTGCGTGCGTGCGTGCGTGTGCGTGCGTGCGTGCGTGTGTGTGTGTGTGTGTGTGTGTGTGTGTGTGTGTGTGTGTGTGTGTGTGTGTGTACCTGTGTGTGTGTGAGGACAGGGAGGGACAGAAGGACG
>NC_137004.1:28877884-28930384 GCF_032717465.1 Coenobita brevimanus
CTCACTCCCGTTTTATCCTTTCATATCTTTCGTATATCTCTTCTAATTATATCCTTCTCGGTCTTCCTGCCCTCGTTTATCAACCCTGATCATCTAGGTCTTCTTTTCTCTCTCTCATCACCTGCACCATTACTACTAATTCCTTCCAATCCATCCCACCTTCCCCCACCCACTACTCCAGTTCATCCTTTTCTTTCCTTGGATCTCTTCCATCGTTCTGTCCCTCTAGTCTTCCGCTCATCATTTTCTCATCAACAACACGATCACCAACTAATTCCTTGGGGTCAATGTCATCTTTCTAGCTCCATGACTTCTCTCTCCTCATGCAATCCCTTATGATTTTCCTTTCCTCGTTTCTCAGTATTTCACTTCTTTCTAACCATTCATTTATCACAGCACCTTATCACACCCTTCAAACTACACTTGCTCACTCCTAAAACATTATTTTTTGTTTTGTTCTTGCTTCCACAAGATGATTTTCTGTAGCTTTAGGGAATTCTCTCGTTGTTAAGGTGGTATAAAAAAAAATAAGTACAAATAATTTTCAATATGATGACATTTGTGCTTTGTTCTCGGCGCGCCAGATGCCTATAATCACATTAAGAGAGAAACCCTACAGTAGCAGAGAAATTTGAATCTGCGTGTACCCTCGCTAAAAAGGCCTTTATTCAGACTAACCCCTTCACTTCGATAATGTTTTTCATATTTTACTCATTCTGTCACTAGTCGATTGTACTCGACTTCTCTAGTAGTAAAGCATCTAATGATTATACATAATCTGTTCTAGAAAAGTCTCTCGTAATTAAAAGAATACCGTCACACGAAATGAGGAATAAAAAAAAATAAAAAAAAAGACGCCGTCGAATTGAAGAAGTGAAGATATCCAACAGTAGCTGGGGATCAGAAATTATGCGTCCCTCCTCAGAAAATTGGAATAATCGCAACACGGCCCGACATCAACCAGAGCTGAAGCTGAAATCGAAGACCAGACCTGAAATTAACCCTCAGTTGAAGTCAGGCAAGATTTCGGAGCAGCTCAACACCACCAACACACTCCAGGTTACCCATCAAGTCACAATAACACACCAGTACGTAAGACTTTGAGTGGGAGTTTGGAAGCGTATAAACGAGCCTTTGTTTCTGAAAAGCCACTGAAACTCCAGGTTACAAGATACAAAGGATTGTGTAAAAAAAAAAAAAACTTGTCAGTCAAGTTTTAAAAGAACTGGTGTACATCAGAGTTAATAATACTTTTCGCCTGTTTGTCATATACTGAGAGGTAATTATTCCTTATTATACTAAAGTAACACTGAGGTTTCACGGTTAAATTAAAGGAATGTGATATGGAAAATATAATACAATATATTTCGTACGCTTATGAATTAACTTTCAAACATAGTACAAAATATTATTATACTGTCACATATTCTTTTTGAATTCTTTTTGGCATTCAACAACAGTTTAAATCAAAGTTATGGTAAAAAGACGAATTTCATAACGATATATAAGATTTCTATACGATATGATTTGAAAGTTACCTAACATATAACACAACTTTTACGTAATGGATAAGGGCCTAATCACTGACTATCGAGATCTGATAGCATAAACTTTAAAAGGATAATAAACCGTATCATAAAGAACTTCAACCAACAATTAAAAATCTGAAGTCAGTGAAGTGTAAAGTAGGCTTAATAGTTACACCTTTAAGTGCCTTTCATTTGCCAACTGGACCGTGTCTCAGCAATTCATGTATAAGCCAGCACGACAGGCTTTGCAGTGCTCATTTCCACCAGTGCCAGTGAACAGGATGGCAAATGATTAATGCTGTATACACTGGCGCATATTAACAATACATCGCAACCTTACCAATACAGTAATAAAGAAGTGTATATTATGTAACTATAAGTGTGTGTGTGTGTGTGTGTGTGTGTGTGTGTGTGTGTGTGAGGGAAACTATTAGCTTTTTCACCATACAAAAGATTACTAGCTTTCATTACATTTAGACAGTTACAAGTGACATGAGGTGATAGGCAAGTTTTCATTACACAACAAAGGGCAACAAAATTATGACAGTTACAGTTGATAATAACACTCTTAAGTGAAAAAGGGCTCTAAATATGCAAGGAGAGTCCCGTGACAAACTGGGAAAGAAAAATAATAAGAAATGATCGTCAAAATAAATGGAAAGACAAAAGTAAATGACATAGAGAAATTATTATCCATGCCATGAGGCTATCAGGACAGGCTCACAAAAACTAAACTGTGCCATATGGAGTGATTCTGGTTATGATTAGCACTGAAGAGATAAGGAGAGATCGTCACAGATAAGGCCAAAGATAAAGATAAACGATGCACATACGCTGCTATGCATGTGAAGAGTCTACCCGGACCGGCCCACAAAAACTTACTCTGTAGTCAGGTATGTGGAGACTTTGTTACGAATAGCAAAACTTATTCTACTGTCAGGTATGTGGAGACTTGGTTACGAATAGCAAAACTTATTCTGCAGTCAGGTGTATGGAGACTTTGTTACGAATAGCAAAGGAGAGATAAGGAAAGATCGCCAAAGATAAGACTCAAGACAAAAGTAAATGATGCACTTAAATTACTATGCATGTCAAGAGGCAACCAGGAGAGGCTCATGAAAACTTACAACGTATTCTGATATGGCGTGATTCTGGCTGCGGACATAGTTGGAAAGATAAGAAGAGATCGCCCCTGATAAGCTATAGACAAACTACAAGATAAACTAGTAACAATTAAAAAGAAAAGTGGGCCTGGGCGGGGAACATAACTCTTAAGAGAGAATAACAGACGCACTAATGGACCAGAGGAATGCAAGAGTGGGGAAAAGAGAAATGCCGAGGGATACTGAGGAATACTGATGGAAATATCTTTAGGCAATATGAGGAGTGAGTGCATGGTCTATTAACTTTCTTGGATTTTTGTGACTCACACAGCTGGTTAAAAGCTTTTGGCATTAGCTGGCGTAAAATGCCATCGTCGTCCCGAGCACGCACCTTAATTGCGACAGTACTAACTTAAGTCGTCTATGGCCCACTCAGGTGAATAAAATAGTCTGGAGCTGGCTAGAAGAGAATATCAGAGTTGCTGATCATAGCATCTAATACAGGGTTGGGCTTTACCTCTGCTGTAAATAAAGACCCGTATTAAAGATCGGTAAAGCTAAATAATATATAACGTGTGTAAAAGTATAAATTGTACAATATTAAGACTAGTATTGGCTGTGTGTGTAAAAGCAATTCAGAATTATGGCTACGTTTGTGACGAGTGTAAAATACTAAATTATACCGTTTATGGCAATGTTTTCACACGAGTGAAAATGCCTTATTATATACGTTTAAGGCTATGTTTGTGACGTGTGTATTTTTTTTTTAAATAACAGAATAGAGGAAAGAAAAACAAATGAATTAAAAAAAAAAACATACACCAGATTACTGGCGTCCTCCATTCATAAAAAATCTCTAACAGTTGGACTTGAACAGCTAAGCTGAAGTTTGGGGGGAAACAATTTCTAAATATATAAGTTTATGAATGTTCTCGTGACGTGTGTAAAAGTTTAATTATACAAGTTTATGGTTACATTTCTGAATGCCAAATTATATAAGTTTGTGGCTATATTTGTAACGTGATTACATGCTTTAATTCTACATGTTCATGGCCATGCTTACGACATGCATATTTATAGAAAATTAAGGTTATATTAGTAACTTGTGTAAATGTCGTATTTCACTGTGTTAGGGCTTTACTTATAATGTGTGCAAGAAATTAATTTATGACTATGTTTGTTACTTGTGCAAAAGCTTACTTTATACCGAATTACAATATACGTATATACAGGTATGTGTGACATGAAAAAAAGACATACAGTTCCTGGCACATTTATTTTGTAACATGTGCACCAGCCTATTTTATACATGGCCAATGCTATATCTGTGGCGTGTGTACCAGTCAACTACAGGATTAAGGCTATATGACATGTGTACAAGCCTATGTGTATGGTTAAGTTATAATTATGACGTGTGTAAAGGCCTCTTTCATAAACTGTTCAGGTTATTGTATAGTTTCAGCGTGTGTTCACAAGCTCCAAAAATCATCTGGGAGCTGCTGATTAGTGGATTCACAATGAACGTTGTTGACGCCCGTTTTTTTTTTTTTCTTTTTTTCTGAGGGAAATATTTCTGAAGGGATAGTGTGTTTGTTATACGTATTGTATACAGTTCCTTCTTCCTTTCTGTACTGATTAAATCAACAGTCATTTACTTTCGCTGCTGGCGGTGGTTGTGTTGTTACACCGTTGGTCTGTTGACCTAATAAACGTGAGTTCGATTTCTGGCTGGGAAAGGAAACAGTTTAAGGATTTGAATTATTGCTGATCTACCGTAAGACGCACCGACCTGTCGTAAAAATACTCTCTTTACTTGCAATACGCAAGTTAAAGAAACAACAGTTATTCAGTAAAAACGATGGGTGGCAGTACCTAAGTTGTAATACGTATGTGTGTAAAACGTAGAAGCACTGCTAAGTCTTACTGAAAAGTCTGTTAAAGCTATGTCCAGAGTAGGAAAAAGAAACAGTTACTAGAGAATATTTTGAAAAGTTTCATCCACTGTTTCAAAATATAGAGACGGAAATTTTACAGATACTTTTTCCAGACAGTTTAGGTTTCAAACCTATTCAAAACAGGTTATGCTGGGCTCGGTGGCTGTATCAGTGGCGTGTGCAGTCTAACCAATATTTATGCACTGTCTTCTTATATTACACAGCAGCTGCTTGCTTCCGTTATGCATAACTTACATCTATTTACCAAATTATATTTAAGTAACTGATAAGGTGGAATGTGTGTATAAGAAGATTAAGGTGCTAATGTACAGGTTTACTCAACTAATGGTTCTCATCTTGTTACTTAAATCAAAACTTAAAAAACTAAACGCTTTAATTTATGGTAAAATTGCCCACTTCAATGTTCCTTTTACATAAATTCTATTTACCACTGACTACATAATGATTACTTGTTCCTTTAGCTTGACGCATAATCACTACTGGGGTATTAGAAAGCAAAATTTTTATAAGCTCTGTTTATTTGCTTGTCAAACATTTCCTTGCAATTGAAACACAGCTTAACGCCTTCAGTCCATTAAATAATACTGTTGCTATTATTATTATTATTATTATTATTATTATTATTATTATTATTATCATCGAACGTAACAAGTTTATATATATATATATATATATATATATATATATATATATCCATCATCCAATCCTACAATGCCCCATGAGGAACGTAGGAGCCCAGGGCTAGGCAGTTGGTCCCGACATTCAATATGAGAGTGACCAGCCACACTCATCCCTGAGTGGCATTACATGAGCAATCAACCCCAACCACCCCTTGGAAATAAACCTTCACAGGCTGAATCCGATTGGAGCGCAATACTTACCCACTAAACCACCAGGCGCCAAAATTTGGTTATATGGTTACCACCCAGCGTAGTAAATGGTATTCTGGTGTACGGGAAACCATTGGCTTGTCACTCAGAGTAGAGTCACCAATAGGCAGAAGGGAGAGGAAAGAATGAAGGTAAGAAAGACAGAAGAGGAAGTGTAAAGTCACCCGTAGGCAGAAGGGCAAGGAATGAATGAAGGAAAGACAGAAGAGGATGGAAGGAAAGAAGGATGGAGGAGAGGAAGGGGCAGACACCCGACAGCAGCACTACATCGAGTGAGTGGGTGGTGAGCGCCCCCACCTATATATATATATATATATATATATATATATATATATATATATATATATATATATATATATATATATATATATATATATATATAATAGAACGTACATCAACACAAATAACTGATTTGTCACATGGTGCTTAAGGATTGGGTGGTGAAGAAGAGGACCTACGTACGCAGGAGGAAAGTGCAAAAGTCGAACAAGAAGAGACTATCTTCATAGATCTGTGGCGAAACTATTGCAGCAGCTGATGCAACAGCTGACATGTCAGATCAACTCAAAATAACAAGTTGAGTAACTTTGTATTTCATTAAAAAGTAGCTAAAATGTCTCCTTGTAGCCGAAATTGGAAATCGTCTAACAATCAGCTGATGCATCAGCTGACTGGTTTGGTGTGTTGATGGACAAGGGGCCCTCCAAGACATAAGGAACCATGGTGGTGGGATGAGGGTGTAGAAGCTGCAGTAAAGGGGAAATGAAGATTTTTCCAGGAATGGAAACGGAGTGGTAGCAGAAAGGAATACTTGGCTGCCAAGCATAGGGCTAGAGAGGAGGTACACAGAGCACAGTCTGAGTCTCAGAGACTTATACTTGATACCTGACATATCGCTGAAAGGTAGAATATGGCATTTAATGTGGCAAATCAAAGGAAAAGGGAAAACAGGGATATCATAAGTGAGCAGTGTGTGAAGAATGATGAAGGAAAGGTGATGGTGTACAACGAGGATATTAAAGATATCTGGAGAGAGCATTACAGCCGATTACTGAATAAAGACTGACTGAAACAGGGAAGGTTTGGAGTTAGCGGATCCAGTGTTTTGTCCATGGTCATTGATTGATGCTGCTACTGCGAGCAGGGCAATAGGTAAGATGCATTTGAGGAAGGGGGCGGGTGTGTCTGGGCTGACTACTGAAATGTTGAAGGCCACTGGAGATCCAGAAGTGGGTTTCGTTATGATTTGCTAAATTTTATTATACTCGTATATGAGTGTGTAGTCCCAGATGACTGGCTGGAATGAGTGAATGTATATGTGTATAAGAGGAAAGATGATGCCCTGGAAAGAGGAAATTATAGAGGCATAAAACTTTTGGACCTGATAACGAAGGTATTGGAGAGAGTCATAGAAAGTATGATAAGGGAAAGAGTGAATACTGGTGGGATGTAGTTTGGGTATATGCCATGCAAAAGGACCACTGATGCCATACACACTGTTCGACTGCTTCAGTAAAAATATAAGGGAAAGAAAAGGGAGCTGTACTTTATTTATTATTTTCTTTGTTTAAATCTGGAGAAGGCCTTTAACGGAGTCCCAAGGGAGGTGATGAAGTGGGCAATAAGAAAGCGTGGGATCGAAGAGTCGCTGGTTAGAGTGGTAATGGCTGTTTATGTGGTTGCTCGCACCCAGCTGAAAGTGAATGGAAATTTGTGTGACGAGTATTCCGTGAATGCTGGCGTGCATCAGGGGTCAGTCTTGAGCCCCTAATTGTTAGTTATGATGCTTGAAGCTCTCTCACGTGGATTCAGAAACGAACTTCCGTGGATGATGTTGTAAGCTGATGATTTGGTGTTGACTGCAGAGAATGAAAGGGGGACGGAGGAAAGATTTAGGAAGTGGAGAGACGGAATGAAGCACAATGGTCTGAGAGTAAATACTGATAAAACAAAAATTATATCTAGGGCTGGTGGCGGTACTGCAAAAGCAATGGGAGTGTGGCCATGTGTAGTCTGCCACAAGGGTGTGGGAAATAACTCCACCTTCAGCAGTTTTTGTGATAAGTGAGTGCATATGAGATGTAGTGGTATTAGACGTAGACAGCGAATTAATGCTGATTACAGCAGTGTGTCTGAGAGAGCTGGTAGAGATTGTCAGACGTGAAAGGATTGATCTTGTTGAGTTTTTTGAGTGTGTGGAGGAGTTTTGTTATTTGGGGAACATGTTAAGTGCTAGAAATGGGGCTAGAGATTGAATCGAAGGGTTAAGGTCTGGAGTTAGCGGATCCAGTGTATTGCCCTTGGTATTTGATTGATGTTGCTACTGTGGCTAGGGTAAGGAGTGGTTGGAGGAATTTCAGGGAGATGTTGCCTCTCCTAACAACGACAAGGCTCTCTCTGCGTGCTAGAGGATCTTTGTATGCGGCATGTGCTAGGAGAGTAATTCTGTATGATAATGAGACCTGGGCAATAGAGAAAGTGGATATTCGTAAGCTAAAGCGTACAGAAACGATAATTATTAGACAGATGTGTAGTGCGTCCTTGAGTGTGAGGGTTGGGGGGTTAGGAGTGCGACTGAAGAGTTGAGAGGAAGGATGAGACTGGACTGTGTTAGTGTTATGATGGGGAGCGGTAGACTGAGAGGGTTAAGGCATGTTGAGCGGATGATGACAGTTGGGTGCGGAAGGTGAGAAGTGTGAACGTCGGGGGTAGGGTCGAGAGAGGCAGACAGACCGAAAAAGACCTGGGACGAGGTCATGGAGTGTGACCTCATGGATAAGAAACTGAACAGCGGGATAGCCAGAGATCAAGAATCGTGGACGGCCGCAATTAGGTGGCCAAGGCCGACGCATGCAAACATGATGGAGCCATTATAAACGGTACGATATGATACAAAAGATACGATAATCATAATAATAATGATAATAATAATAATAATAATAATAATAATAATAATAATAATATTATTATTATTATTATTATTATTATTACTAGTTATTATTATTATTTGTTGTTGTTGTTGCTGTTGTTGTTATTGCTATCCAAACCAAGACCATCATCCTCATCATCATCATTATCATTATCAATATCATTATTATTATTTTTATTATTATGATTATTATTATTATTATTTTTATTATTATTATTATTATTATTATTATTATTATTATTGTTGTTGCTGTTATTATTATTATTATTATTATTATTATTATTATCATTAGTATTATTAATTATTAACAAAAGTAGCATTTGTAAAACTGGTAACCAATTCCAGCATACTTTTCTTCACGATTTTCTTGTTATACAAACTTTCAACTCTGACTCAGTTACTGTTTCACGCCACATCAGAATTTCAGGTGTTGGTTAACATGACAGGCTGCGTTATCCATATACAGTAATTCCAATACACGGAAAAGAAAATTAAATGTTGTAATGGTAAGCACAAAATTACCTAGCAAACTTACCAATATGCTGGTACATGAGAAGAGCAATGTGTGTGTGTGTGTGTGTGTGTGTGTGTGTGTGTGTGTGTGTGTGTGTGTGTGTGTGTGTGTGTGTGTCTTTTTAAATCTCTGCGTATAAGAAAAGTCACACACTGGCATATCAAAGAATGTTTTCAGCAATGTCTGTTTAGAAACCGAGGAAAACTATTTTTCTTCACTGTTCGCAAGTCATATGTTTTTAACGAAAATATTTCATTTTCTGCAACATCAGTCGACTAAATTAAGGAAACCATCAACACCTACCCATTTTTACAACATCAATCGCTAAATGTTTACAAATGAAGTCTCTCTCTCTCTCTCTCTCTCTCTGAATGAAACAACCATAGCAAAAACTAGAGATACAAATATATATATAAGTATTCCAACCAACACCCAATGAAATGTGTTTCTGAGCAATAAAAGTGACACTACCTCAAACCGAAATACCTACTTTCCTATTAAATGACCTTTTGTTGACCCGATTTCTTTCCAGACTCTTCGTACGATATATATATTATATATATATATATATATATATATATATATATATATATATATATATATATAGAGAGAGAGAGAGAGAGCGAGAGAGAGAGAGAGATGCCATAATATAGTTATTTAGTTACAATTGCTTCCCACAGTATCGGTGTGGATCTCTTGTATTGTCTCCTCAGTTTTTTATAACGGATAAGAATGCGGTCTAGTGATGCAATAAGATACATGCACGAGAAATAATGCTACTGGTATTTTGGACCTAATATGTTTTTTCTGTTTATATACTGTTTCCATTCTCTCTCTCTCTCTCTCTCTCTCTCTCTCTCTCTCTCTCCATTATCTTTTCCTTAACAAAACGGCATTCAGGGGGGCAAATGGAATCCGTATGAAGTTTCTGAGCCAAGTTTCTGGGGTCGGTAACCACGCCATTGAAGGTCGTGGGGTCAAACTGTCCCTGAGGGTGAAAATAGGTCGTGTTGCAAGAGAGAAAACGGAGGAGGGGGAGGGGGAGAAAATGTGAGTCAGAGATAGATGCCTGGGGCGATTATGTGTTAGGAGTACTAGTATTTGTTGGGTTAATTATAAATGGAGAGAGAGAGAGAGAGAGAGAGAGAGAGAGAGAGAGAGAGAGAGAGAGAGATTATGTTTTTTCCTACTTTAACTAAGTTTAGGAGACTGGTATGAAGACTGGCTTAGCGTTGATGTTCCGTTTCTTCAGAGCAATCGATCAAGTCAAGGTCACAGGACTACTTCAAACTTTGACGTAGCTAGGCCAACTTATTTTTTTTTTCCATTTAGATCAAACTTGGTGAAAGGCTTTAGGGTAGTGTAAGAATAAAAGAGATCCGTTTTTATTAGTCAAGCAACGGTCAAGGTCACAGGAAAATGTTTAACTTCTACCTACGTGTCTGCGTGAAAAAAATAACTGAAAATCTTACATGATTTGTACCAATATGCTATATGTGTTTAGGATCAGTCAGCGAGTTGTCTTTAATGATTTGAGAAAGTAGGTCAAAAGTCAAGGTCCCATGCTAGGGTTCAGCTTAAAAAGTTACTGGCCGATTTACAAAGAATCTTGTGAAAATACTGAAGGTAAGGCAAGGATACATGATTTCTGTATTGAGAAGCCAGTCAGTCTAAGGTTAAGGTCCAAGGAAGAGATAAAAGTTTCAGACAGTTGATCTGATTTCGACCAGACTTTGTAACAGGCTGAAGGGTCAGGCAAGGATGACATTAATTATCTGAGAGCAATCACTCAAAGTACAGGGTCACAGGACAAAATCAAATGATCGGCTCTTTGACTAACTGGTCTGAATAGGTGTTGCATTCTGAGTGCCCCTTGTTTTTATCTAGTTCCTGCTCTCGTGACTTTTTTTTTTTTTTTTTTTTAGTTTAGGAGAGACTTCCCGAACTGGAGGAGTTAATTACTCTTCATTAACTCCATGAATATGACATGTCTTCCCTTGGACGAGGTAAAGGTAAAGGAGGAGGCGGACGCCATGAGGCGCTTAGTCGCGGTGCTCATCTCCGCAACATAGGCCTTTGAGACTGGCGGGTTACTCACCCAATAGCCTTGGCTACGAGACTGCTACATCATCCAGGTTACTACAGTTACCTTTCCTAGGTGTTACCCGCGGTACTTACATCACCTACCAGTCCTATAATGGAGGATGGGCATCCAAGTCGAGTGACGCCAACGTCCCTCACAGAGATTTTGAATCCTGGCACTAACGGGTCAGCGGATTGGCAGTCAAAGATGCTAACTACTGAGCCACCACGACGATTCACTAGGCTAAATAAAACTGTCTGAGGGTGGCATAGCAGTTAGGACATCATCAAAGTGAAGAGCAACGGCAACCCACCCGTATCCCTGCCCGCCTTGGAGACAGTTTTGTCATACTTTTTTTTCTTATGACTAATCCCTCTGCTTCTTTTTTTTTTTTCTCCTCCGTTAGGTTCCCCTGTCACAGGCTTATCTCCTTAACCTGTCCTATCAGTCCTGTAAGGCCTGTGGAACCTCCCAAGAAGCGACATCTGTGGTATTATGTCGCAACAGACTGGGAGGCCCTAAAGCACCACTGGGTACTTCTTTGACTTTCTTGGATAATTATTACTTCCACGGCCAAGAGCCATTCTGACTGCTCATGAAGGTTGCCCTTTCTGTTGAGGATGCGCACATTCCTTTCTGACTATTGCAAGAAAGAACACTCCTGGGATTAGTCAGTCTTTTATTCCAATGAACGCGGTACGATTTTATTGAGCTCAGAGAAACGCACCACTGTCAAAGGACTGATAAGTTGGTCTTGGCCTTTGACTTTTGTTTTGCATTAATTAACTGAAAGTAAACTGGATCACCTCATTATTAAATGAAGCCTCTCCATCAGACAAAATGATATCGTTGTGTGAGTCCTACTCAGCCTGAGGACATAGCAGTTTATTCATGCTACCAACTGATGATGTTTTCGGATTGTAAGAGGCTTATAATGAAGGGATTAGTGAAGAATGCTTCTTACCCCTTCTATATGATGAAGTCTTTCATAAAGTGAATAATTTAATCTGTTAATACCAAACACAAGTCTAGTGTAGCCCCATTTCATTACAGAAGGCTCTGGAAAATTAGAAGCTTTCAGTAAACACAAATAATACAACAGTTAGCCCTAAAAAGATTGTCGTAATTTCCACAATGAGCCCTAAAACTGTTTTCTGTAGCGGTCGCAAGACCACACTTCCTATGTGAACCTCCCTCCTCCTCCTCTGCCTGGAAATAGAACATGCCTTGTCCAGTCTGTGGAGTGGGTAAAGTGTAAAAGACATTGTCATACTAAGGGCGCTAATCGCTTCTGATCGCTCGAATTTCTCAGCTGAATAAAATCGTCTTCTTTTCGTCTAAGGCAATATCCTAGAGGCGTATGCCGCAACGAATTAATTAAACAAGATTATTTGAAACCGCTGACTGCCACACTTTCCTTCTGTTGACAGAACCTTCGAGGAGTAGAGTCCGTACAGGCGAAAAGATTAAATAACATGGTTTTTAACTTAGTGACTGTCAACTTCCCTCAGCGAAATAGCATCGTCTTACAACAACCTGAACAAACCACCTACATGACGTTAAAGCAGCAAAAGAGGTTAAAAGGTGCCGAAGTGGAAAAGATGGGGAGTAACACAAATCGGTAAATACCTCACAGAACATAATCAAGTAATATCCCCCTCACCACCATGGCGTCTTAAGTTAATCTTCCTTCAACCCACGTTTTTAATTCTTTAGAAGTGACTTCTCATAAAACAGGTCAAGTTTTACAGAAAATTGCGTCACTGTACTGAAGGTTAATAAATAAAAGCCTGCCAATATTAAAATGGGAATGCAGGATGGTAACCACACTGGCATACCTCTGTGCAAATTGCCATAATACTGTAAGTACTGATGAAGTAGGAGCATAGGATTCCTAGATTTATGCCTGTGTGGTTTTACTATCGATCCCATAAAACTCTTTAAAAGAGCTAAGGAAAAAAAAAAAATGGAAAAAGTATCTTGAGGTACTGATCCATGAAGAAACTGCCTAGTTTGAAACAAAGAAGAGTACCAAAATGAAAAGTGTTTGAAAGAATTAAAAACAAAATAATAATAAAGCAACGAATACAGTATGTCTCTACATTATAGTGTCCAGACTTACTATATTCTTGTCAGAGAAGTTGGTCGTTGCTGCCTGTAAATTAAACCTTTTCAATACGATGACGCCTTGTGCTTCGGGCACCTACCTCCCGACGGCAATCATGAGCTCCGAAGAGACTTTTCGAACTGGTTGGGGAACAATGTACGTATAGCCTCCACCATCCCTTTCAGCAAGCAAGGTCCTTTTAAAGATTAATAATAATAATTAAAAAAAAAAAGGCCTGGATATACCAGTAATGCTTTGTAAAAGACGTCACGGTACATTAAAGACAGTATATAGTTCGTGTCCACTGCTATGTCTATTTTTAGTCTGTTGTCTCAACAAAATTCTCAGGCATCGGCCATACTTGGAAAAAAGGAAGCAATTGCAGACACAAATGGGTTGATAACTACTAGTAGTTTATTCCCTGAAGTTCCAAGGCGAGACAGATGGAGACGAGATGGGAGGAGTATGAGAAAGAAAGCGGCAAAATTATAGTGCAGACGACGTTAAACAGCTAAATATGCCGGAAGACGGCATAAGCATCACATAGAAGGAAAGTGGGGATATAAAGAGCTGCTGTACCCTGAATGCAAAATTATGGTGTAAAAGAGTAAAAATGGAAAAACTATGGTGAATAAGAAAGGAAACAACAAATTATAAATGCGAAGTAAAGAAAACTACAGAATTGTGCTGCCCAGCAGGCCCAAAATGTATCCAGCAGGAGGGAGGCGATGGTAACCTAAATGATCAGTTTAACTCGTGACGCCCCAAGGAAATAAACCTACTTACATCTAAATATTTATACAACAACACCGTCCAGTAAACATGAGCACGCTGTATAATGCATCCACATTAAAGCTGGTGCATTAACGAAGGGTAGAGTCATTGGACATCTGCATTATCTATCCCATGTGGTGTCACTGTTTCGCGAGGAGTGTGAATCGATAATAATTTTGGGGGCAGGAACACAAGAAAAAAGTGAAAATTACTTTCTACAGTACGGACACGAAAAAAGTGTGTGAGACAGAAAACGAAGTTAAGGTACAAAAAAAGGATAACAACAGAATTATGGCGTAAGAAAAAGCGTCAAAACTATGATGTATGTGGAAAATGGTAAAATCGAAAGTATGACGGCATAATTATGGTTCTTACCACCACCAGACAGGGTTACACTGTCTATTGGTGATTTTTTGAACTGGACGTTTAAGTTACAACCTTACGTAAATTATACAATAGAACGGGTCCTTCGTGAGTTAAATATAAGTGCATCCTGGTACCCTGACGAGAGAGAGAGAGAGAGAGAGAGAGAGAGAGAATCATCATACTGACGTCGCTGTGAAAAGCATGACAAAACATGATTTATGATAACAACAGTCACTACAATGGTAACTTTGATCATCACTCAAAATTACTGGTTAAAATCCTTCATGAAAATCTCCCCCTCCTCATCCTTCCCCCCTCCGACCTTCCCTTCCCTGACACACGCAACACAACGAGAGGTGGGTAAGTGGTCCTGTGATGAGGGTATAACGTGTTGGCGGTCTGGGCAACAAAGGACATTACCCGTCTGTTCTCCTCGCTGATGTTGCTAAGGTTTCGAAAGCGAGAGGCATTTTCGCTTATTTCTTGCACTCCTTCTTTCTTTCATAATCATGTTCTGCTGATAAACTCACTCTCTCTCTCTCTCTCTCTCTCTCTTTCTCTCAAGCCGATTCCCATACCTCCCCGTCTCCTTAAATATCTTCTTACAAGTATCCTCATTGTCACCCTTTCCTTCCCTTTACATTCCTCCCCCTCATCTCCGCCATACCACTCCACACCGCTCCCCACATCCTTGTCTTCCCATTTCCTCTCCCTGAGTCCCTTCCCCCACGTCTTCAACAGCCAAATTCCCTCCCTTTTTTCCTCTCCAATATACCACCTGCCACCCTCCCTTCTCTGCAAACGACTCCAACCTTCCCTCAGGCTCTGAAGGTCTCGGGTAAATTGCTATGCTCTGGTGGACGGGAACTTATTGCGTCCGCAGCTCTTTATCTCACAACCCATGATCAGTACGGGCCCAGCTCTCCCTGGCATAAGAGGCTTCGTAGCTCCTTTTCCTCGGCGGTTTATTTTAGTTTGCGTGGTACACCTCAGTCCTACATGCTGGTAATTTTGGAGTTAGGTCTTACTGCTGCCAGACCATTTTATTCTGCTTGTTAGGGTCATTAGGTAGTAAAGGACTAAACAATGGATGCTACTAATAACTACAGATCGAAATGCCTATTCTAAACCGAATAAAATCGACAGGTGCGTATCAAGAACAATGTAAAAATTATGTTCTGTGACTGAAGAGGTTAATTTCGTGTAGTATGATGATTCAAACTATATCGATTTATTTCTTAGCTGAGCGCTGCTTCTTCTTCACATATTTTATACTTGCTTCTGGGGTTGCTGAATATTCATAGGATCACTTTAACCCATTCACTACAATGCGTACATTCTGCTCTATTCTTGTGTCACCCAGACGATTCAGTTTCAATGGAGGAAAGACTTCTAAAAGCGAATAGGTTAATGACGGCTATATCCAACCCCTTCATTTAGAAAATTTTGTCACAGCTGAAGTATACTGTCTGGAGGCACCAAGATTAGGCCAAATAACACATAAATAATCAGAGAGCATGGGTTACGTACTGTACACTGTAGGAGGCATTTTTAAACTGAAATACACAAACTTTTTGTGGTGAATATATTAAAATTCGCCGGGACTGGGTGAGTTCATAACGATTTCGCTATATGATTTTACTTTCTTATATTTCTGCTTGGCATTCGAGTCACTGTTTTGGGTAAGTTAGGTCAGCCTAGGTTAGGTTAAGTTTGGATCGTTTATGTTTGCTTAGGTAGGTTTTGTTAGTTTAGGTTTGTTTTGGTTGATAAAGTTAGGCTGGCCGGGGTTTAGCTAGACTAGTTTATTTTGAAGGAATGTGTTATTTTTATGAACACTGCCCTACTGTAGGCACTAAGGTCGAACTAGATACACATTGATTCACAATTAAATATCGTTATACTCATATACCTTGGATTCAATGCCTTTTACACATGTTCACATTAACGCATGTTTTTTAGGTAATTTGTTCACAATGAACGCAAGGATCCTTCAGTTTACACTGTCATTTCTATGCCACAACACCAATCAACCTATTTAGTATGATGACTTTAAAATACTACTATTAGACGATTGCATTTACATTAGGAATGACCTCCCCCATCCTCAAAAGACGAGACTGAAAACAATCTCAGCTAATTTTCAGATACAATAACGTTATAGTTTGGTTTATTTCTGTTATCGTTTGTTGATCTTATGCAACAACGGATTTTTTCAGTGGAATGACGTTTAATCTGAGCCGCATATTTGTCGTCCAAGCTGACGGATTAGGTTCGGAGCCATTTTTGGTGCACCATGTTCCGTCATTTTTGTCGGCCAAAGTGATACGCGTCCAGTCGAAGTATTTTGCATTAGAACCAAGACCATCTTGGTAACTTTCCGAAGCAAGGTCGAGAGCTGTCTTGGTAAAAATGGTTCTCACTTGGAGAGATTGAAAATGGCCAGCAGGGACAAGTGAGTGATATATACTGTATAATGAAATTAGCACCACTTACACCCACTAAAAAAAATTATCGGTACTCCACTAATGTGATAAAATCTGACACACTGGACGAGAGATCTGAAAACAAACTCCTGGACTAACGTGCCAGGATGGTATCCCTGATCTGCTAAGCCTTAAGCCTGTATTCATTGTGGCATCAGCGACTTCGTAGCACCGCTTACTAGGCAACTTGTATTGTCAGTAATTATCAGTTTTTTACGTTACTTTAAGAGTATGAGTATCACCATAATTTTCATAAAAAATATAATCGATCATGTTGTTGTGTAATGTGTAGAATAAAGAATAAATCGCTATCTAAAAAGTGTTCCGAAGGAACCCGAGGCCACTTTGAATACGAATCCTAGGTTCGAATATTCCGTAGTATGTAACTGGCAACGTTACCGTTTCGGCGCGGAAATCCCAGTTTCTAGCAAACTGATATATTGTATTTTATACATATATAAAACTGCGGCTAGCGCGTTATCCTGTGCTATTACTCAACTAATACGAGCCTTTTAGTGGGCTGAATGCTTAATGAAACAAGATAGCCATACTGCACAACTTTTTCTTGCTATTGCATTAAGAGAAAAATGCAATGAGTTTGTATCTATAACTGAGATTCATTCATTTCATCTAGCGGCATTTTAATAATTTTGTTGGTTAGTATTGTTGAGTGAAGATGAATGGGAGTTGCAAGGTTTGGTGAATGAATTTGGGACAGTGTGTAGGAGGAGGAAGCTGAAAGTTAATGTAAACAAAAGTAAAGTTATGGTGTTTGAGAGGAATGAAGTCACAGAGTGTGCAGTGAGGTTGGATGGTGAGGATATGGAGAATGTGAGTGCATTCAAGTACTTGGGTAGTGTGATGAGTAAGGATGGAACTTTGGGGGATGAAGTGCGTGAAAGGGTACAGCAGGGAAGGAAGGTTGTAGGCATGCTGAAAGCAGTGATGAGAAATAGGGAAGTGAGTATGGAAGTTAAGAAGTCTCTGCATGATGGTATTGTGATCCCTACCCTGACGTATGGAAGCGAGGCGTAGACCTTGCAAGAGGGGAACAAGTCAAGAGTGAGAGCAGTGGAAATGAGTTACTTGAGAGGAGCATGTGGAGTGACATGGAGGGACAGGTTGACGAATGAAGAAGTGAAGGAACGTTGTGGGGTAGATGTGGATGTGGTTGAAAAGATTAGGAGAAATACACTGAGGTGGTTTGGACATGTGGAGAGGATGGAGAGTGAAAGACTGACTAAGAGGGTGTATGTGGGTGAGGTGGAGGGAGGGAGAGGGAGGGGTAGACCGAGGATGAGGTGGAGGGATGGAGTTGAGAGGTATATGAGGGCGGGGGGTGCGTGGGGGGAGGGGAGTCAAATGGTGGGTGACAGAGTGACTTGGAGGCGTTTTGTCTGCGGCCACCCTTTGCGGGATTAGGGCGTCGGGCTATAGATAGATAGATAGATAGTTCCTCTATCTTAATGGCATTATTAATAGACAAAAATATGGCTTACCATGTTTTCCAATACATTTCTTCGTGTAAAGTACAGGTTTCTCTCCTCACCATAATGTAGTGGTAATTTCTTGTCATAGCTATATATTTACGGCTGAGAGACTGCCGATCTGACCCTGGTTAATGTAATGGTGTAGTATAATTGAACAATAAAAACCTAGTGCTACAATAGGCTGCTATGCAGGATTATCGGTGTGAATGGAAGTAAAAAACAGACCCTGTAAAAAGCTTGGCTCCAGTTACAGGAGATTTCCAATAAAAATACGATACTAGTATAAACGACAGAACAATAAAAGAAAACGACTGATAAGAGAGACCGGATAGGAAAGATTGGTACTGATGAGGGAATAATAAAACTTAAAATTTCAGGGATATCATACGTTCTTTTGATGTGGACGCGTTTATTTGAGTTTGGCATCAACCCATTCTAAAAATGCTAATGGTGGTGGTTACTGTATCACAGCGTGTAAGTAAATCCCAAGGCGATAACCTCGGATACGATGGGTGTCAAGCAGAATAACAGCACTTTAATTTCTGTATTATCTAGTGTACAATGCTTTGTGACTTTCCTTCCCTTGCTATTAATTATTCGTTATACACGACATAAAGCTATGGGAGTTATAATATATCTGGAGAGAGAGAGAGAGAGAGAGAGAGAGAGAAATAGAAGAAACGGCGTTCCCCCAAGCTAGACCCTGTATTGGATCATATAGCCCCGCTAGGTTACTGGAGCTCGCTACCACTCCCGGCACGGCAGTCCCGGGCGAGGCTCGAACTCGCAATCCCCCGATTACGAGCTTGATGCTCTACCACTGAGCCACCGCGCCCCCAGAGAGAGAGAGAGAGGGGGGGGGGATGGGCGGAAAGATAAAGAGAGAGGAAAAATCAGGTGTAACAACCTTTACCGCGTATTCACGGCTTCTATGCTAGTGACAGTTGCAAAGGGTATCGAAGCATTGGGTGCATGTTACGGAAATTTATGATGAAGCAGACAGAATAAATCAGTAAGGAAGAAGTGTTAAAAAGCCTACTAAGCCCACGACCACCAGTCTACGAGAACACATACCACGGAGTACAATCACCCTTAGGCCCTTGGTTGACAAATGAGGTGCTAAACTTGCCTCACACTTCATTTCTCACCCTGCTAAATAAGCACGTCCAACCATTCACTTGCGTAGGGACTCTGAGCTGAATAAAATCATCCGGTATTAACACTTTTAAGGTCCTACGACTTACTCTCACCTGAATACAATCGTCTGGAATTAGCACTCATAATCGTAGGACATATTCAGTTGGATAAAATCGTCTGGGGTAAGCTGCAATAAAGCACAAGGATTGTTTCACCATGAGAGGGTTAATGGTAACAATATCAACTCTTAGCCTCTCATGACTCACTCTCAGCTTAACAAAATCGTCTAGCGTTGGCCGGAAATGAATAGCAAAGTTGTTCTGGCCTCGACAGTTAAGAGCAGATATGCTATGATATGCAAACTTTGCAGTTTATTCCAGCTAACGTCTGGTCCTGACCCCTGGTGGTCTGATGAGCCACGGCACTCCAACTGGATGTAGTCCTTATAGATGAAAGCCCATTGGTTTGTTAGAGCTAACTGCTCACAAGATGACATTCAGGGAATGGCGACTGGTTTCTCGCCCCTGAACTAAATAGCCTATAGTCCCAAGACACTGCTTTTTAACTGTGTAATGGGTGAGTGGATGATGGACTGATGTGTGGAATAAAAATCTGGTAGTTGCATTTTATATCTATCTATCTATCTATATGTAAATAGACAGATAGATAGACAGACAGATATAGATATATATCACCGTACTGAAGATGTTAACTGTTTGACTTGTAGGGCTACTTTGCACAATGTTAACCAGAATATATAACCAAAGTTCTACCTACGTTGTGAAAGGGTTACTGAGATTATTTTTTGACCCAATGACTACGTATGGGTTCTCCGTGCCAAATAAAGCCGCCTACAGTTAATGAGAATGATATACCTTAGTCCATTCTTAATCCTCTGATTACACTTGGCTTCTCCTTTCTAAGTCGAGTCATCAGCAGTTAGTGAAAACTAAATATCCAAATCAGAATATCGCACAGGAACCTCTCATACTTTCATTACAATGACGCTGTAGATTCTCTTTGTTGCATGTACATGATTTTATTAATTTAGGAAAAGCTTCTCAACCCCCAATATATCTCTCATGTTCAAGGGATCTTATCTCTGAGACGTGAGGAGGAGAGAAGTATTCGGAAGAGGGAAAGAGTTGTTACACTGCCTTCATGGATTTGGAGAAAACATTTAAGGGAGTAAACAGACAGAATATGGAAAGCGCTGTGAACACATGTAGTGGGTGCCAAGTGCTGTTTGGAGTATGTTCGAGGGTACAAGGGCGCAAGTGCAAGGAGAAAATTAAATGAGAGAGTTCTTTGATTTAATGATGGATTTAATGGATGTGTCATGTCTCCGTGTTAATTTTGTCTACTGCACATTCAGCAGGGAGAGTATTATGAAAGGAATACAAGGGACGGCACAGGATCTTCAGAATGTTTACACTTAAGAGAGGAGGGAATAGAAATTGTCTGCACTGCTGTTTGCTGTTTATCTGCAAGGGATGCTGGATGAGTCAGTGTTGTAATCGTGTGTAAGAAACTAAATCAGTAACTGCATAGAGCAAAGGGCAAAGTTATGGTTTATGGGAAGAATGAAGTCACAGATGGCATTTTCAGACAGAATGGTTAGGAAATGGAGAACTTGGGCCCCTTCTAGTACAGTATATTAGCGCGATGAGTAAGGACTGGAGATTAGAGAATGAAGTGATGAGAGAGAGCGCAGCATAGAACGATGGCTGCAGATATTTTGAAGGCAATGACAAGGAACAGGGAGGTGAACATAGCAATAAAAGGTTGTTGCACGAGAATACTATGTTCTCACTTCAGTATGGGATTTACTGAAACTTGAATTTTGCCAGAAGATACAAGTTACGAATGACAGGTGGAAATAGATTATCTGAGAGGAACATATGGGGTTACCCGGAGAAAGACGGATAAACACATGAGGAAGTCTGGAACCAGTATTATGTTGCTGTGGATGTGCTTAAAAGCGTTAGGATGAGTATTCTGTGATGATTTGATCACGTAGAGTTAAGGGAGTGAGAGACTGACAGAGTACTGTACGTACGAATTAGATGGAAGAAGAGAGAGGAAGAGGAAGACTGAGAATAAGGTGGACGGACAAAGTGAAGAAGTAAATGAATGAGAGTGGTATGGGATGGAGAGAGAACCACATGATGGCAAAGTCCAGAACGATGTGAAGGCGATGTTTTCCTGTTCACTCCTGTCGGGATTATAAAGGAGTACAACGGACAGCAAACAACACGACTTAATGTTCCATTCGGGGATGTTTTTACACAGAAGTCCATGAGAAGAAGTTAAAGATAGCAAAGCAAGAAGTTCCCCATCCCCATTCCTCGCCCACAAAAACCCTCCAGCCGAGCCAGCAAGATAAAAAAAAATAAAAAATAAAAGCGAGAAGGACCACCAGGCAGCATAGAAAAACTGTCACGGAAACTTCGTAGAAAAGATATTTAAACAAAAACTATATTCTGCATTAACTTAACTTATAAGGGATAAGTCAAATTATATATTAATAACACTGCACAAATGCTGAATTCTCCACTGTTTGAAGAGAGGAAAGTAAGTTAGAACTGTTTATTATTCAGCCACGAATGCACTTAACTGGGGATCTGAAGCCAGATACTTATCCTAACAGCTTTTAAAAGCCATTACTGAATTGCAGTCTACCAAATTCCTCGGCAATATGTTCCATATGGTGACAAGTCTGCTGAGGAAAAGGTATTTTGCTTCAGAGAACTGGAAACGTTTGTCAAAGATTTTATAACCTTTACCCCAAGTGTAATTTGACCGGTCTGTTGTGATGCACTTATCAATACCACGTTATCATACCCTTAAGAATTTTATACATATACTGAAATCAGATCCCCTCGTAGTTTGCGCTTTACCAAGTTAAATAGCTCTAGCTCCTCTAACGATTTCCAAATAATTTGTTCCTTAATTTGGGTATCATTTTTATAACTCTTTGCTACACCTTCTTTAATTTCTCCATGTCTTTCTTGTAAAAAATGACCAAAAGAGAACACAGTGCTCCAGATGGGAGCGTACTAAGGAACTGCACAAGGTGAGAACGATATTCTCCGATCTAAATTCAGTTGATCTACATATAAATCCTGCTTGTTTATTAGCTTTCCTTACTGAATCTGTGCACAGTCGGTTTTACTTCAAACTGTATGTTATTATTATTCACAGATCTTTTTCTTGGTTCATAATGTCGATCTAAATACAATTAACAGTGTAACTTATCAGATACAATGTTCGAAAAATTTCTTCTACGCTGAAACTTTTAGTTTGCAGAAAGGAAGAACAGAATTTACAAGACGTTCTCGCAGTGAAATGGTTAATTGTTCGTCGGCTCTTTTGAAGGAGCAAGGGTATCCGAAATCCGTCCCCCAGGGCATTGTTAATTCCTGCGGTATCCTATATGGCTGGAGCAAGGGTTCGGGGGGTAAGAGGGCCTGTAATATCCATTATGAATTAGGACGCATGGAGAGGCATAATAAAACGAGAGATAGACAAAGACAGACAGATAGATATAGTCAGATAAACAGATAGATACTGTAGATAGTTTATATATATATATATATATATATATATATATATATATATATATATATATATATATACACACACAGTATAAATATATATATATATATACGGTAGAGAGAGAGAGAGAGAATGCTCAAAATTTCTAAAAGCTCGAGAGAAAGAGTTTAAGAGAGCGAGTCATAAAAACCTGAAGTAAATACACACTCTCAGAATGACCACTTGCGGGAACACCTAAGTCTGCCTTCCAGTAACGTTTCAAGATTCTCTCCCAATTACCATTTCCTCTCTTTTTCTAAGGCCTTTCAAACCCTTTTCAAGAGACCTCTCCTCCTATGTCTTATTCTCTCAACCTTCTTTCATATTCTCCCTTCTGATCCCGCAGATCCCTTTCCACTTCTCTCTCAAAATATACCTTCCTTTCCTTTCTCCATAATCCCTCTTTTCGTCTTTCTCTAATCACTTTCTCTTTCTCATCTCCATCCAAACATTCTTTCTCCTCTCTTTCTCCTCCTCAATTCCCATTCTCCTTGGTCTTCAATCGCCCCTCCCCATCCCCTTCATGCTCCTCTCTGCATACCCTTTCTCTTCCTCATCCCGATTCCCTTTCCTTCTCCCTCCTAGTCTCTCATCCTCTCTCCCTCGAAGTCCCTTCCTCTTACCCCTTCAAAATCCTTTCTCCGTACAGATCTCCTTCACTTTTTTTCCTACTCCCTTCCCTGTCCCATTCCGTTTCAATTTTTCTTCACCCTTCACATCCCCTCCTCCAAAAGCCCTTCTCTTTCCTCCTCCCAAACCCCTTGCTTTCTCTCTCCAAATGCCCTTCTCTTTTCTCCTCCAAATCCTCTTCCCTGTTCCCCTGTGAATCTCCTTCTCCTTCCTCCTCTAAATCTCCTCCCTTTTCTCCTCCCCAATCCTCTTCATTTCCCCCCCTCTCTTTCAACCTTCAAATTTCCCTCTCCGTCTCCCTCCAAACTCCCTTCCTCGTTCGATCCCCTTCCTCTTCCTCTCCAAATTCTCTTCCCTTTCCCCTCAAAATCCCCTTCCCCATTTCCTTCCGTATCCCCTTTCCCTCCCTTTACATATCCTCTTTCTCCATCCCTTTTCCAAAACCCCTTTCCATCATCCAAATTCCCCCTTACAACATCCCCCTTTAAGTCCTCTTTTTTCCACCTCCCTCCAAATATCTCTTCCTCCCTTGCGCTTCAGTAACGTTCATCCACCTCCAACAATGACCGTCGTTACTTCCACCCATCTTTTCCCATCAACCTCTAGTTTCCCTCTCCCTTTCCCTTACCCGTAATTTGCCCCCCAATCACGCCCCAGGTTCACTTCCAATAACGTCTCCTCCTCTCCAACTCTCCCCTCCCCCTAGTATCTCCCCTCCCTTCACGTTTCAGCTCCTAGGTAACGTTACAGGGAGCGGGTAGGAAAAGTGTAAGACAGACACAAGGAACAGACGGTGAAACTGAAGACAGATGAAGTAGACAGTGATATGATGTAAGATTCGTTACCTGATTGTTACCTCGGATCCTTACCTCCACTTTTCTTATAATATCTTCCCTGTCTCCTAGTCCCTTCCCCTCCCAAATCCCCCTCCTCCCGTCTTCCAATAATGCCCTAAGTTCACCTTCTTGCCCTCCTCCACCCTCCTCTTCTCACTGCATCTGAGCCTCTCCCTCCTGCGATCCTTATCCCGTTGCCTTATCTTATCAGCGGAGGGGTAATGAGCGGAACAGGCGGCTATCATGGCGCTGGTGTAGACTGGCGCAGATTACACCTTTGACCGGAGATTTCAAACTTCATATTATATTGTGGCTAAACGTCAGACATCTGTTATTCAGCTCGGAAAACCCTGTCGCAGGAAAAGGGGTCTCCTAGCTCCACATGTAGGGCTGTGAGAGAAATTCAAGATCTCTAATAATTTTTTAAAATTATATACATTTTTCCCTACTTTATTCCGGGTAAGATTTGATGACTTTATTCCTTTCACAGCAACCTGCCGAAGGGAAAGGGTTGAAAGCTATTGTCTTCACCTCGAACTATTTCGTTTTACCTTTTTCCAGCAAACAGCAGCAGATGACTTTATTCCAGAAAGCTATCGCATAAGAAGCATAAAATGGATATTAGTTCACGATTAGGCCGAGAACTAAAAAATATTGCATTTCATTCCAGCGAACGTCAAACGACGTAGATGTCTCATAACTTAATAAAATCGTCCGACTGTAACTGGAATAAGGTATAATATTCTATACCCCGATCAAAAGGAATAATTCTAATCTAACTTTAATGATGCTTTTGTTTTCTTCTTTCTGTACCACCTTATCTCTTTGTGGGGAAACTTCCAGCAGTGAAAATGTTAGAAACAAACTCCATTTAACTCCTCCACCATAAGATGTCTCCCCAAAGCAGCATAAAATCGTCATGTGGAAGAAGGAACAAAACGACTGTGCGTAGTCAGTTTGAAGCGATTACTCTTTGTGATGCGATGGGTGTCACTAAGAAGGAAACAAATCTGGCGGTAGCCACAGTGCCAGACAAAGTTCTTCACAATTTCTGCCTGAGGACGTCTTTTTATATTTTATTCTTGCTATCACCAGAGTTTTGTATTCCATCTGGGAGAATTCTTAATGCTATATCAAACCCATTCAGTTAGAAAAGCTACTCTGAATAAATGTGTCTGGAGATGGTAAGATTATGATATAAAACTATCCCCATACTGAAGGGTCTGAAGGGTTTTCTTGATATTTATCCTTTCATGATGATGGTACATACAGTATTATAACTGATTATTAGTAACATCAGACAATTATATTCAGTTTATGAGGGATGTCAGACAGAGATGACAATAAGAACCGACTCCACACACCATTTGCCCCTTCACAACAAGAGTTCCTGCCACGCTAAAGGAAAAAAAAAAATCTGGTTGTAGCAAATATAAGTCAGTAAACAAATGACACGGACCGTGCATGAAGATTTCTGTTTCTGAGGGTTCAAATCACAGGCAATGACACTTAAACAGGTTAATCTTATTTTACTCACAAAATCTCTACACAATACATTACAGAATTAGTTTTTTATATAGCACACAGGTACACAGCGGGACACTCCTTACCTAATTAGTATGATTAACCGACATACTCAAACGAGATCAGTCAGACATTTCAGCTAATAGAGTACTAAATTAAAACAGTTAGCGGTATGTTATTAGGATGCTGTGTACAAAGTAACAGAAGTACAAATTTTAACTTACGACTGTGAGTATTGGAGAACTTCTCTCACTAAACTAAGAGAGGAAATTGCAGGAGGCTGGAGTCGACAGTAGAGGCTTTTCCACCTCCAGCCACTATTGATATACCCCAATAGCCACGTTTGTTTTCTTCCACTGACCTATCTGACAGCAGCACTACTTCCAATCAACTCTTAAGGGGGACGATCATGACAGGTCATTCTAACATGACTGACTACTACATTCTATAGGGGTGCTTCTCATCCTTTGGGTTCGGCTTCGCCTTCTTTCTCTCCTAGTAATTAGATATGGGTTGACCCTTATCATCGTTGATACACCGTCCTCCAAACCGGGTCGCAGCTGAGTCAACACAGAGTCAACCGAGATAAGCTGTGGATAAGATAACCATTCACATGGATGGTTCCCCAGAACAGAACTTCACATGGTTTGGTCGAGGTAGTGACTTCACACGATCATTCTCCAGATTAGTGGCGAGCAGCAGCCAATTACAGTCATCGTAGTCAGAAGAAGAAAGGTTAATCATATCTTTCATTTACCTCCAGCTACCGAATTGCTCCTAAATAGGATAAAAAAAAGTTTGGCAACAACAAGATCGAAAAAAAATGACGTTATCAGGCTGAAGGGACCACTTTTAAAAAATTCAGTTGGTGTCTCTGAGACGCTCGAAAATAGTACATTGTTCGCAGCTCTCGGCCACATTTCATGCTGGGTAGTTTTTATGCTTTGCATAATGGTGGGTATCTCTAATATTGATAAAATTATTTGGTTCTACTCAGAATGTGTGTGTGTGTGTGTGTGTGTGTGTGTGTGTGTTTTGACACCGGATACACCGTAAAAAAACAAGGTGTATGCTTCCCTGTCTGTGAGGGTAAACTCTGTAATGTACATAACAAACTCAGATGACTCTCGGCCATGGAACCAATAATGACAACAAAGAAAGTCTAAGACGCATACCTGTGCGCCTTCCAATCTGCAGCACCATAATGCCACAGACGTCATCTTTTGGGAGAGTGCTCAGGCCTTACTAAAGTGACAGTAAAGGTAAGAGATGAGACTGAGATCGGAAGATAACAAAGGAGAAAAAGACTAGCAATATAAGCAGGATTTGTGAAAAAATAAAAGAGGGCAATTACGCTGGAACTCTATCTCAAAGGCGTCACAGATACTGACAGGATGCCCCGCACGATGTCCGCAGTAATTACGGATTTCTAAGATATTGACCTGCTCATCAGATGGATCAGTGAATAGAGAAGACAGGCGAAAGTGGTAGTAAACGCTAAATTATCTTAACATTAAAATTCAGAGAAAATAAAAACAGAAAGACCATGTCTCTTTAGAAGTATGATAACTATATAATTTTTGATAGTAGTTATAGGATAGGTAACCAACACAGATATATGTAATTTTCGAGAGTTAGTAGTATGGGACGTAAGCAGCAAAGAATTATTTAGTCAAAGAAAGTCAGGATAATTGTAGTCAGCTTTAGAAAATTCAGTTGTTTCAAATTCGAAAACACGAGGAATTTAGATATTTGCACATAAGCGAAACAATCTCGTGTGGCTTTTAACTGAACACTGATAAATTGGGGGCTACGGAACAGAGGCTGTCAATCAATGTCCTCGGTCAGCTGAGTTTCGGTGAGGAAAGGAAGTCAGGCTTTGAGCAGGAGAGGTGGTGTTTTTACAGGGAGGGGCGGGGAGTTAAAAGAAAGACGGTGGGCCAATGGGTTAAAAAGGAGAGGGCTGAGGTGCGTGACTGCCCCTCCGAAAAGCGAGAGATAAATCGTCAATATCATGATGAGGTTTACTGGAGATAATGACCCGTGACCTTGTGATGTATAGGCTTTAACTACGGGAAAGGAGAAGGAGAGGGGACGTGGGAGGGGAGGATGAAAGGAAGATAAAGTCAATGCTTAATCTGGGAGAAAAAGAAGGAAAATGGGGGAGAAAAAAGGGGGATGGTGAGAAAATGGAAGGAAGAACAGAGATCCGAAAGGGAAAGAAAGAGGAAAGAAGGGAGAGAAGGAGAGAGGTGATAGGACTAAGATGAAGTAAAAGTTTGGAAACGGTGAGGAGGGAAATAAAAACGACTTGACTGGTTAGAGGAGGAGGACAGGAAGGAGAAAAGAGGGAAAGTGACATGAAAAAGAAAAACTAACAAAGGAAAAAGGAAAAGAGAAAGCAAGATAGAAGAAATTGCGAAGGAGAGAGGGGAGAAACTGTGAGAGAAAGAAGGGAAAACTGACAGGGGAAGAATGGGAAGAGCTGGGGGGAGGGGAATAAAAGGGAGGGAAAAGGGAGAAATTGTGGAAAGAAAGGAGAAGATTATGAGGGGAAATAAGGAGAAATTGAGAGGGAAAGTAAGGAGAGATTGGAAGGAAAGGAAGGAAAAGGATTGGAGGGAAAGAAGGATGATAGGAAAAGAGCGGGAAAGAGATGGAAAAGAAGGAAGAAACTGACAAAGTAAAAAAGAGACTAGGAAGAAGAGAAGGAAAAGACTGGGTGGGTAAGAAGAGACTGGGAGGAGGAGACTCGGGAACGAAAGAGGAGATGGAGTGAAGGGGAATGAAAATGAAAATCTGATGACAAATAACTTCAGGCAGCAGGGAGAGAAGGAAGACATTGAGGAGAGATAGAGGAAGGAGGGAAAGATAGAAGACAGGATGGAGAGAAGAAAGGAGAGAGTTACATAGTTACATAGATACACAGACCACACAGACCTTACGGTCCTTACGAGGTGGTCCGGCCTTAATCCTAATATAGTGCATAGGAGCAGGAAAAAAGGATAGCACAGCAGAAGGCTCTCTCCCCCACCCTCCAGACCCTCCGGCATTTGCCGTACAGGAAACAAGAGAGGAAGTAATACCTTGCAGGAATGAAAAACCTGAAGGAATTTTATAGGATCGGCAGAAAGTAGAATAATATGGAAAAGGAAAATTTGGGCATACAGCCACATACTTACTCTATGCATGCAATTTTTTTATTTTTTTATCAAAAGATGAATAGAATGTTTATCTATTCTATATATTCTAAAATATTGTCTGTGTCTAATAGACACATGAATGCAGACGCGAATATACAATAATTGCTCCATCCTAACTAAACGATACCAATTGCGTCGAGATACATGTCCAGTCTCTGTTTAAATATATTTATGGTACCACTCTCAATCACATTCCCAGGGAGTTTATTCCATTCGCTTACAACAGAGAGAGAGAGAGAGAGAGAGAGAGAGAGAGAGAGAGAGAGAGAGAGAGAGAGAGAGAGAGAGAGAGAGAAGAAGAAGAAGAAAATGAAGAAAACGGGAAAGAATAAAGGCAGGAGGGATAAGAGGAAGACTGGAGGGAGAGGAGGAAGACAGGAGGGAGAGAAAGATAGGAAGGCAAGGGGCAGAGAAGAAAGGTAGGAGGGAGAGAAAGATAGGAAGGCAAGGGGCAGAGAAGAAAGGTAGGAGGGAGAGAAGGAAGGTAAGAGGGATAAAAAAAAAAAAAAAAAAAAAAGGAGAGAGACAATGAAGACTATAGTAACTGGTGGAAGATGGTATGAGGAGCATGAATGGCGAGTAAAAAAAAAAAAAAAAAAAAAAAAAAAAAGGACAGGAAGGGGTGTACAAAATGGAGGGAGAGAAGAGAGGCTGGAGGGAGAGGAGAAAGGCTGGAGGGAGAGGAGAAAGGCTGCAGGGAGAGGAGAAAGGCTGGAGGAAGAGAAAAAGACAGTGGTGGGAAAAGAAAAGCGGGAAGGAGAGGTGGAAGGCAGCAGGATGAGAAGGAGGGTACGAAGGAGAGAAGAAAGGCAGGAGGAAGAAAAGGAAGTCAGGAGATGGAGAATAAAAGACGAGAGGGAGAGACAGAAGGCTGCAGGGAAGGAAGGAAGGCTGGAGGGAGAGAGAGAGAGAGAACAAAAAAACTAAACAAGAAGGTGGGAGAAAGGAGAGGTGGACAGAAGGGGAGAAGAGGGAGAGGAAATACTGCAGAGGACAGGAAGGAGAGTGGGGAGAAATACAAGAAACGTGTTGTCAATAAAATGAATACTTAAAAGGTGTTGCAAAGGCTTCTAAACGACTAATATATGGCAGTTCGACCCCTATTCATATATGTTAACCCTTTCCCTATGCCGACGTCTTACGTACTTTATTTCTTCTTGCACCGGATAATCTCACCCAACTTAGTGGTGGCTTATCCACCTTGTGGGATCAGGTATAACCTTCATCAATCCCTCCACGGCTATGGTATTTCGGAAATATAATTGTATGATAGGAATGGGAACGATTCAAAGACAGGAAAAAGTTCTAGGGTTGAAGGAGTTAAGAAGGCTCCTTAACACGTTTTCCTTAGTTAGATGGGTAGTTAGATAAGTAGATAGATATAGATAGACTGTATTTTTTAACTCTTGTTTCTAATCCACGTATCATTTACTTATAAACGTATCCGTGTGAAGGTCTACCGCTGTGCAAAATTCCGTGTTCGTCGGTAAAAAAGCGTGGTTGTCCATAACCTCTCTGGTCAGAAACCTCGCCACCTTACGGCCCCCTGGGGTCCTACTACGTCTGACACGTGGCCTGAGTGAAAGGCTACCACCGTACAAATACAGTGTTCCTAGATAAAAATGCTATGGCCGTCCATAACAGCTGTGTCCGATACCCCCTTGGATTGCGAGGGTGGGGGTGAGGGGGAGGAGGGCGGCCCACGGGGGATCTACCTTCCCTAAAAACTCACCCAGGTGGAGGTCTACCACTGTGCAAAATTTTCGTTTTCCTACCCCCCCCCAAAAAAAAAAAGAGGGGGTGGCGCAGGACCCCATCTTTCAAAAAGTGAGTGAGTAAGTAAAACATTTTTAGTGATGGGGCTATTGTAGACAGCTTCTAAACTCTTCACTACTTGTAGTCACTCCGAAGCAAAATGTTTTTATCTGACGTTGGCAAGAAAAAATATGCAAAACCATCATTCCAGTGAAAGTTAACCTATTCAGTGCAGTGACGGGAACATTATTACATTTTCCTTCTTTTACGACTAGGCAATTTGATTCAGCTTGGGAAAAGTGACCCTTTAGTGAATGATATTAACTCCTCCAGTTCGAAGTTTCCCCTAAGCTGAATGGATTTATCAAGCAATACAAGAATAAACTAGAGGCCCCCCCAAGGGGATAATCACACCAGCCGCCAGCCGATACATATCTAGCGCGCCTCGGAATATGACCTTGACCTTTACCCACTGTCACCAATTTCGAACTTGTTCGAGATTTTCATCCCTACTACACACCTGTAAAATTCTGTGATGATATCATGAGCGGTTGCGAAGCTATCATACTAACAGACACACAGACACACAGAAACACAGACAGACTATGTGAAAATAACACTAGTATCGCTATCGCGGCTGGTAAACATTAGGGCGTCATCACTGCGAAGGTTAATGTAAATCGTCCCCCATTACGAATACATAAAACACTGGTCCTAGAGCTTTGACCTTCACAACACCACGAAGGATATATATATATATATATATATATATATATATATATATATATATATATATATATATATATATATATATATATATATATATATATATATATAAAACCTTCTCGGGGACTTCATTAGGGTTCATTTCTGTTATAGGTGCATGAGAAAGCTACCCATTCCTTACCGGTGCTAACCACTTGACTCTGTGACGTATTTTATTTTCTGTTATCGCTATCACAAGACGGTTTGATTCTCTTCTGGGGAAACTATTCGAACTGGAACATTCAGATATAGCGTTGGTTAGCTCCTTTACTTCTAGAGGTATGTCCAAAGATGCAGAAACTGTCCTGGTGAGACTAATAATAACTAGACAGCGCACAGAGAGCGCATACCCCCGCCAATGCCATTGCCATTAAATAGGAACCGGATCCGGATCCGCCCCAAAATATAATCAACCCTTTCTTGATCCATGGCCAACTTTTCTACAAAATTTAATCGTAATTCATCGAGAACTTTTGCAGATATTGTACAGGATACTCCGGATCCAGATCCGTCCCCAAATTTAATAATTCCTTCCATGGCCCATGGCCCACTCTTCCAGAAAATTTCACCAGAATCCGTTCATAACTTTTGGAGTAATCCTGCTAACTGACAAACACGCATACAAACAAATTAACGCGCGTAAAAACATAACCTCCATGGTGTAGGTAAAAATACGAAATTAATGTCATTGGACTAAAGTAGTTAACAACTTCAATACGATGGGGTGTCTTATTTTGTTGTCTCTACCAGGCGATTTTTATTTTCATCTTTATCCTCATACAGTGATGACATATTATATTGTTATATTCTAAGCTGACTGAAACCGTCTGAGTGTAGCAAGAATAAAATATGTCATGGCAAAGAACGTGTTATGAGAGACCTGTGGCAGTGAAGGCCGTAGACACAATGGCGATCAACCCTCTGAGGTGGAACCAGAAACACGGGGAGTTAATGATGTGAGAATTATTGTTTAATTTAACATACTGGGCATCCTGGTGATAGTTCTCCCACTGTCGTACACTGTCTTTCCTTGTTTCTAGATCCTAGACGATGATAATGACGATGATGATGATGATATGTATTGGTAGCAGACTGGATGCTGATTAGGGGAAAGATCTCACAGTGAAGACGTCAGGAAGTTTTGTTAAATGTATGATCACTCCCTCTTTAATCCAAAAAGTTCGATAATCTCTCTCTCTCTCTCTCTCTCTCTCTCTCTCTCTCTTTCAACATACCCTTGTCCATCCCTGTTCTCATTTTCACATCAAATACTCTCACACACTCAGAACATCAACAAACATTATGACTCAAAACGTAAACATGGACGTGATTCGGTTATTCCTCGGAAAGCGGATGTGTACATGCGTGCCAGGAATGTGTGTGTGTGTGTGTGTGTGTGTGTGTGTGTGTGTGTGTCTTTTTTATGTGTGTCTGAGAACTGTTCCTGGAGGTATGTCAAGTTTCACTTTCCCTTTGAATTTTTGGAAACTCCAACTTCTCCCTTTACTACATCATTGCCCTGTTTTTCATTTCTCATCTTTACACTCCCCATCATCACTCTGAAAGAATCCTCGTCATTCCACAGATTACTGCCACTGCAGGCTCCCTTTCTTTTCAATGCCCTTTTCTCTTCATTTTCGAAACCTGTGCTAAAACAACACCGCATTTTAAATTTCCTATCGTCATTGCACTCTTTCACATTATTATTATCTCTACAGGCAAAGTATTTACTCAACAAATGCTCTTTATTATATTCTCTAAGTCCTTCCTTTTCGCTCCTTACACCTTTTCCTTGCAGAACAAGCATTTTCATTTTCCACACCTACATTATTAATATCACATTATTCTCAACTCCCCCACGCCATTCTCGTCTTCACTTCCCCTCTCTCTACACACCCCAGCCTCACTCCGCAGATACCTTGATTCCAGAAGTCACTCCTCATTGTACATGTTCTTCATTCTCTTCGTACACCAGACCTGCCCAAATACAACCAACATCTTATTCTAAACTCCCCCATGCTATTGTTCTGCTAATTTTGCCTCTTTCGTAGCTTTTATTCGCACTCAACAGATATTCATACCACTCGACAAGTCATTCCTCATTACACAGACCAGTTCCTCCTAATTCTTCCGAGTAGCATTAATAACCTTATTCTGCCTCTCACACCCCATCCAAACTCTGCAAGTAGTCCATTATTCTACAAATCTTTCCTTTCATTTTTTACGTTCTTTCCATTCTCCACTGGCCTTCATTTATTTTCCAAACCTGCTCTATCAACGTAAAATATTCTAAACTCTGTCATATCACTGCCCCCTGCTCGTTCCTCCTCTTCCTGCACACTTCAGGTCTTCTCCAATGAAAAGTTTGCTTTTTTTTTTTTTACAATACCAAAAAATATGGCAAAACATCGGTCAAACCAAAATTCATCTAACGTAGGGGTCTGGTTATATCGTTTATTGACTGAATTCTCATCATCCTTCCATATTCGCTTCTCATTCCCACACACTCTTTCTTCGCTTCCATTTCTTTTCATTGCTTCCACCTTCACCATAACCACCCGTTTTTCATATCAATCTTCGTTTCTTCTTCGCGTCCTTCTCTCTCACCAGCGCCTTCATCTATTCGTGAACTAAATAAACCCATTGTACAGCACATCCTACATTTTTTACCGACACTTTATTCTTCCCTACCTTATACACATATTGATTCAACTCCTCCCTACTTCACGTCCTTCATCTCATACCGACAATTTCGACTCAGCCAGCAGTCCCTCACGTTATCCATTGAGCTCTCTCCTATTCACCTCACACCCTTCTCCCTCCTTCTGCTCTTTCACACCTCATAATATATATATACATTGTCTTATACAATATGCTGCCGCTTCCTCATTTCAATCCTCTTTTTTATTTCCTTTTTATTTTCTCCTCTACAACACCTCACCTCACTTCCACCTCAAATTAAACAAATCACCCTCATCTCATACCTCAAGCTCTCTCCTCATTCCGCTACCCTTCGCTTCACTCCCTTCACCTCAAATTGAGAGGCCCTTCTCAGTTCAAGTAACTATCGCTTTACCGGCCATCCTTTCCATTTATATCATATATTCATAATCCACTGGTTTTTCTCATTCTGCGTTGTTCTTCCGCTCTCCATACTGTTCTCCAATATTCCACACTGTCCTCTCTCATTACGCACTTCTCTGCCTCACTCCATACTAACTTTCCCCATTCTTTTCATGCCTCACACTCCACATACTGAACAACCCTTCCTCATTTAACATTAACTCTCCTCATCCTTACCCTCCTCATTCCACAATGACTTTCTGCTTTCTCACCATTGCTACTCACGCCACATCACTTTTCCTCATTTTACACTGGTCCTCCCTAACCTCACAATCCTCATTCCTCACACTTCTTCTCATACTATATTACCTATCCTCATCCTCACACTCCTTCTTCCTCCATGTCATTCTTCCTGATCCTCACCAGCAGTCCTTACCATCCATCCTCATTCTACATTATTTTTACATCATAACACTTTTTATTTCTCACACCTCTTTCCACTTCACACCGCCCTACCTCACATCATATTAGCTTTCCTCATCCTCACCGCACATCTCATACCACACATTCCTTCATTCCAAAATATCTTTCCACATCCTCATACTCCTCATTCCTCACACTTACCATTCCACACCACTCTACCTCACCTTCTTCATTCTCACCCACCTCCATCTTCATCCTTCTTCTCAAGCCACACACCTTGTCTATCTCCACACTATCCTCCTTCAGCCCCACCTTGCTCGTTCCACACCGTCTTTCTCCCTCCCCGCCCTGCCCCTCGCTTCATACACACACAACACTCTTTCTGTCATTACCATCTGAAAGGAACATCTTTGCATAAGCCACGAGACGGGTTGGTGCTAAGTTGTGTACAGCCTGCTACAAAAGTCAGACCGTGCTTTTTGGGAACGAAATCTTGATATTATGTACAGTCAGGCAATGTTGGATCGTACTCTGTGGATGTCATCTTGGAATTCCTGAACGATTATCTGAGTCTCTTCTAAATGATGAAAATCTAAAATTAGCGATTTGCTACCGATGATCATGGTCTTCGATTTCTGCACAGCAAGATAATTCTTTTAACAAGTACTTACCTTGCTCAAACAAGCACTCGGGTTTCGCTAAATAATATGTGGTTGGAATTTAATATACTTTGCTTTAGTTTGTTAATGGCTCAAGTTTTTATTGACTTTGATGGAGATACTGAATTTCTTCAAGGATTATCTAAGCTTTCTTAAACGTCAAAAAAATTTATTTGAGACACTTTTGTCTCCATCCTGGAATCTTAAAATTTCCAATGCTTTATTTCTTCCTGATACCGCATGACTGTATTCAAGTTAGGGCAGCCAACCCGTAGTGAGGGACTCAGTGAAGGCTGTATCTAAACCCTACAGACTGAAAAACTAGATTATACTTAATAAAACTGTGCAGTGATATGAAGATCAAGGTTTTCCTAAATATCAAAAGGCAGGAATTAGAGGATATTTTTTACCAGTCATCTTCACCCTGGCATCTCCACAAATCACGTCTTTTATACCCGGAGTATATGTTTGCACGACCATAATTTCTACCTTATCACCTTCAACTTTTGGAACAGTTTGCTGGGTAGGATGTTTGGTTCGTTTAAAAATATTATCATGGACTCCTTTGACCTTGAAGAATGCATATTTAGTATTAAGATAAGGATGGAATGAGGAGGACTATCTGTGTGTGTGTGTGTGTGTGTGTGTGTGTGTGTGTGTGTGTGTGTGTGTGTGTGTGTGTGTGTGTGTGTGTGTGTGTGTGTGTGTGTGTGTGTGTGTGTGTGTGTGTGTGTGTGTGTGTGAAGGAAAACCATAAAATTTTATCACTTTCCAACACGAGCTCTAGTGTGTGTAACAATTACATGTAACCATTCTTAAAAAGCTTTCCCGATATTATTAACATACAAGTAAGCATGAATTATTGTAAATTAATCCATTAAAATTCAGCCATGTAAGTGCAAAGAAATATATACTTACTCACTGATGGACAGATCGAAAAAGAGGAATAGTTTGACAGAGATATACATAGACAGACAGATTTACGTGTACACTGACAAATATATATAATCACTGACTGACTGACTGGACCGCGGACACGTAATTTAGGTTTATTAATCAGAAATTATATATAGCGTAAAACACTGGCTGTACATTCACTGAAATTTTTGTTCTAGTTGTATATTTCTCTTTTATGATCTCCAAGACATTCAAAATTACATACGGATTTTCACAACATGACAGTATTCTGACCCGATTCTAACATAAGGAGCTGAATTTCGACCATACTGTAAAGACACAAAGCAAGTGTGAAAGGAATGGAAATGAGCTGAGAGGGGCATGTGGAGTTACGTGAAGAGACGAGCAGACAAATGAGAAAGTGAAGGAACGTTGTGGTGTTGATGTAGAAGTGTTGGAAAGTATCTGAAGTACCTTGAGCCATGTGGAGAGAATAAGGAGTGAGAGGTCGACAAGGATCGTGAAGGTAAGTGAGGGGAAGGTGAAAAAGGCAGAGGAGACTGAGGATGAGATGGTGGGTGAGACAGAGAGGTATATAAATGAGGTGGGTGTGAGATAGAGAGAAGAGACCGCAGTTTGATGCAGAGACAGGAATTACATGAAGGCGATTAATTTGTGACCACCTCTTCCAGGGTTAAGGAGTCTGGGTATTGACAGATAGATGTTAAATTTTGCGAACTACAAAAGGAAACAGCTTCTAATAGCACTCCAGCTTAAAAATTCAAAATACTCAAACTGATACATTCTGATTTAATGATTCTAAAACATTCATACCTTCAGTACCCTCATACAGAACACACACAATCAGAACATCCACACTTCTATCACTCCCTGATTAAGTCTTGCGTGTATAGTACTGTACATGAAGGATGGCGTTGGGCATTTTTATTTAACAGGAAGCCTTAAAGTGTAAAACCGAGCTTCACGACAAAGAGCCAGTAGAGCGGAGGGCGATACTCAGTACCTTCCAAGCAACTTCCACGTGAAGCAATCTTGGGCAGTATTAAGCTAACCCACTCAAAACACCCTGACAATTACACTTAGATTCAGTGTATTTAAAACATGCACACGTCTGATTCTCCAATTCAACACACTCAAAAAGCTTAAACGTCTAATACACTTGACTAAAACATACGAGTAAAAACCTCACTTTCAGTACAGTCTGATTAAACGCTCTTACAAGACTCAATACCTTCAGAAATTCCACACACTCTGATTAATACATTTAAGCATTAAAATCTGTAGTACACTTTCATTTACCGCACTCAGATAATCTACGCTTCCAGTACACTCTAAGACATTGAAAGCTCCCACACTTTCAATACACTCTAATTTGGTATATTCAAAGCACCCAAACTTGCAACGGACTATGATACAACATATTCAAAGCACCCACATTGTCAGTATACTTTGATTTAACACATTCAGAACAAGCAAATATTAAAAACACCCATACACTTAACACACTCTGATTTAGGGGAAAAAAAATTCTACAGGTTTAATACATGCTCTGTCAACTCATTCCAATCTCCGCTACGTTTGGACTTGACCCATTTACTGAGGTCTCTATTAAGCTAAATATAACAAACCAGCATCAGCAAGAATGAAAATAAACATGGCATCATTATAATGAAGAGTTTGACAGACTGTTTCAAATCTCTTCACTAACAGAGATCGTCAATGCGACATCAAAAATGTAGAAAACGTATCGTCGTCCTGAGAGGATTAATACACTAGATTATGCAAGGACGAAAATGTACTCCATGGTACACAGACATCCACGCACCGAAATATTTCATAACAATAAAAGCGAGCACACACACACACACACACACACACACACACACACACACACAGTCCGTTCCAAAGGGTGGTGTACTAAGATTCATTTCCATGTTAGTAACACCAGTGTATACCTCTCTCTCTCTCTCTCTCTCTCTCTCTCTCTCGTTCCCATCCCTGCTCACTTTCGTAAGTTCTCTGTCGCCTTCTCTTTCTATTCAGTTGTATCTGTCTGCGTTCATCACTTTTTATTTATCCCCAACAGGCGGCTGAGGCCTTATGCAGCTTACTGTGGTTAATGCCAGAGGACTGTACTCGCCACAGAAAAACCTCCAGTGGTCCAAGGGTTTCAAGACATTCTGGTGTCCAATGGTTGAAGACTATCTCGATTAACTCCTAAACGGCGGCAGAAGGCGCATGTAATTTACTCTGGCCAACGCCTTACTCGCCATAGGGAATCTCTCCACGACTAAGGCTTAATACTGAGAAACATTTTTGCTGTATATCTCTTTTCCCTGTTCTATTTTATTTCTTCATTTTTTTATTTACTTTGGTTACGTAATTTCACTATTTTCTGTTGATGCCTCTACTACCACTTTCTGGCCGTAGGTGGGGGCGCCCACCATCCACTCACTGATGTAATGCTGTCTGCTTCTCTCTTTCAGTTTCTCCTATCATTCCGGTCACTATTTAAATGTCAGGACCAACTTGCCTAGCCCGGAGCTCCTACGCTCCTCATGGGGCAACAAAGGATTACATGATGAATGAATGAATGAGATAATCTGAATAAACTGTTCTGAAAAAATAGCTTTTTTTCAAACCCTCCCGTTTTCAAAAATCCTGCACACGGCCCTAATACATACATACACACACACAATACTACTGCTACTACTACTACTACTACTACTATTGTTACTGCGACTACTACTACTACTAATAATAATAATTTTACTTATCCATTGGCCTTCTCATTCCTTCTTTTCTTTCTTCTTTCCATCCAACCTCCCTCCTCCCTCCATACCTTGCAACCACACCTCTTACCAACAACCCCTTACAATAATACCATCCATTAACATAACACACACACCTCTCGAATATCCATCTGTCTTTTCTCATTCCCCCTTTTCTTTCCTTCCACCCTCCATCGTTCCTTCCTCCATAACCTTCAGCCACATCTTATACTAGCAATCTTTCCCTATACTACTAAATCATTTAAACTAAGAAAGATAACATAATACCTCTCAAACACTATTATTACATCAATTTCTTTTTGCCTATGTAATCTCAGCGATAAAGAAACCAAGAAAAAATATGCAGAACGAAGCAGCAAATGAAAATACAAACTCTCCCACCCAGAAGTTATTGTTGAATCATTAACACATTTTCCTCACAGTGAAATCCTGTGTTAATTATACGGTCAGTTAAGTTAATCCTTCCCTGCTAAAACAATTAACACTTCCTCACAAAAAAGTCAATGTTAAGCAATATTAAATTAGGTAAGATTCCTACTTATTCCGCCAAAACAATATTGCAGAACTACTAACAGCTCTTCCCCACAATAAACGCCATGCTAAGCAGGCATCACAAACACTGTATCTTCAATCCTGTCGTAAAATAAAGAAAAAATATAGGAAACAGAAAAAAAAGTGTACCTAAACCACTGACACTAAATCCTCAAGACCCTTATTAATTTATGCAATTTATTCATTTATAATTCTAAGACAGAAGGTAGGGCAGATGCTACTATAAAAGGTTACTGAGGTCCCACCACAAATCTAGTATTAAGTAGATATAAGAGCAATAGTAATAAACTTTAACCTTATCCCACCAGCACATAATTATGTGCAAAACCATTAACACGTCTGTCTTACTTATTCTCTCTCTCTCTCTCTCTCTCTCTCTCTCTCTCTCTCTGAGGGCAAGGGAGGGGTAACTGCTATAAAAATCCCCCCTACTGAGGACGCAAAGGCACACCCTCTACCTTGTCCACGCACCATCTCCCTGCTAATGCACCCTTAATACCGCCTCTGTGGTGCCCTATACAGTCCCATCTCCCGGGGCTCTACCAAAGATATCTCACACTACGGCAAACAGCAACTTCAATTAACCGGACATCCATTATAGAGATAGCTTTACTCTTTGGTCTGGTAAAGATAGCGCCACGCCAATAAAAGGATCCGTTACATTAGGGGAAAAAATAGAGTTTCTCAGGTTGTGGTGGGGCTTTACACACCACCTCACACAGTTAATGGTTGTCTAATTTGGGTTTTGTGTGATTAGGATGTCGGATGGGTTTGGGTTTGGTTTTAAGGAGGTTTTAACGCCCTGACTTATTATCCTTTTGCTCCTATGGTTTATGGTTTTAGCGCTTGTCTCTGGTTTGTAAACGGAAAACTTATGCCTGTCAAAAAATGGATAGCGATCATTAACTGCATGAGTATTAAGGAAAGTGAATCTATCTACCATTACATCTATCTTTCAGTCTGTCTGTTTATCTATCTATCTATGTTTTTCTGACTATCGGTCTATTTCTACAGATCTATCCATCTGTATATCCATATGTCTATCTATCTATCTATCTATATCTATATAAATATCTATATCTATCTATCTAAATCGAGAGAGAGAGAGAGAGAGAGAGAGAATCTTACAAATCAAGAAACTAAATCACCGTATTTCCTCCCTCCCTCCCTCAGACAGCAACGACGATCATCAACACCCCAGTCAAACACAAACAGACATCAATTGCAAGGACTGAATACGATAAATGTCACATCTGAGTTACGGTTGATGGCGACGGAAATGATGATGACAAATGATGACGGTGATTGATGGTGGTGTCTCTCCTAAACAACGCACCACTGAAATCTATTATCCGCAAATCCACGCATCCACATTTACTTTGTTTGTGTCCTGGTTGTCGGCATGTAGTTGTGGTGTTTGATTTGAGAGAGAGAGAGAGAGAGAGAGAGAGAGAGAGAGAGAGAGAGAGAGAGAGAGAGAGAGAGAGAGAGAGTGTAAAATCACGTATCTACAACCAAAAATATTGCTGTTATTGCTTTTCTTACATTCTGAAACCTACGTCAGTGGAAAATGTCGAGTCCCATTCGATAAGTATTTATATTTTCCAATTGTCAACTAATATACGAAAGTAATGTTATGCCATAACCTGAAGAAACGTTTTGGATGCACTTTAATACGTATTATCCTGAATAACAGCACGGAATGTACCAGATAACTTCTTCTCGGATATACCCCAGAACACGAGAAAAATATCTCTTGATAAACGTCACCAAACCTGTGGATGGCCCAAAACTTTTGTTGGTCACGGTCGACGTGAGGGTCGGTGAATGATGACTTACCCACTTCACTCGGATGACATTTATTTTACTACTGATCTTATTTGCAGGCGATTTTATTCACTTTAGATTTTTTTTTCCTGACCGGAGGAGTTTGATTCTGCCTTCACTAACTTCTTGGATAATGAGTGTTCCTTCCTAAATTAATAAAATCGCCTGGAGTTACTATATATAAAATACAGCTAAAGACATTAACAAACTAAATGGATGTTGACGTACTGCAAAGTAACAAAACTCATCTTTTTCAAGCTCTATGGCTGGTAGGATTTCCTTCACCTGAGCATAATTGTCTGAAATATAACTGATGGAACAAATCATAACCGATTACTAAATGACGATATGAATATGACTGACTGGAGGATACGTGAAGTACATACGAGCTGAGGCTGACCACGGAATGAATGAAAATACACGAATATCAAGTCATCAAAAAGAAACAAGCAAAATAGAGAACGGAATAAACAAACCCTACACAGCAAAGGATGAACAAAAACACTCGGGAAAAATAATAACAACCTCGCAAATAAAGACACCACTAAAAATAACTACACGACACAAGGGGCCAAAAAAACGGGAGACAGAAATGGAGGTATGGGATGAACCAACACATTTCGTGGGACAGGACTGAGGCGGATAGTTCACCTTGGCATTTCAATCACCTGTGTGCATGACTAGCTGGTGGGATAGGTGGATGGGCGAAGGGATGGGTTTAAGGAGAGAGAGAGGGAGAGATGAAGAGACAGACAGACGGAAAGACGAACATATAGAGGCAAACATATAAACAGAGAGACAGACAGACATTAGATAGACAAACACACATAGACAGATAGATAAACAGATAAATCGAACTGGAGAGAGAGAGAGAGAGAGAGAGAGAGAGAGAGAGAGAGAGAGAGAGAGAGAGAGAGAGAGAGATTACTTGATGGATCGATGAAAGGTTGAAGGATGGGTGGGTGGGTAGATGATAGTGCAAGTGACTAGGGGTGAGGGGATATCGGTACTAAAATCAAAATGTATTTACAGATATCTAAGCCATGAGCTGTTCAATAATATAACCTATGCTCACTGGTAATATTAATCTGAAGCAATGGATGTATATCAACAGAACTTACAAAGCATACTTCATATTAATCATAATTCGAAGAATATTAGAACTTACCAGATCCCATTTCGATAAAATGTTACTTACTGCGGCATATACAGCTCTTCATCATTTACAACATGCCTACAGAATCTGGATGAAAGAACTCATCCTGTGAATAAGCGCAGTGTATTCTAGATAAAATTTCTGTTATGTATGGCTCATTATCATGACGATCCTTCTCTGCATGTTCAGTTAATCTGTGGTCTTATTATAAAGGCATGTATACTTTCATTGTGTATAGGAAATAATCACCTGTAACAGAAACAGTTAATAACCTTACCTCAAAGAGTCAGTGTGAGACCTACCGGGTGATATGTGGAGCTGGCAACGCTGTGGCAGCAATAGTATTACTGTGGGAGAGACCAGAGGACGAATTAAGCCCTTCAGCCCATGGATGTGTTCTGGCTAATGCCAAATAGTTTTATTCAACTATTAAGAAATCATTCGACTCTAATGTGTAAAAAAAAAAAAAAAAAAAAAAATCAATTTTTATGACTTTTTCTCCCTGTATGATTGTATGCCTGGGTATTACAGAAGAGTTTGGTATATTGTATTTATTCAAACATCGATGGAAAAAGTTGACAGAACGTATAGGGTACGAGAGCATCCGCTGCAGTGTCTTACAAGATGCAAGTGCACTGTGATTTAATATCTCGATAAGACCCACTTCTCATTTGCCCCATCTAGTGGTTGGGATGTCCCCCATCACAATGAACATGAGCAGTAAATTAAAAGAAAAACTGGCAGATTGAAAACAGAATGAAAAATGGAATCAGTAGAAAATATATATATATATATATATATATATATATATATATATATATATATATATATATATATATATATATATATATATATATATATATATATATATATATATATAAACACACACACACACACACACACAGATGGGTGGAAGGGAGGACTGAATAAACAACTTATGAATGAGAGGAATGAAACAAGAAGACAAGTGGACAAGAGAAGCGATAAAACTTAGAGGAATTCAAATGGAACACTGTATGGATTGACGGAGGAATGACCTTACATGTGATTAAAATAGGACTTTAAAGACGACTGTGCGAGTGACTGTAATTAGATACGGATCGATGGATGCAAATGTGATGATGGATGGAAGGACAGAGCAAGGAAAGTGATGGATGAATGGCAGTGCAAATGATGACTGATGGGAAAATGGATGAACGAGAGGGATAGATGAATGGGTGAATGGATGACAGTGCAAGTGATGATTGGTGGGAGAATGGATGACGGAGAAGGAGAGCTGGGTGGATGGATGGATGGATGAGTGTGCAAGTGATGATTAGTGGGTGGATGGCTGAAGGATAGAGACTGATGAATGAGTGAATGGGTGGATGTGTGGACTGAAAGATGGATATAACAGCTCAAGAAATGATTATGGAAGGAAAGATTAATGAGATGGATAAAAGGATGAATGAATAAATATACTGACATAGATAAATGAATAGACGGAAGGAGGAAAGATAACCGTGCAAGTGATCAGAATTACACAGAAAATGGAAGCAATATGAGAAGGGATGGATGAATTAGATTGACATAAAAGAACAATGGAATTCCCGAAGACGAAATCAAGGGCCGTAGGTGGCAAAGCCAAAATGAAAGTTCTACATCCATCTGTTGGTTAGTCCGTCTGCTGCTTCCCTCACGCTCTACAGGCCGCAGTTGTGAACTGATTTTGACGACTGAGGTTTCAATTGAACTCTCTCAGTCTGATCATGTGCCTTCGTCTCAGCTGTCGATATCAGGTCAAATCAAAGCTCACAATAACCAAGAAATGTCAAGACGATGGGGCAAACACCCTACTGATAGAATGGAGGCATACAGTTATTATAAAAAAAAATGTCAAAGCGATGGAGCAAACTTCTTATCAATGGAATGTAGGCAAGAAATTTATATCCCTGGAAAGGGCAATCAAAATGCAGTACTTTATGCGTCAATACTATTTCACATAGCCCGCAGGAGTTTGGCAAGCTCAATCAACACTTGAAATACTCACTACGTCGGTGTCACTACCTCATTAGGTGGCGTGAAAAAAAGCAACAGAATGATGTGTAAGCTAATCCTTTATTTGCTAAAGAAATAACTTGCACCTTAATGCCCGTCTGTGTAAGGCTCACCCAGTAGAACAGAGTGGTTGCTCAACCTGAAATCAGTGCACAGAAAAAAGAATCGCCGCGCACTGCAAGTATTATATTAGAAATCGTTCTAGAGACTGCAGTGTAGCAACAAGCAGCTAACACTATAAGGATGGAAACAGAGTTAAATAGGAAGGATTCGATGGAAAATGCAATGGACGCATGGATGAAAAATACCGATAATGGACGGTAGAATGGAGCTAATAGGAAGTGGACGGAAAGAACGATAAGGTTGGGCGCGTATTTCCATAAATAAATCAATGAATGGCTAGACAGATGAACTAATAAATGAGCTAAAAAAATGAACTGATCGATTTATGAATTAAGTTTGGAAGAAGAGGCAGAAGATTAGGCAGATAATTAGAATAAGCCAGTGAATAAAAAGTAGAACTATTTAAGAAATAGATGAAAGAATGGGTTTACTAAGGATTTACTGAGAAACCACGTTGAATGGGAGAATAAAACAGTGAATGGATTAGTTAATACCGAAAATATGTGACTGAAATGCTGAATGAGTGAATGGATGGACAGTAATGGTATGAATGGATTAATGAACGAAAACATGTATGAATGGAAGGACAGATGTTCAGTAAATGGAATGAGTAAATGTAACTAGACAAAGGAAAATAAAATCTAATATATCAAACAATGAAATTCAGAGTGTGGGGAATGAGGAACGCAAAAATTTCTGGATGTTGCTCATTTTGTTGGCGCTGAACAAAATTGTCTGACGTTAAGTAGAATAAAATACAATCGCTCTTAATTCCAGGCAAATCAAATGATCGAAATCATTTTTTCTGACCCACATCCTTGACATGAATAAAATCGTTCGAAGCCAGCCGTCATACAATGCAAAGATGATAATTAAGACATATCGCTTTGGACTTAAAATTAGTGTTGATGATGAAGATGATGATGATGAAGGGGGGGAGGAGGAGGAGGAGGAGGAGGAGGCGGAGGAGGAGGAGGAGGAGGAGGAGGAGGAGGAGGAGGAGGAGGAGGAGGAGGAGGAGGAGGACGACGACGACGACGACGACGACGACGATGACGATAACGATTACGATGATGATGATGATGATAATGATTCGCAGCTATGAGATTTACACTGAGGAAAGACAGATGGCTGAATGAAAGGGTGTGTGATCGAACAAACAGACTGATGAACAAATATTAAGGTGCTGGAATAATCTGGCATATCATAGCGGGGGAATATGATAATAAATGAATGGAAATAAATGAACGAATTGACAGAAGTAAAGAATATTATTTTTATTTCCTATTTTGTTAGTAACTGTTTGTCGATCCTTAGTGTTGCCTTTATTTACGTAGAATGTTGACGACGTAGAGATAAGGTGCACGAGAGAGAGAGAGAGAGAGAGAGAGAGAGAGAGAGAGAGAGAGAGAGAGAGAGCGTCATCCCAAAATCTCAAGTAGGCTGGAAAATAGGAAGGCCTGACTCACCACCTTCCCATTAACAAACTTAAGAGGGTGTGGGCGAGGACAAAGGAGAGGGCTTGGGCGTAGATGAGACGGGTCGGGGTAGTGCGAGGGAAGGGGGCATACAGTACGTTGTCAATCCCTTCCATGATTTTTCGCAAAGGGTGTCAATATCAGGAACACAAAACTAACATCCAAGCAAATATGAAGGCGTTTTCTGCAATGTGAGAGAGAGAGAGAGAGAGAGAGAGAGAGAGAGAGAGGCGGGTTATGGAGAGCCACCGCAGCCCACGAGAATGCTGCCCAGAGAATAGTGGATGGGGAATGGTCTTAAAATCTTACGAATATTCACAATTCGTTCTCATATAATTCCTTCAAATGGGTCTGTGATAGTGTTTCTGCTTGTATTTTTAAGGATGGTTTTTGTACTGAGTCGTATAAATTTTGTATGATTCCTGACAAAACTATACATCCCTAAGACTTATCCTCATTTCTTTCTCTCTCTCCCTCCCTCCCTCTCTCTCTCTCTCTCTCTCTCTCTCTCTCTCTCTCTCTCTCTATTTGATCTTATGCCTTCCTCTCCCGTCTCCCTTCTTTCGGAACATCTCCTTCCCCTTTTATTCTCTCCTTCAATCCACCTCATCTCATACTCTCGTCGTACCTCTTCTTCCACTAAATCTATCACGCCCCTTTCCTTCACCAAACCTTCGTTATTTCCTTCCTTACCCTTTCTTCTCGCTCCATCCCATCCGTCCCCTATTCCCTTCATTTTCCCTCCCCTTCCACCCTTCTAACCCATCCATCTCCTATCCATTCAGCCAATCATTTTTCTCCTCTTTCTCCCTTTTTCTCCCATCCAACACATCCGTCCCCCCCCCTTCCATTCCCTTACCCTCTTTCACTCCCCCTCCTCCTCTTTCCTCACCCTTGACATTTGCAATGCCTTCCTCCATCCTTTCATTCTATTAATAGCCATTCACTACATTCTTTGCCTCTCCCCTCCCCTCCACCGCGCTACCTCTCCTTCCATCCATCCATCTATCATGTCTCTCTCTCTTGACACTCCCTCCCCTCAAATGCCATCCTATCATCTTCCTTTTCTCCCTTTACTTTCTCTCCATCTTTCCATCCCAGGAAATCTATCCTCTCCCCTCCTCCTCTCCTATCCTATAATTGCATCCGCCTCGTCGCACTGCACTCTTCTCAGTTTCCTCTCCTACTTTTTTTATCGTTTTATTCCATGCCCTTTATTGTTTTTCTCCCTCTTTCCCTACACTTCCATCACACTTATCTTTTAATTGCTATCCTATCCATTTTCTTCCCCTTACTCCCCCTACTCTCATTCCATCTTTTCATCCTATCTCCCTATCTTCTTCCTTCTCTTTCTTTCTACTCTCACTTTCCTTTTCTCTTTCCCATACCTCTTCCCTTCCATCCCATCCCCCATGACCATCCCCCACCACCATCCCTTTCATAACATCCCCCTCATCCAATCACCTCACCCTTTCTTTTCTCTCCCCTTCCCTTTCCCTATCCTTTTTCCTCCTCCTTATCCCTTCCCCTAACCCTTCCATCTCATCCATTTCACCCTTTCTCTTCCACCTTCTCATTTTCGTCATCAGTCCCTCATAACATTATTCTTCCCTTCCCCCTACAGCTCTTTTCATCCCTCAGTTTTAAACCTTTCCTCCTTCTCTCGCCCCTCTCCCTTTCCTCTTCCTTTCCCCTTCGCTCACTCCTCTCGCATCCCTCTCCCCTTCCTCCTCCTTCTCCCTTCCTCTCTCCCTCCCACCACCTCTTTCCTCACCCTTGACATTCACAGAGCCTTCCTCCACTGGGCGACCTTGATCTAACTGCATGGCGAGGCCCAGGGGAGTTCCCAAGTACTGCTCCCGCCCTTTGTTCTGCGCCCCTGTTAGCTCCGGTTCGTGTAGTGGCGGCGGTCAGTTTGCACCACACACACACACACACACACACACACACACACACACACACACACACACACAGTCCTCGTCGGTGGCCGTATTTGCACCACCACGTTCTTTTGAAGTTGCACTGATCTGCACCATGCTCTCTGATTTATACCGGCAGATTTACACAACGCTACTGAAGCATACTTTTTTATTGCACCCCCTAATTTACATGGCTTCTGATTTATATTGCTTCTTATTTACACGCTTGGATTACACTATGGTCATTGTTACACAGCTCAGCCTTATTACATTCTGGCTCTAAATCATCTAGTTCATCTACACTGGTTACTTCACTCACTGTTTTACACACTTATTTACACTACGCTCTTTGATTTACACCAATATGTTATTCAATGCACTTTTATTTACACTACTGCAGGTTACGAGTATTCCACGATGCTCTACATACACCACACTCCTCGATTCGTATTACGCATTCATTACCCACTTATTTTTCACTACACTTAACCCCTTCAACCCGAGGACATTCTTATTTTTTCCACCCTTGTTATTTCCTCAAGTGTTACTTAGCTAAGGTTGCTGTCGAACTGTAGAGGTAAGATGCAACCCTTCAGTGGCAGGAGGCTCTCCTACACCAATTTGTCTGGTTGGAGAAGGAATAGCCAAGAAGGAGCACTCGTAATATGCAACACCCTCGTCCACCAAGTAATCTAAGGGCCGAATATTTGACTCTGCCTTGTGATTTTGATCTTCGATAAATTCAAGTTGAATTATTTCGTTCTTGTCTATCCGTTAACCCTTCCACCAAGTTTTGTTTAAATCAGATGAAAACTGTTTGAATTGGCGTTGCCCAGTGACATCGGCCTCTGACCCTTCTCAGTGATCTTGACCTTTGATTGATTGTTTTTACAATCGAATCTCATGTTCCTTGGTTTAACCTGAACCCTAACAAAAGTTTAGTCTGTATCAGATAAAACTGCTCATTTTGACCTTGCAGGTGACCTTGACCTTTTGACTTGTATTTCTTAAAACAAGAGGTTATCCTCTTAGTTGATTCTCTACTCATCCACTGTGGGATACAAATTAAACCAAAACTGTTTAAGTTATTTTTTCACACAGAGACAATCCGTCCAACTTTCACCTTGACCTCTGAGTTTAACCTTTGATTTATTGTTCATTTTTCTAAATACTGAACCTCTTGGTTCTTGCCTAACCCTTAACCCTTCCATCAAGTTTGATTCATCTCAGATCAAATCTGTTTCGGTTGACCTTGTCCTGTGACCTAGGCCTTTCACCTTTCCCTCTGACTGTGACCTTAGACTGAGCGTTCTCCAAATCTTGTCCTATTGCTCATGTCTTATCCTCAACCGTTCCATAAAGACTGATCTAAATCGGACAAAAATGTTAAAGTTGAACTTGCCCTGTGACCTTGATTATTGACTTACTGTTCTCAAAAGCAATAGGTTAACTCTTCTGGCTGACCCTCAATCCTTGTACCACGTGTGCTTAAAATCGGATAAAAAATGCTCGAATCATTTTATCACACACACACACACACACACACACACACACACACACACACACACACACACACACACACACACACACACACACACACACACACACTTGGATGCACCACTGAAAACCTAACACCTGCTCGTGCTCCGCAAGCGTGAGTCTAACTACAAAAAGGCATCCTCGTAGAGAATAGGTTAAATCATTAACACCTCGCAAGCATTGAACGCACTTACACTAGTACCCCTTTAAAAGGGTATTATGGCAAAATACTTATCATCTATAGCTGTATCTGTACCTTAACTAAGCTTTTACACAAGCCACGTCGTAGTATTACACCACTCAGTTATGCAACATACGTTAATAGTTAATTTCATATTAACGTAATTCCACCAGACAATATGTATCTCTTTCTATGGTTTGCACTTATTGCCCTGTTATTTCACCTTTTACTCAAATACGTAACAATAACACACGCTTCATTAGGCTATTACTCATTTATACTACATAATTTTTTACGCACCTACACCAGCCACTATATCCAAGTTGTAAGATCAAACATATTATCACTGCATTACAATGAGCTGAATATTAACATAACTATATCACGCACTTCCTCAACATACAAACACGAACAAATAAAGACCTTGTTATGGCACCTCGCAGGATATCCTGTTATAATAATTAAGAGTAAAAAATAGTGCAGGAAGTGAGCACAAAGGAGTATACGTAGTTCACGGCTTCATAATGATAGATGTTGACCGCACTCCTCACGGCCAAGGTAAAGTCGCGGCTCAGGCAACACACAGAAAGGGGGACAGAGAACTATATTCGGGTTGTTATCAAGTGACAGAACTGGACATTCCGTGCATCTTGAACACTAAGTCTTGGTTGCATGAAATTCGGTGATCCTTAGTGATGGGGAAGAAATTATTCTCCTTGGCTACGAAAAAAATGTACTCTCCACTGTGCACTATATCTTGCCGTAAATTGATTTGACAGGGGTCAGGGATCTTCGGTAGGTTAGAACAAACGCACTGTGCTTGATCAGGCGCTCACTGTCGCACCGAGTATTAAGAATATATTGAAGACAAATATAAAAAGCTTAATTTATCTCCTTCAGCCCGAGGACGTCTCTCAGTTTTGTTCTAGCTAGCAACAGACTATTCTATTCATCTTAGGGGAGACTATTCTAACTGGAGACTTTAGATACTGCCTTCATCAACTCCTTTTCGGTATTAAAGTATTCTAGATAATATGAAATCATCTGCTAGTAGCAGGAGTAAGATATGGATACGACATTGGATTGAAAGAATTCACGCAGCTCGGCTGCTTGATGGACGGAGCAGCTGCCTCGTAATCATGGGTTCGGACGCCTGAGTTTGTGATGCTGTGCCTGAATAAGACCTTGGATCGACTACAGTAAATGCCAGCCCCCTTATCAACCCTTCCTCAGCCACAGTAGGGAGGGATGGTTTACTCCTCGCTACTGGAGAACTCCAGCCTTACAGTACATCAGACATATGATAATTGCGATAATAATCATAGTTATCACTATTCCTCCTTACCACCTGCCGACACATCAATAACAACCAAGTCGAATTCTGTTACACCTAATGGTAATGAGATATTGGCAAAATATCACATTACAAACGATTTAAATTTGTGCCCGACTGATGGTAAGGGTTCGTGGCGCCAAATACTGGTCGGTGAGTTACTGGACCTCAAAAATTGGGCTTCTTATTCAATGTCCAAAACCATAGTAAGGTAGGCAAATAGGAAATGTTACGGATAGCGATCACAAACTCTTAAATGTTCATGCTATACACATCATGAAGTTTCTGTCGGTGGAAAAATGAGCATAAGATAACATCTTCATATCATTACAGTATCTCTCTGCCATGATATCTGCCAGCAACACTCAGTAAAAGTTCGGATGAATTATCGTTTTTATCCTTGCTCTTTCAGGAAGCGAAATCCACTTTTTACTACCATAACATGCCATCCAGGCAATTACCACTTCAGTCATGGTGGCCAGAGGGTATGAGGCAAAGAAGTAATATATATATCCTCTTCCTTCACCTAATACCCTACATCACGTGTAGATGCAGTCAGTGTGAAATGGTGGCCTGCAAATAGTATGTGCAGTGCAAAGGAAAGTGACTGAATGTAAGAGTGTGTTGATGAGAATAAGTATTATTGGGTGATGAGTGTGGTATGTGTGAAGGATGTGACGATGTGCGATGGAGAAAGAGGACATAATTATGCCTGAATGTGAAAGAGTGTGGCTGCGTGTGCTTGCTATGATAATGTGCAAGTCAGTGAGGTTGTGAATTTATGGAATCTGTTCGCTTGAGATTGAGTCAAAATGTGTGGTTGAGTG
>NC_137004.1:28935384-28997884 GCF_032717465.1 Coenobita brevimanus
TCCCACACATAAGCAACTGAAACACCTTTACATGGCACCACTTAGCCAGAAAGTTGTCCACAGTAACCTATGCTGGGCCTATCTCATTCAGGACTGTTGTGATAGTAATGGTGGGTTGATGTCGCTGAGAATAGGTAAATGTTTTGGATCAGAAAAGAGTTATAAAAATTCTAATTCCCTCCTTATTTTTCCATGTCCCAGCCAAAGATCTACCTCGATATATTATATTCATCAGTCCACTCATCTACCGCTTGCAACACCGAAGATTTCAATACCACATCTAACTATAGGTATACGACCCTTACCTACCACACCTACATACATATCACATCTACCTGTACGTACCATGCCTACACACACACACACACACACACACACACACACACACACACACACACACACAAAGCGTACAGGTAGTCCATGGTTATGAAATGTGCATAACTGACTGAGACCAAAACATACACACACCTACCACAGTTGCTACCATCCACCTCCCTGCCTATCTAGCAACCAACCAACCTACTTATCTACCTATCTACCTACCTGAGAGAACAAGAGAGAGAGATTGATTTATGACGTCCCTAATTACCCTAAAATAGCAGGTAAGCAGAATACACCAGTTCACCTTTACCTGTATTATTGCGTCAAGGGCCAAGGAAGAAAAACCCGAAAATAGAAATTATAAGAACCAGGAAAGTATTTGTACATGACACTGATCTTATGAATTTCTTTATTTCTTGTCTTGGTCTGTTTTGCGTGTGTCAGTCAATCTGCCAGTCTCAAGCAATGTATATGTCCTTCTTTCTATCTATCTGTCTATTTATATCTATCTATCTATATATTCATCTAACATCTCAGTCAGTCGCCCCCACTTTCCACTTGTATTCTTACCTCGATAACCTTGCATACCGATCTAGTTTTTCCTGTCCCTCCAGTCCGAACTTTATACCCCTTTAAATACATACATACCTTTGCCTTTTTCCCCTCTCCCTGGAACCCTTTTTTCCTCCTTTTAACGCTTCACTCGCTCCCATCAAGACCTCATCCTCGTTCCACTCATTATCCTTATCCTTCCTTATTTTTTCTGACTCTCGCCGATTTCTGTTCATCTTACTTTTGCGCTTCGCCTGTCTTCTTCCCTTTACATCATCTATCCGTCCTCATTCTCCACATCACTCATTACTCTTTTACCTATCCCCTGCTTCCACTCATTTCACCTCCCCTTTCTTTATCTTCCAATTTTCTAACGTTCTTAACCCACTCTCCTCTGTCTATTCCCTCCTACTCATCTCATTTCTTCCCTTCTCTTATCTTTCATTTTTCAAACATTCTTAACCCATTCTTCCTCTCCCATATCTTTTTCTTTCCCTTTATTTTAATTTTTCAACTTTGGAACCAGTCGAGGAACCTGCTTCAGATGTCCAGATGTCCACCTATGACACACTAACAAAAGCTGCTCCTTTGTTACTGACCACCATCCCTCCCCTCGCTCTTCCTTCATTTCCTATATTTCCATTTCTTTTTTTTATTTCCCCGCCTCCTCTCATTTCCTCGTACTTTTTTCATTTCCTCACCCATCTTCTCCCTCTCTTTCTCTAGTTTTTCTTTTTCCTATACTCCTCCTCTCCTCTCATTCACCCTCTCTCTCTTCTCCACTCCTTCTATTCCTTCCCCTCCATTTACTCCCTCTCTCCCTCCTCCCCTCGCCCCTCCTTTCTCACGCTCCGATGCTCTGATTCCCAAGTTCACTTTTTACAGCTCAATCCTCCCTCTTGACCAAGGCCTCTCTTTGACTCACCTTAATCCCTATCATCCACACATCCATTTCGTGCTTCTCCTCCATCCCCATCTCCACAACGAGCGGTCTTTTCTAAACTGAATAAAATCGTCTGGCGGATGCAAGACTAAAACAAAAAAGGTTTCATCCACATAAGGAGATAATCTTGTTTCCGGCTGCTTGGAACATGTGGAAGGTAAGTTTTTATTTCTTGCACTTATCTTTCCTGTATCTATTTTTTTTTCTGCAGCACACTATCGTATCCCTTAAAAGGGAACGAAATTACTTCCTATTATTACTCTGTCATTCAGCTGTGACTTACTTAATATTTTTTCCCCTCTAACAAGTCAATACGAACACTTACCCTCTGCGTTGCATGCGTCCCCTTTTGTATACCAGTATAATGTTCGGACCTGAAAAAGTAATTAAGATTTGGTCAAGTGACATTTGTGCCGTTACAGGGTCATAATATCTTCTCTCTAGTCGCTGACTATATATATATATATATATATTACACGTTCTTCCTTAACAACCAAACTCCCTTGCTGTCAAACACCAGCAACCCTCAACAACAAGAACACAAAAACAGAGGCAGAGGAAAAGGGGAATCATACCCAAGCACCTCGGGGTTAGCAACAACATTCCCAACTGGTTACTGCATATGACCAACAAAAATATATACGTGTATAAAGGACATTCCGTGCGGCAGCACCCACACCATTCCCAAGCTAACAGATACCAATAACATCGAAAACAACGACGACAACGGCGAAAAGGAGAAGAACCAAAACAAAAACAATAGCATCAACAAAGAAGGGTGGAGAATAACATCAAAGCCGTAAAATGAAAAACAATGTGCTTCGAAGTCGGTAAAAACATGTACGTGTAAAAGAACAGTAGAAGATGTAACAGCAGCAGCAACCACAGTCCCAAGATGTCGAAGACAACCTTCAAAATCCCCCCCTACACACACACACACACACACACACACACACACACACACACACACACATACACACACACAAAGTATCGTATTTAACTTTCAGCCCGAGGACGCATTTTTATTTCTTGCTACTGCCAAAGGATTTTAATAGTCGAAAGAGGTTAATGACGGCTACACCTAACTGTCCTGACCTGAGTAAAATGGCTTGGAGACGTCTACAATAAGAGTATAAGACGACAATGTATTGAACTGGGTAATTCCTTCAACCCTATGAAGTTTATTGTACTTTTTTCTTGCTATATACAGAATTTTTCACTCACTTCAGGAGAGAGATTTTACTAACTGGAGGAATTATATGCAGAATTCATTAACTCCTTGAAAACGAGTGTTTTTTCTCATTGTGAATAAAGTTACCTTGTCGTAGCAAGAACAGGCTAAAGAAGTAACCGTAATTACTTACATCTGAGGTAAAATACAAAAATAAAGCAGAATATTAAAAAGGAATTATCAAACTTCCCTACAGTCAAAGCCAGTCCTAAGCATCTCAAAAAAAAAAAAATAAATATATATATATATATATATATATATATATATATATATATATATATATATATATATATATATATATATATATATATATATATATATATATATATATATATATATATATATATATATATATATATATATATATATATATATATATATATATATATATATATATATATATATATATATATATATATATATATATATATATATATCTACACTGTTCTATCATCTAATCCTTTATTTGTCCCATTAGGAGCATAGAGGCCCGGAGTTAGCCTAGTTCATCCCTGAGTGGCATTTAATGAGCAATAAACCTCAGCCACTCCTCGGATGCAAACCGGCGTAGGCCTTGTCCAGTTGGAGAGCCTTGAGACCACCAAGCGTCAAAAGGTTATATGGTTACCGTCCAACGCAGTAAAAGGTTTCCAAGGCTACAGGAAATCATTTGGCTTATCACTCATTGTACAGTCACTTGAACGTAGCAATTTATCAAGCTGGTGGATGATGAGTGCCCCCACCTAGCACTAAAAAAATAAATAAATAAGTAAATAGACGGAAAAATAAATCATAAATAACAATCTGAAATCTGAAGATCATAGCGATACGTTTACGAGTTTCCCGTCAAACTCAGGCTGTTGTATGATTATATAAAATGTAATTAATAAAATAACAGTGGAAATGATATTAACATCCCACAGCAAGAGCCACACATATTCTGCATGTCGAAAACAACTCCCTCTTACGAAAAGCTGCCCCCTCCCCCCGGAAAAAAAAAAGACCACCGGTAGAGGTACGGAAGAACAGACAGCTTAGAGACCCTCGTGCCCATGCAATTACAAAACTTAAATCAGTTTAATAAAGTATTAAAAGATGTAAGGAAACAATAGAGCAACCGCCATCCTTCCAGCCTCTACAAAAATACAGCAACATAGAAGCAACAGAACAAGAGCCACACATACTGCAACAAGAAACAGTAAAACAAGTCTCGCGTCCCACCTGTCGAAATCCATCCCCCTAACAAAAAGCGGAACAAAAGAGGCTCATCGGTGGAGGCACGTGAGCGAGGAGTGGAGGAGCAGGGGAGCCCCGTTTGTGTCCATCCCCTCAACTTTGCCCTTTTGACTCACTGCCTCCCCTCCCTCGCCCTTGATGCCTGCCAGGACTAGTCTACTGGGGTAGAGAGGGGTGAGGGAAGGAGGGATGAGGGACAGAAATTTGAGGGACAGAAGTATGAGGGAAGGAGGGATGAAAGACAGAAGTATGTAAGAGATGAGAGAAGTATGAGAGAGATGAGAGACAGAAGTATGAGAGAGATGAGAGACAAAAGTATGAGGAAAGTAGGGATGTGCGAATGAGACAGAGATATGGGGGAAGGAGGGATGAGAGGATGAGGTACAGAGGTGTAAAAGAAGGAGGGTGAGAAGATGAGATTTAAATAGATACGAAAGAAGATAGGGTACAGAAGGTGACAGAAGTACAGTACGGAGGAACGGAGGGGACAGAGGGAGGCGGGTTGTGGGTATACGGGAAGGAGAGGGATGACAAGAAGGAACAAACGGATGCAGAGGAGAAGAAGGGAAAGCGAGAGGGATGAAGTAGGAGGGTAGAAGGAAAGAAGGAATGAATAACAGAGTTACGAGGGAAAGAGGGCAGAAGGATGAGAAGGGAAGGGGTAGAATGATGAGTTATATTATACTAGACACGAAATAAGAAATGGTGAACAACGGGACTAAGGAGTAGGGGATAGAGGGAGGAGGAATTAAAGTAGGAGAGGGAGTAGATGGAGGAGGGGTAGAGGTATGAGGGAAGGAGAGACAGAGGCATGAGGGATGGAGGGATAGAGGTATGAAGGAAGAAGGGATAGAGGTATGAAGGAAAGAGGGACAGAGGCATGAGGAAAGGAAAGACAGAAGTATGGGAGGCGAAGGAGTAGAAGCATGAATGATTTGGTACTTGACAACAAAAAAAAGACGAAATAGTTTAGAAGTTGCCAATGACGGAAAAAAAATAAGAGGGGGAAAAAAGTGGGAACAGACAACGACGTACGGAAGGAGGGAGAATGGGGAGGGGATGGAGGGAGAGTGGGGAAGGGATGGAAGGAAAAATAAGGAGGACTGGAGGAGGAATGAGGATGGGATGGGATGGAGGAGGACATAGTTTAAAGAGGAAGAAATATTTGTTACGCAATGATGCATACAGGACGAAAAATGGGAAAGGGATAGGTTGGATGGGGATGGGGAAGATTAAGGATAGGGGGGGAAAATGGGGCTAGGCAAAAACATACGAAAAGGAGAAGAAAGGGTGGATGGAGGATGGATAAGTAAACATTTGGATGGAAGGACAGGGCGCAAAGGGCGAGTAATAGGAAGGGGAAAATGAGACAATAAAGGGAAGGCGTATAGAAAATGCAAAGTAAATAAATAAATACAATAAATAAGCAGGAGATGGAGAAGCGAGGACTGGAAAGAGCAACAAATAAAGACTGACAAAGAAGTAAAGGAGGTATAGGTAAGTAAAGGAAAAGAGGCCTATATAAAGACAGAAAAAGAGTGACAGAAGGAATGACAAAATGAAGCAAAACAAAGCTAAAGGTATGCAAAAAAATAGATAAAGAGGAGAAACCGACTGATTAAAAAGAACAAGCAAAAGACTAAGAGAGGAAGAGAAAAGCAATAGGCAGACAGAGCAAGAAGGGTGCAAGGATGGAAGAGGAGGAGAGGGGAAGGAGGGTAGTTTAAACGAAGGAACGAGGGAGGGAGGGAGAGAGAGAAGCTTCAAGGATGACCAGAGAGAAGGACACGGTAAAGTAGGATAAGAATAGAAGATCAAAGGTGACCCAAGTGTGGAGGATAAACAGAACACGACAAAAAAAGAAAAAAAGAGGAAAATAGAGGAGAAAAATGCGAGACAGGAATGACGTAAAGGACAAAGTAGGACCTAAGTAAATTTACATAAAAGATGACATTTAAGTTTAGGAGGAAAAAGGGAGGACAGTAAGAACGAAAAGTACAATAATACCTGCTTCAGGGTAGGAAAATGGAACCAGAATGAACTTCTAACGAAAAACACTGGAAATAATTATGGAAACGGGTGAAGAATGTGGAAAACTTACTGAATGGGAGCGTACTGATTAAAAGATGCAGAACACAGGATCAAAACGAGAGAGAGAGAGAGAGAGAGAGAGAGAGAGAAAGAGAGAGAGATAGAGAGAGAGAGAGAGAGAGAGAGAGAGAGAGAGAGAGAGAGAGAGAGAGAGAGAACGCAAATGACAAATGATGAAAAAAGGGAGGAGAGGAGAGAATAAAATAGAAAGGAAGAGAGGAGAGGAACGGAGGGAGATGGAGGAATGGGGGACAGTGAGGGAGGGGGGGGGGCAGGAAGAGACAGAGAGAGAGGGAGGAAGACATGGTTAGGTATCCAGCAGGCGGGAGATCTCAACGCCACCGAGGCCACAAGAAGTGATCCATACCAAGGGCGTCGGGTGGTGTGGCTGCTGGTCGATGGGAACAAGTTTGGGCTGACGCACTTAACTTCTGTCTACATTCAGAGCGTCAGTCCGGCGGGTTATTTGGTATGCTATTATCGGCTAAGTCGTGAGTTAACCCGAGCCAAATGACGGGGATAATTAACACAACCTTGAGGGAAGAATTTTAAAGGTGTGTTGTGCTCCGACATACTGATTATTGTAAATATTATGAGTATGGTCATTATTATTATTATTATTATTATTATTATTATTATTACTACTACTACTACTACTATTATTATTATCATCCTTCTTTCCTTTGACTAATGCTTGTGAGAATGGTAAAGAGAGAACGTAATGGATTCGTATGTGTCTTTTATGGACCTGGAGAAGGTATACAGCATATCTGATAATGACAACGTATGGAAAGAATAAAAGATCTATGGTGTATGAAAGAAACGTTTTAGGCTCAGTGGAATTATTACCAAAGGAGCAGGGCATGTGTGAGTGGAGTTACGTCGCATGGCTTGAGGCAAAGGTGGGGTTGCGTCAGGGAGGTGTCATGTCGCTATGGCTGTCTCGTTTGTTCATGGGCGACTGGGAAGATAGGTAGATGCAGAGGTAAAAAGAAGTGAGGCAAGTCTGTGCAACGCTGGGATGTGGGGGAATGGGAGACAAGGAAGTAAAAACGTGGTTATCTGCAGATGATACACCATCACCTGGACTTAATAGGTAAGCTTCTGCAGTTACGGCAATATCTGAGCTTGCAAGAGTTTGAGATTGGCAGCAAGAAAGAGGAGTGAGAAAATATAATTGGAGAGACGGAGCACCAAGAATGGGTAAGACGTAAATTAAGTTTATCTATTCATCCTCGGACTCTTTAATCAAGCATATTATATTCTTGTTATATCTGGACGGTTTCAGTGTAGAGTACATACTAGAGGGGTTAGTTACAGTATTCATGAACCCCCTCGCTACAGCAAGCTTTCCTAAACTTAATAAAATATTGTAACAACAACGAAAATATAATGAATGAAAACTGTATTGAAGGAATAAAGTGCATCGGTCATGTTAATCCCTCATCTCTCTCTCTCTCTCTCTCTCTCTCTCTCTCTCTCTCTTTCTATGAGGAAAAAGACATTACGAAACTAGAAACAGTCAATAATAAAAAAATCGCACCAATATTCGATAAACTAATACACAGTGTACTCATACGTCTTCTTAGTTTCTATAACAAATTCCTTCTTAATCAACCCCTTTACTCCTGCTGTATAAATCAAATCGTGTGGGAAGAGAAAGAACAATATAATCGACAATACTGAGTTTTAAAAGACTTCCAAAAATACTATGTTTTTTTAATAGAAGAAATTAGTGTCAGTTAAATGGTACCTTCTGTTCGCTCCGTTTATACTGAGAATCGAGTTGTTTTGTATGTATTCTTAGTTATAGACAAATTGTTAAATACATTCACACCATACTTTTTTTTTTTTTGCTCCAGTTGTGTGTGCGCGAGAGAAAGAGAGAGAGAGAGAGAGAGAGAGAGAGAGAGAGAGAGAGAGAGAGAGAAACTGTATCTATTACATAACCTTCAATCAGGTGAGCCAGGTAGAGACCAAAGCAGCCAAAAAAAAAACTGAAACCCCCACTGCCAAGGTCTCTCTCTCTCTCTCTCTCTCTCTCTCTCTCACACACACACACACACACACACACACACACACACACACACACACACACACACACACACACACACACACACCATTTTTGTCCACTACTTTCCTATCTTATTTGATTATTCTTATGTTCTTCGTCATTCCTGCTCTCTGTGACCTTAATCTAAGTTCTTTCACTGTCTAGGTGCAGTTCGTATTATTTTCATTGTCTTATTTTTTCTTACAACTTTTATAAACCAATTTTCTTTTGTCGGAGATTAAACTTCGTTAATTATTATGTATTTTTTTTGTTATTTTTCTTACTTATATTCCTTTACCATCAGCGTCGTCAATTTTTAGGACTCACACAATTGTCCATTTTTCGCTCAATTTTCCTAAGAACTACCATCTTTGTCTTTTAATTCACTATCTTATTTCACATCCTCCCACCATACCCACTAATAATTTCTCCCTTTATTATATCCCACTTACAAATATGCATAATAATGACCCTGACAGCTCATATCTGATATTTCTTATATATGCTTATATATATATTTTTCCACCTCTTTCATACCTGGTATTCCTTCTGCTATGTCTTTTTTCTTCTGTCCACCTCACCCTTCATTTCTGATATTCCATATATAATTTCCCTGATTTTTTTTTCTTCCCTTACCACCCATCACCATTCCTGTTCAGTTCACTACTGGTCGTCAGCAGCAGAATTGGATCGCTCATCTTAAGAGAGTAAACTATGTCGGCTTAGGACTGGTTGGCATGGAAACTGGCATTTAAGGGAGAGGAACTAAGAGATCCAGTTCAGTTATCCCGCCTGGACTCGAACCGCGATCTTGTGATAACGAGACAGGTAAGAAGACCGTGTTACCACGCAGCACTTTGACAACTGCGTCCCCGTAACATTGTCTGCTCTTACCCTTTACACTTACCTTCCTGTTCTCTTACCCTTCACCTTCATTTGTACCATATATCCTTTACCATTTGGTCACCTTCGTTCCACATTATTATTGTTTAACCTTTACCCTTCCACATTCCCTCCATTCTCCCTCCTTCCCACTTGCCCTTCGACCTTCCCTCCATCCTCCGTCCTTCTTGCCTCTGAATTCTTCCTTCACCCTTTCTTCTTCCCTCCCCCGTTGTTACGTTACCTTATATACCTGTTCGATCGATCGATCGATCAACCAATCAATCTCCCTTACCCTTTCATTTTCCCTCTCACCGTCCCTTACTCTTTTCCCTTACGTTCATATTCTCCTTTTTACTATTACCATTACTGCAATTTTCCACTAACTTCACTATCATTCGTTATCGTCATTTACACCCACTTTCTCCTCCTCTTTTTATCAATGAGCCCGGTGGGATAGTGGATTGATCCATTGGTCGTAGTGAGGTTCAAGAACTTTACGCATTTGCCTAAATCTTCAAGAAGGAAACTGAAGATTAATTCAGCCATGTAATGCAATTAGATATGTGGGCTGTTCTCTTACTCTTAATGTTCTAGATTATGATACCTTAGCCTCTGGTCACAACATCTCCTAAAGGTACTATGGGACTGTCATTTTTATATTTCAAGTCATTCTTTCTTCCATAAGTCCATCCCTCATTTTTTCCATACTTACCCTTACCTACTGTACAAACTCCTTTCCTCTTAAATACACCCTCCCATACCTTTATCCACATCCTCTCGCCCTTATCCTTCATTCCTTCCCATTACCTATACTCTCTCTCCCTTCCTCTCACGTACACCCTTCACCTTATCCCTCTACCCTTTCCTTTACCTGCACCTTTCTCCCACTGCCTCTCTCCTTATTCCCTACGCTTTCGCTAGTTTCTCTCACTTCAGCTACACCTTCCTTTCTTCTAATTTTCTTACCCTTCCTCTACACCCTCCTTTGTATTCACTAAAACCGTTCCTCCCCTTACATTTCTTTCCACCCACTTCCCTACACCCTTTTTCTCATCTTACCTTTCTCTTTTCCCCCATCCCTTCCCTCGTACTCATACCCATACTCCTATCGGTCTCCCCATTTCCTTATCTACAAGTACACCCTCCTCCCCCCCACTCACCCACACCCTTCTCCTTCTTACTCTTCTCCCCTCTTCCCCCACACTCTTCCCTCCTACCCCTACCCTTACCCCCGACCTTTGGCTCTGTGTGGCATTACACCCGTGAATTATGGCAAGGTAAAGATCAAGGCTGGATGGCCACTGTATGTCGGTCCGCCTTCAAGGAACTAAACGTGTCGCTCAGTGGGGTACGGGGGCTGCTACTGAGTGCTCTGATATCGTCAAATAGCTTCCAGTCTCTTCGAATGCTTTCTGATGTATTCTTAGATATGAAATATTCTAGTATCTTCTAATATATATATATATATATATATATATATATATATATATATATATATATATATATATATGGTGATCTATTACTGTACTTTTCATTCTTTTATCTGTACATCATTCAGTCCTTCTTTGTCTCACCAAGAACGTAGGGATCCCGAAGCTAGGCTACTCATTTACTACATTTAAGGGAACTGTTACCAGCCTCACTCTTCCCTGAGTGGACCCCATGCAACTTGAGCTCCTTAACTTACTAGACCAGCTGGCGTCCATTTGGTTGTATACCTTGGTTATATAACTAATTCCCAACATAATAAATGTTTTCAGGGATTTCTGGAAAATTTTTGGCTTATATTTCTTTGTAGTCATCTGAATATTAAATTACACTGAGTGAGTGGATAGTGAGGGCCTCCACCTGCCACAAACACCTTTTACAGAACAGGCACGTAACGCTATCAAGAAATGAAAGAACTCTGCAAGCTCGGGGCCGGATGGCATCATGAACCTACACAAGTATTTAGAAACACAAGGCATCCAGGCTCCGACAAACATCAGCAACTACTCAAACGCACACTGTAGCATTCCTAGTATTTGGATACATGGAACAATCATCACTCTACTTAAATCAAACATAGACCCAACTCTCCCTTCTTCGTACAGACCCATAACACTAGCACACCATCCACAATAACTGACCGCCTCATTCTCAAGAAGGTCGCTCCACATTTCCTCCTTGCTTCTTCATGGCACAGATTCAGAACACTGCACTCTACAGTCACCTTACTGACTAGTCTCATGCATCGGATGACATTACCCGTGCGACAACACATAAACGCACACTTCTCACGGCAATAGATATTAGAAAAGCTTTCGATGCTATCCTCAGACGCAAACTATTGTAATCACCAAAGCGTACAACACAAACATGGTGAACAACAAATGCTGGCTTGCCAACTATTTGTGTGGCAGACAAACACAGGTTATATTCCACGGCAAGTCATCACGAATTTTCCCTAACGGAGTTCCACAGGGCTCCGTTCTCACACCCACACTCTTCAGCCTATACATATATGATATTCCCACATATCAGCCACCCACAAACATTGCCTCATATGCAGATAACAACACATACCACACTGCAGACACAGCCTGCACACTCCAACAGGGATGTCTCAATATACTGCAGACCTGGGCTGAGGACAACACCTGACGATCGTCCCAGCTAAATACACCACCACACTCTCATCACCAGCAGTGAAAATGAGCACATGTACTCCCCTCACATCACACTTAACAATGTGCGTGTTGCACACAACCTCCCCACTAAGATCATTGGAGTGACATACGACACCGGACTCACCTTCAAGGACCATGAACAAGACATCAAGAAGCGGTGCACCCCAGACTCGATGCACTCAGGACAACTGTGGAGTCAGACTTCGGCAAACAATAAGACACTCTTTACTCTACAAACAATACATTAGATCAGTGATGACCTATGCCTCTCAGGTATTGGATCCCGTCTTTACTAATACCCGCTACAACACACTGCATATTCAGAGCAGCGCCGTAAGCATTACCAATGGCTAAACCAAAACCACTCCCACAACTCACACTCTGAAACTAAAGTCCTCCCTGTCAGAGACTACAATGATATGTGGTGTACACAGCTCAATGCAGCAGCCTGTTCCACTACACAAAATCCCTGTCATAACATGACAGACACAAGAGGTACCTAGGGACATAAACCAATCACTACAGAAACATTATCAAACTCCGTCCAAACATTCTAACACTAACAGTGAAGAAACACCTACATACACGTTTCACACACGGAGCAATATTGGAACGGGTGTTTATTTGCTGTCGATGGGTCTGCTTGATAAGATAGACCGGGGTTAAACAACAATAACAACTACATTTAATATCTTTTACTCCATCACGATTAATATATTTTACAATCTCAAGTATATTCAACATCTAATGTCGTTCATCCAACCTTAACAGTTTTTTCATCTGCTAATGTTTTCTACTTTCTTGAAAAGTTTTTACACATCCAATACTCCCCAGCATTTTCTAAAGTATTTCCAAATTTACTTGTATTCTTTAAAAATATAACTTCTGAGTGGAAAACAGCATAGACTGAAGAAGGTAATGGTTTTTGATGGAACGTCAATTATACTGCATGTGTCAGAGAAACCTTAGTCTCTTATATTTTCTAACAAATACTAATATTCACCATCACTGTGACTTCCGGATTGAGAACAATATAGTTAGATTATTATATGTGGCTGTAGGATGAAGCGTTGTATGCGGTTAAAGGAACAATTTGTTTGCTGTGAGGTCGAAAAAAGCACAGGCGGTATATCGTTCATATATTACTTCCTTCAGCTACATAGGGCTCAGCTTTTTGTCTATCTGTCTAATCACAACATTATGGAAAAATTATTCGATGGAACTGCACCAAATATTGCCTGATATTTGAGAACCAACAGAGGAGCAATTTATTAAATTTGAGGAAAAGAGAAAGTCAAAGGAAAAACTTAGGATTCCGAAAGAGCATGAAAAGAAAATGCATATCTCAGTAATGAAACAAGGCAAAGTCAAAGAACGAAGATCATGATATTTTTTATAGAAAGCTCTTTCAGTTCGCACTACAATCTGCTTTGGTGAAAATGAGAGTCCTCTGACTGCTTTTATTTATCTTCCCTCCCTCCCTCTCTCAAAAAATAAATAAATAAATAAATAAATAAACAAGGTGGGTGGTGGAGTGCTCTATTTCAACACATTAACCGCACGCAGCTAATTCTCCCAATACAAATAAAGAGGAGTAATTTCACCATACCCACCCAACGGTATCCCATCACGCCCTCCCACAGCCCTGCTCTCCTCTGCCCTACCCATCCCTGCCCAGCCCTTCCCTGCCCTGGCCTCCTTTAGCCCATGATGGATGTCCCCCGCTAGCCCTACTCATTGTCCCTTCACCCAGCGCCGTGTCCCATACCTGAGGCCCACCCATCATGCACCGTGCCCTCGCTTTATACGGAACTGGCAGAGGGAGGCACTCTTGGAACTGTAGGAATGGCTTGTCTCCCAATTAAACTTGGCTTTATTTTATTTTTTCTAACTCCTGCAGTCCAGTGACGTCTTTTAATACACTCTTGATACCTTCAGGCAATTCTTTTCAACTCGGGTAAAGTCTCTGTTACTAGAGGTGTCAGTAAAAGCTATGCTGAACCCCTCCCGTTCGAAGTATTTTTACTAAGCTGAAAGAAAAATAAATCACATGACAACAACAGAAGTGAAATACTATATAAAAGACTTACTTCGGATTAAAGGATTAACGTGTGGTTTTAGCTACACAGCGCCAGTACTTACGGCTATCATTATCCCTGCTTCTCTAGGTACAAAGATAGATAGATGGATAGATAGATAAATAGACAGACAGACACACAGACAGACAGATATAGATAGACAGATAGATAGATAGATAGACATAGAGCAGATAAATAGATGGATGGATATAGATAGATAGATCGACAGACAGTTAAAGAGATAGACAGAGATGGATAGACAGATGGATAAACAGATGGATAGTTAGTCAGAGAGAGAGAGAGAGAGAGAGAGAGAGAGAGAGAGAGTGGAGATCTGTGGCATAATAAATCAAGCACGCATTTATGCTCCATATTATATACTGGAGATTTTTAACGTTTATGTGGCATTCATTGGTTATTAGAATCTTCGTTATTTAATTATTTACTATCCAAATGGTAATATCTGCAGTACAAAAGCAACAAACATCGTGTTCCTCGTCCCGCTCCTTCATCATTCCGATGGACAGTAAACGGGAGCTGGCAGAAGGACCAGTGCCTAAATACAGTAACTGTTTTTGTTAGTGCTAACCTCCTTACGCTATATGTCAGAGAAGCATCAATAAAGGGTAACATATGTCCATATACCGTATGTGCAGTGTTTTCCTCAGCGAATATTTCATAACTGAAGCTATAGCGGAAGAGGGATGTTAAGCACGATTAACCGCGGATCTTGAGCATCTTGGAACTATTTCCTAATCTGACATCTTTCTTTTTTTTTACTTAGATATTGCTACTGCCAGGCGATGTTATGAAGCCTAGGGAGAGTCCCTTGATCATGAAGAGGTTATTGGTGTATATATCTAGCCTCCCTAGCTCGAAAAATATCTCAAGTGCTGAAAAACATCGTCTGCAAATGCCAAGAATGACAATAAAATGGAGAGGTAAAGCCTATTTCAGTTACCCTTAACGTTAATATAAACCTTATGTGTTGTTAGATTACAGTAACTCTTTTCCTTTGTCTCCTCTTTATCTTTTGCTACTTTACGGATCTCTCAGCATTTTCCCGGTATCTCTTCTTTCACTCATCTTACTGTCCTTCATTTACCTATGATTGTCTTTTTCCTTTCCTCATCGGTCGATTTTATCCAGATTTGTCGCTATCTTTAGTTCTCTTTCTTACTTCTCCCTTTTTCTCACATATTTTCTCTTCCTTGTCTCACAGCTTCCGTTTTCCTCCCTCTTTTGCCTTTTTCTCCTTTCTCTTCTGCACTTCCTCGTTTTCTCTCCTCCATTTATCTCAGTAACAACCCCTACTTCCCCTTTCACCTCTTTCCTTATCTGTTTCTTCCTCCCTATCATTTTTTCACCTCCCTATTCTCTTTTTTTTTCCGTTTTGAAGTTTTCGTTTCTGTTCTCTAAATTTTTATTCTTCCTTTAAAACATTTTGTAAAATTAGCCTTTCATGTTCTTCCTCCTGTACATCTCTCTTCCTGGCTGTCCTATCCTTCACTTCTTTATTTCCTCATTTACCTCGTGCATTCTCCCACAACTTAATTTGCTTTCTGCAGTATCGTTCTAAGTTATTACTCCATTTCTCCAAAACTCCGTACGGCTTTCCTCCTCATTTCTTCCCTTCCATCTCTCCTAATCTCCTCTTTTCTTTCCTTTCCTCTCTTCTATCCTCCTCGTATTCCCTCTCCTGCTTCCCCTCGTTCCTACGCTCCAGTGCACATAACCTCTGTTGTCTCCCTATAAGCGCTGCCATACATAAGGCTAGTTATCAATCTTGTATCTGTATGGCTTCCTTATGCTCATCTGTGTCATCTGTCTACCTAGCTCTTCTCTCCTCTCCTCTTCTTCAGTAGCAGTTTATCTAAGCATTTTTCTCGTCTACGGAAATTGGCTATCACTATGCATAAAACCACAAGTATGTCATTCAATACTACTCTTAGCTTTGCCATCTCGGAATGTCACACACACACACACACACACACACACACACACACACACACACACACACACACACACACACACACACACACACACACACACACACACACACACACACACACACACACACACACACACACACACACAAAAAAAAAACACACACACACACACACACACACACACACACACACACACACACACACACACACAAGAATAGCCTGAAGCAGAAGTGTTAAAGTTCTTTGTGCCTAGTTCGTGTCCCGGAATCGAATCCAAGAAAAAAGGGAAGAGAAAGAGAAATTCGATTTAGTCAGCCCATCTGCATCCGGTCGCTTATGAGGCCACTCCCGTTACATTTCCGCTCCAGGAAATTAACTGGGCACGCAAACTGGTGCTTGGACTGTTGTTTCAAGGACTACTGGATGCCAAATTTGTCTGTTGGTTCATTTCCTTTTCATTTCAAACTATGGTTTTCTTTCGTTCACATTCCTTCAGTTTAACTTTTATTTGTATTTTTGTTTGACTCTTTGTTGACTTTTTTTTTTTTTTTTGTAATAATTTTATCTTTCTAAGCGCTCATCTCGGCTGTTTTCCGCCCGAAACAGGTGTTTTTTGTCCTGCACGCCCAGATTTGCGTCAGTTGGCTACTTTCAGATACCGCCATCGGCTGATGTGGATAGGTAGTCCATTTTGATGTGGAGTGGGTGGATGCATGGAGTACTTGTTGTATGGAAGCGTAACCTGGTTTACGTAATGCGACCAAAGTCGGAACTATGATGATGTGAAGTGAGTTCCGTGCTAATTTTACGTAGGCTCTTTTCATATTCACTTTATTTTATATTTTATTGGTATAAGGTACTATAAACACTCATATGGCTGCTCAGTGGTAGAGCGCCTGACTCGAGACCGAAGAGTCAGGAGTTTGCGCCGTGCCCGGGTAAGCTACCTTGCCAGGAGAGGTAGCGCTCTCCTGTCAATTAGCTTCACCTAGCTGGTTGTACCAGCCGTAGGCTATTGGGTTAGAGTGCTCTGACCGATGGGTCGAAGGTTCAAGTCCACCCAAGGGTCATTGGTAGACATCAGGGAGGGTATCCAGTCTCAAACTGCTACACGCTCCAAAACCATAGTCCTCTACCCAGGGGCAACATCTAAGCCTTTTTCGAAAAAAGGGGACACAAAGTAAATCTAGAAAGAAGTAAAAGGGCACTGTAAACACTCATGCTGCACATAGTCACATTACTTACATTAAATCACACCTTTCTTACCTTCTTTTCCTTACATTACTTGATTTCATGATTTGCTTCTATTTACTGACATTAACTAACATTTTTTTCATTATATACATTATTTACACTAACATACACACTTTCCCTGGTATTCTGTGCAATAATTTTCTAATATATGGTACTCTATGAAGCAGGGTTCGATACACAGGCCGAAATAGCAGTCTTTGCATTCGTACCTCGTGTCTCTTTTCTTGTTCTGAGGCTGTCTTGTGATGGTGGCACACACTTTACATCGCCACTGATGGTTTTTTCTGGTTTCTGTACCAGGTATACTAGGGCAGACTCAAATGTTTTAGCACAAATATGTGCAAAACCGCGTCCGTATATATACCGTACGGACTCGGCATTCTGTGCCAGTATAGGTTCGTCCGTATATATATACGACACCATTCTGTGCCAGTACAGGTTTGTCCGTATATACTATGTGACACGGCATTCTCTGCCAGTATAGCTTTATCCGTATATATACGACACGGCATTCTGTGCCAGTACAAGTTTGTCCGCACATATATGGACACGGCACAGAACGGGCCAAGAGTGGAATCTAGGTTGAGGATGACAGTGAAGACACTCAGTGACTATTGAAGCCCTGTAAACACACACACACACACACACACACACACACATAAAATACCATACATCCTTCTCTGTAATCAAACTGAACGATACCAATCCGCATTAGGTCAAATAATGGATGGGGCCTTCGTCGTGGTTTGGGGAGTGGTTACCTGATTTAACCATCCTATTAGAGGCAGAAGTAAGAAAGGGGATTTGGGGCCTGTAGGAAGAGTGATATCTGTGAAAACCGAAGTGTTGTAGTGACTGTTTGTGTGTCATTCTTTATTGGCTTTTTAGGGCTGAGCAAGAATCGATTCCTGCTACTCTAAAGAATCACCACAAAATCGATTGTAAAATTTGAGAATCGATTCCCATGCAAAATTCTGATAGTTGGCTGAGAGCGAGTGAGTTGTTAAACAATGCCACTGATGTGTGTTACAAATTGCTGGATTCCATGAGGATATCAAGCTAAAGTCAGTGGTGGGATGTGGCAACTTAGTCCCGGCTAGACAGAGTTGCCGATACAAGTTCGGAGAGTTGGAGTCGGGGATGCCCTCTAAGGTTCTGCCTCACACGGGGCGTAATGCAAGAATCGATTCCGGGATCATAAGCATTATAATCAGTGTAAGTTTATCTTTCAGCTGTGCTGGAGAGATGGCTAATAACTGAATACTATACGAGTATATCTGTTGAAGTAAAAATGGCTTATACTTAGTTTTTGGAAAGTTGATTGTCAGTTTATTATTCTGTATGAATAATGTATTTTAAATAGGAGCAAATCTTCATTTTACTTACTCAAGAAGTACGAAATGCACAGTATTTATTACTTTCCTGAGTTTTCAGTCTCTCACAGTATACTAAAACTGTCTTATCGGGGACTCTGGGGAACTGATTCTAGAAAAAAATGCAGTGGTTCCATTGATTTTAAGAAACGGCACCGTCGATTCCGATTTCATCGATCCCTGCCCTGCCCTAGCATCTGTAGACCCGACAAGATTTAAGTATCTGACAACATAGTAAAGGACATACTACCACCTTACACCTTGGATTTTTGCCATGCATTAGATATCATACTTTAAACTTGGGGCACACGCATCGTCGGAGGAGCATGCTAACCACCGAACCACCTCAGCCCTGAGTGCTTCTCTTACCTTTGACGATTTTTAAAGAATAAACACTGTTACGTGTTTCAGTGTGGTAGCATTGGAAAGGACAACGCAACCTCATTCACACACATTCAGTCTCTCAGCTGTCTTATATGATGGCCATCACCATGCAATTCTACCATCCACGAACAGGCTCCACTGGTATGCGTGTAACCAATCGCTTCTCTTCACTGATTGCGATTCATGCCCCACAGAATCACCTCATTCTGTTTGCTCTATTCCATACACGCATCTCATCCTCCTAAGTAATCAGTCCTTTATGATTCTTCAGGGCCTCCCACTTCCTCTCGTCTTTCACTCTTGCTCTGTACACCTTCATAATCAATAAATATCCATCTCTCCACATTGCGATACCACTTTAACACACCCTGATCTGCCCTTTCCATTATACTATGTCTTCTTCCACTCCTCTCTTAAAGTCTCTCTCCTCAGTCCGTCAGTCCAGCAAAGCCCACACATATAGCTTTGCATTTTGTCGTCAGTACTTAGCAATTTTGCGATCACTGCTATTCAGAGTCCATCACTCGCATCCGTACAAAGCAAAACCCTTAGACTACAGCAAATACAAGGTTCTCATGATCTCTTTGCTAGTGAGGATGCAGATTCAAAACAGGCTTACAATAACTTTCTTTTCGTGTGGCTGGAAACCTACTGTACGTTAATTTAGCGAGCTTGGCTCCAGGATGATACTGTGAAAACATCTAGCCTGTCAGATAACTGGCCTGTGTTCAGCTGTTAGGAAATATACGTGAGAAAACATAATATAATTGAGCAAATTTAATGCTTTTGCTTTATTGTACCTATTCCTTGATTACCCCCATTCCAAGTAGTAATAAATTATGATAATGATGATGATGACGATAATGTAAAAATAACTGAGATATGATAGTCTATGAATGACTGCATATGTAACTGGGAGTTAAAGTAGATAATACTGACAATTCTTGACACTGTTTTTTTCTTATGAACTTCTTTGTTGGTGACATTAATACCAAGCGTCTGTCTCTGGAAAATGACAAACATGTTACCTCACCTGAGGCAACATACAAAGTTCTTTGTCTGTCTCCCTCTCCTCTCCCCCCTCCCTTCTCTCGCTCTCTTTCTTTTTCACACACACACACACACACACACACACACACACACACACACACATACACACGCACACACAGAGGAGGCGACCTTGAAGATACCCAACACCTGGTCTAGTTTTTGAACGCTATTGCCTGTCGCGGGAAGAAAGGATATGTAGCGATAGTGGTGAAGAGGGGAGGGGGAGGGGGTTGTGAAGAACGGATGAGGGGAGGTAGGAGGAGAGGAATGAAGAGAGGTGGGGGGAGGTAAGGAGGGGACGACGAAGATGGGATAGGGGAATGACGAGGGGTAGGGGGATGAGGTAGGTAGGAGGAGGAGGAAGAGGGGAGGGGGAAGGGGGAGGTAGAAGGTAGGAAGTGAAGACGGGTGAAATGAGAAAGAGGAAAATGAGGTAAGTCAAGGGGAGACAGGAGGTGGTAAGGAAGAGGACGAGGGAATGTCAGGAGAGAGGAATGGAAAGAAACTGAGAGCAGAGGTGATCAGAAAGGGAAGACAGGTGGGGATGAATGAAGAGGGTACCTTGATAGGGGACAAGAGTGAGTACAAAAGAGTATACAGGAAATCAAACAGCAAAGGGAGGGAGGAGGAGAGACATGGAAGATGATGGAAAGCAATGAACAGAGGTGGGGGAATGGTGAAAAGGGAATAGGTATACGAGGGTGAGATATGAGTAAAGAGAAAAAGTAAGAGTTGGTGTGATGAGAGATGAGGAAAGGGAATGAGAAAAATAATAAGAGTGAAGTGGATTGATATAATGGAGTGAAAGGACGGTTGGGAATAAAGGGTGAAGATGGAAGGAAGGGAAAGGTTGGATGTGGAAAAGATAAGGTGGCTGGCAAGGATTAATAAGAGTAAGTGATGAAGAAAGAGAGAAATGAAATTATCCGAGGAAGAAGATAAATTGGGATATAAAAAGTCTTAGCGAGAGGGATAAGAATAAAATAAACAGAAACGGAATGCAGATGGAAATACGAAATATGTGTGAGAGTGAAAGGAGGGGAAATGGTAGTGAGAAGGTACAGTAAGAGGTAACGAAGGGAAGGAAAGGGAAGGGAAGGGAAAGGAAAGGATGGGTAAAGTAGGCTTAAGCAGGACAGAATAGGGAAGGGCAAGGAAGGGAAAGGAAAGGACGGAAAGGGTGGGTAGTGTAGACTTAAGCAGGGCAATATGGAAGGGAAGAGAAAAGGAAAGAAGGAAGGAAGGACAGGATAAAGGAAAAGACCTGCAGACGTGAGGAATGGGGGATTTCAGAAGAAGTGTGGAGGCAGGTAGAGGGAAGAAGGGTGGGGAAGGATACGGGCACTGAAAGGATATGCATGACGGATACTCGTAGAATAGATGACCTAACTGGACGACTTGTATAAGGCAATGGAATGGAATAAGAGACAGATATAGAGAAAATCTCTCTCTGTATATATATATATATATATATATATATATATCGAGAGAGAGAGAGAGAGAGAGAGTCTGCCTGAATGAAAATGAGGTGTTGGCAAGTGTAATATGTTGTAATGTGTGAAAGAATAATATATTAAAGAAGACAAAAAATACGAATGAGGATGACAAGAGATATAACAATGGAAAAAAAGAGGCAAAAGTTGATAAGGGATAACAGTTTAATGAAAAGATAAGAACAGATGAAAAGAGGAGGTAAAAGATGAAACTGTTGTGAAGAGATTACCTTAAATTATGATACAGGATGAAAGCAATAAGAAACTAAATCGAGAGGCGAAAGATTAAGTTGTTAATAATAAATGAAAGTATGTGATAAGAGATACAACTATTATAGAGGCTGAGTAATTATAGTGAAGAAGTGCTGAGAAGAGATGAACAAATCTGATAAGAGATGAAAAGATTAAGAACAGATTAACTCATAAGAAAGCGCTGAAAGTGTTATGAAGAGATTAAATAGTGAGATAGGTGAAGAAAGTGCTTATGAGAGATAAAAAATAATCCATATTTAAAGAGCACATAAACTCTAGGGGGAAGATTCAGGATTCTATAAAATTAATAGGAAAACAGTGCTGTAAATAAATACATAAGGATTTGCCATGATAGATATTCACATAAATTTATACACATATATATCGATCGAAAAAGAGTGGAAAGTAAAACAATGGAGGATTTACATAACCAGTGATCTATCATGACGGGATGCTGACAAAAAAATAAATAAATAAATAAAAATCTCATCATCATCTAAGGTTTTCCAATCATCCCTGCGCAAGGTTACCTACGCCCCTCGAGAAAAACAATAGAGATGACACCCCCTTCTCAAGTGTGTGTGTGTGTGTGTGTGTGTGTGTGTGTGTGTGTGTGTGTGTGTGTGTGTGTGTGTGTGTGTGTGTGTGTGTGTGTGTGTGTGTGTGTGTGTGTGTGTGTGTGTGTGTGTGTGTGTGTGTGTGTGTGTGTGTGTGTGTGTGTGTGTGTGTGTGTGTGTGTGTGTGTGTGTGTGTGACAAAAACTGACCTTTGGGGAGTAAAAAAGACCTTGCTAAAGTCCCACAAAAACACGAAATTTTTGAAACCTTGGCATTGGGCAGACATGACAGCCTTGAGGTGGCCAGAAGGTTTTTGTAGGTGGGATGCGTTGAATGCTGGACACAGTTTTTATATGTGTGTGTATACTTCTGTTTCCCACTGCTCTGGGGCTTGAAAATTCTGTCTCTTCACGTTGATCGCAAAGTAAGATATAATACCGTAATCTTGTTTTTGTTTCTATGATTCACACACACACACACACACACACACACACACACACACACACACACACACACACACACATATATAGATAGATAGACAATAGATAGATAGATAGATAGATAGATTAGACAGACAGATAGATAGATAAATTTACTGATACATAAGTAAACAGATAATGCGTCAATGCATCTATCAGTCAATTATTCACTTTTTGAAATTCTGCTTCTTCTTTGTAAATAACAAAAATTAAAAAAACCCGTTTAAGAAGAGTAAGCTACAGCTTCCATAATGACATTCTCTCTATCTCTCTTGCATGATGATGAGATAGATTAGTCAGAGAGCTTCTATAAATCATAGCGAATTATCATATATACCTAATCTACCCAGTTCTCTTTACGTACAACATTCATGGCACTTTTCTTGTTTTTTCTCTGTATGATGACACTTATCTTTTATTCCCCTGTATTATTGTGACATACGACCTTGGTATTTATTTCAGGAAATTTCAGACAATCTTCCGAAGTTCAGTAAATCTCACTATAGCAAATAGAGTTAAAATGTCTCAGTTGACGTTTTGCCGAACACCTGAGAATATTGTTATGTACGCGTATTCTAACCAGCGCTAGACAGTCATAGTGAGCTAAAGGAACTCACCAAAGACACAAGGTTAATTTCTCACGCTACCTACCTTTCAGTTCCTTGTTCCTTCCTCTCTGTTTTCTTCCTACTTCTAAGCCTCTCCTAGCGCCCTATTTTTAATATTCCTTTGATAGTTCTTTCATTGCCTCTCCTATTCTTTATCCCATTTTACATTGTTTTCGTTTTCTTGCAATCATATTTCTTCTTCATTCATACTCTATTTCTTCTTCATTACTCTCTCTCTCTCTCTCTCTCTCTCTCTCTCTCTCTCTCTCTCTCTCTCTCCCCCCTTCATTCTTTTTCCTGTAATATCTTTCTTCTTCCCTACTATTTTCTTGTATCATCCTTTCACCTTACTCATTTTTTTTTTCTTCTTTGTCTCTTCTATCTATCATTCTATTCCTCCCACCTTGTTCGATTTTTTTATTCTCTTTATCTATCCTCCTTCCCCTTTCTTCTTATTGCCTTACTTCTTATAAGTCATCTTCCTCTTTCTTTCGTGTTCACCCTTTATCTTTGTTTCTCCTCTCCGACATTATTCTTTCAATATATCTGGCTTCTCTATTCTTGTTTGCCTTCTTGTTTTCTTCCTATAGCCTTCCAATTTCTCTTGTGATCGTTCTTTATCTCTCTTACTCATGCTTAGTTTTTCCTCTCCTCTCCTCTTCGTATTCCTGCATTTATTTTTTCATCTCCCTTACTCATTTTCAGTTTTCCTCTCCCCTCTTCTCCTCTCCTCGCCTCTCCTCTTCTTCGTTTTCCTCCACTTATCTTTCCATCTCTCCCCCTTCTCATGATCACTCCCTTTTTTCATCTGGTGTTCCCTCCAAGGTCGCACCCAGGATTTATGACGGGAGGGGAGGAGGGCTGGACTTGCTGAAGATTATCCATACCTTCCACCCGTCCCTCTTTATGGCTGGGGGTGATGTGGAGGGGTAAGGTTTTGACACGATATTAACCATTCCATTGTGGTCCTTTCTCACTTTTTCCTCCTTGGTTTTCTGAAAGGACTTTGTGGGAAGGGGAGAGCTTTTTTCTTTGCCATCCTTGTCTTATCCTCCATCTGAGCAATACCCACACAGGAGCAACACAGTATGAACCACTCGGGCTGCTGCAGTTATCCTTATATTTTATGTACTTATGCTTACGCCAAGTACGCCATATCTATTCTAGTCTTGCTGCTGCCAAACAACTCGACTCAGTTTATGCAAGTACTCTGGGGATGAAAGGGTTCATGAAGGCAATATCTACGCCTTCCTGTTCGAAAGTTCTCTCCTGAGCTGAATAAAATCGTCTATATAGATCTCAAAAATAAAATGAGAAAGACATCTTACAACAACAGCTATCTCGTCTGCAATATGCCAGTTTTGCATTTTGTTCCATCTAACACCATACGATTTAATTCAGTAAGAGAAACATGATCCAAGGTTGTAAAAAATTAACATATCTTGATCACCATTTTGGCCGAGAAATATCTTTTATTACTCTAATCCAGTCATCATCAGACAATTCTATTTGGCTCATGAAAAGCTCTAAGCAGCTAAGTTAGGTTCCCTCAACACGTCCCTTGCTATACGTATTGTTATTCTTATCACTCTCAGACGACTGTATTCAGCACAGGAGAGACAATTAGAACTGAGAGTGCTGTATAGCAGATAAAGCACTTGCCAACCCTTTCACTACAACAGGTCACCCCTTACCTGAATAAACTCGTCTGGAGGAAGCAAGAATAAAAAGAAAGAAAAAAAAACTCACCGTGGTCTAGCGTTATCCTTTGCCTTGACATCTGAAAGAGCATACACATCCAGCGGTGGGCAAGTGGCAGTGATGAGTACTATTGTTCTCTGCTTATATTTTTTTATTTATTTATTTTTTTGTTCTCTTCCTTCTTTCACAGAACAGTGATGCTCAATTTCCTGCTTTTCCTCTTTAGTCTGTCTTATTCTTCCTCTTCTTCCTTTTTCTCTTTTAGTTTCTCCTCTCATCTGTTTTGAACCCTCATCCTAACCATTACTTTTCATTCTTTTCCATTATCATCAAGTTTCCTTTTCGTCTCCCTCATCATCGATTACATTATTCTTCCTTCTCCTCCCTCTCTTCCTCCTTTTACCTCCCCCTTCCTCTCCCACCTTCATTTTCAGTCTTTTCTAATTCTCTCTTTATCCCTTTCCCTTTGTTTCTCTTCCCTCTTCTATCAGATTTAACATATTTCCTCTCTTTCCCTTTTCTCTCACTCCTCCCATCTCTTTTCTTTTTTCTTCCTTACGATTTCTTTTTAATTATCTCCTGTTCCTTTTTCGTTTCTTTTCTCATCTGTCTGCTTTATAATTCTTTCTCTTGTCCTGTTCTGTTCTCATCTACTCCCTGTTCTTCTCCTCTCTCTTGCTTGATTGCTTTCTCTTCCTTCCTTCTTCTTCCTCCTAACCTTCATTCTTCCGATTTATTTTCCGTTTACTCCTGTTCATTTACCACCCTGATCCACCTCCTTCTCGTCCTATTCCTGTCTAAATATTCTTCCTCTACTTCCATCCTCCCTCCCTTTTCTTTCTTCTCTCCCTCCACCCTTTCTTACATTTTCCTTTTCGATCTCCTCTTTTTCCTACTTCATTATGCTCCCTCTCCATCCCTCCCTTTTCTTTCTTCTCTCCCTCCACCCTTTCTTACATTTTTCTTTTCGATCGCCTCTTTTTCCTACTTCATTATGCTCCCTCTCCATCTCTGCCCTGATCTACCTGTCTTAACATTATCTTTCCTCTTCCTTCTCTTCCCCATTTATCTTGTCTTTCCCCTTCATCCCTTTCTTCATTCACCTTCACCATTTCTTTTCAGTCTTCTTCTCTTCCCATTTTCATTTTTGTCCTTCTTCAGATTTCTCTCCATCTATCCATCATTCAGTCTTTTTCTGTTTCATCAAGAGCGTTGGAGCCTGGGACTAGGGTACTCAGTTCCGACCTTTAAGGCGAAGGTGACCAGCCTCAGGCTTCCCTGAGTGGCAGTATGTGATGAATAGGCCCCAACCCTTCCTCGGATGTAAGCCCTTGCGGGCCCTATCCGGTTGGACAACCTTAGTCCGCTAGACAATCAGGCGGTATCTGGTTACATGGTTATCACCCAGCGTAATAGTTTCTTCGGTTACAGCAAAGCAGTTGGTTTGTCACTCAGTGCAGAGTCACCTGATGACAGCAGTACACCTACATCGCCCTCTCCATCCACTTTACTTATCTCATCAATTATCCTTCCTCGATACTTATTTGCTATCTGTCATTCGGTCTGATCTCGCCTTCTTACTTAACACAGCTAGTCTTTCTTACTGTTCCTCCTCTTCCCACTCCGTTCTTTGAACCCCTCCTGCTCCGAAGTCTCTCTCTCTCTACATACATACATACATATTATCTATCTATCTATCTATCTATCTATCTATCTATATATATATATATATATATATATATATATATATATATATATATATATATATATACACTCCCTCTCCACTTCTTATTCTGTATATCGAATTCTTACTTTGTTTGCTTCCATCATCCATTCTGCTTGTTCTCTATTCGTTCCACCTCTTCTCGTATTACTCGTTTCCTTTATCTTTTTTTTTTCCTTGCCGTGTTCCTTTATCATAATATTTCTTCAGTCTCTTTCTTCCACATGTCTCAATCTCCTTCTGTTTTTCCTTTTTTTCTTTCCTTCGTTCCTTCTGTTCCTTCTCCCTATTCTTCCTCATGCTAATTCTGTTCAGTCTTTCTACTTTCGTGTCACGGTTCCTTTCTTTAATCTTTCATGCTAATTATTTTAGCTCCTCTGCTCGAGGACGTCATTTATATTTTATTCCTGCAGCCAAAAGACTGTTATATTCATTTTTTTCTTAAGGATCTGGTCCACTCCTACAACATGAGTACCAAGTCTCGACTGCATTAAATTCCATGAGCCTCCTTCGTTACTAGTCAAATCAAGAATTCAAACTGACTACAGCTGACCATCAACTGGGCTGAAAGGGATTACGGATCATCGTCAAATTAGAACAAACGGGCTGGAGCGAAAGACTTATTGAAAGTATCTCTAATCCCTCCGGTTGAAAAAAAAAAAAATGTTGAGTTGCATGAAATCGTCTGGAGATAGCAAGACTGTAATAAGTTACAGTACAGGCTTCATTCCTCCTTCCCTCCTCTGCGTTTGTCTTCACTCAATTTCCTCTGATCCTTCCTTCATTCCTATGTACCTTCGTCCTCTTCTTCATCCCTCTGAATTTTCCTTCTTTCATCTTTCTTATTTCATCTTTTCTCCTTCTTTCATCTTTTTTCTTTCATTTTCCTGCTTCCCTTTTCTTTCCGACTACTCTTATGCTTCCATCAGTTTCTTACTATCTCCTACCTTTTCTTTCAGTCTTCATTCTTTTGTCTTTATCTTTCCTATTAAAATTTTTACATTTCTTCTTTCTCTCTGCATATTTTCTCATTCTTCCATCGGTCCTTCCTCTCTCTCTCTCTTCCTTCCTTCCTTGCTTCTGAATATTCATCCTTCCTACCGTCCTTCTATACATTCTTTCATTCTTCCTTCCATTAATTTAATATTATGTCTCTTCAGTTTTTGCGTTTTTCTTCATCCTTTCTTCCACTCCTTTTCTTTTTCTTCATTAATCTCTTTTTCGCACTCTTTTTCTGCAGCCTCGCTCATCTCTTTCACCTTCCTCTTTTCCTTCTTTTCTTCATCTTTCCTTTTCCTTCTTCTAATCCATTTCTGTTACTCTAACCATTTTCTTACCTTCTTGCTCTCTTTCTCCTTTCATACTTTTTTGCACTCCTGTCTCCGTTCCTCTCTCTCTTTCCTTCATCCGTCCATGTATCATTCTTTTCCTACTTCCTTGTATTCTTTCCCTCATTTCTCCCTCTTTCCTTCACCTTTCCTCGCACTCCTTCCTCTCTCCTTCCATGGACTCCTCTCAATTCTGGTCCCATCCTCCTGCCTTGCCTTCTTTTTTCTACACCACTCCTTCCTTCATCATTCCTTCAACTCCTTCCCCCCCTTCTTACACCCTTCCTTCCTTCCTTCAACCCGCCTGCGTGATGCTGGTGCCCAAGCCATCTCGGTTACTTGTTCACCTTCAACCACATGATCACTCACAGGACACAGGCTACCGCTGCTGCCCTGCCCTGCCCTCACCTTTAACCAACACCCCACGCTTTATCACTCTATTATCTTGGCCACTGGGTACCTTTAGCTCCATCTGGGGTTTCAGTGATGATATGCTGTTGGGATATGAACCGTATCTGGTGTACTGGTGATGCTACGTGTACATATGTTACTGAAGGAGCTGTGGGTGATTAATCAATTGACGATAGGCGGATTCTGTCATCAGATATCACAACATCACCTAGGCTACATGTTACAGCTTTCCCTTGTTCAAAAAATCAGTGACAGTTTGTGGTAGGCTTCAAGAGAGGGATGAGTGTCCACGCACGCACGCAAGCACTCACACACACACACACACACACACACACACACACACACACACACACACACACACACACAAACTTCCTACGCATCACACTCAAAGCACTTTGAGCTCACGTGTTCGAGAGGGTATAACTCCACACTGAAGCCCTGCGGACATCCAACGCTTGCCTCAAGTTACACATGCGAGAGATTAGGATCTAGGACTGCTGATGATTCACATCCATGACTCTGGTAAGCCGGTAATACTGTGTACATAAGACTTTACACAGTAGACTAACGCCCTCTTAAAGCTTCTTTAACAACAGAGGAGAAGCCAACTTGTGTGTTTTACGTTTGCACCCATGCATTATAATAGCTTAATTATCTCCAGCTGGATGACCTCTAGCCATACTTCTTTCTATCTGCAGCCAAGTTTAGTGCTTAGTGATGATGCCGATGGCTGGTGCCTCGTCAATACAAAGGAGCAAAACGAGGAACAGGAAGCTCAGCAATGAACCCTGGACTATGGATGTAGCGGTTAATTTATTCTGGCTAAAAACAGGTCATTATATTTAGCTGCAGGTAAATCGTCGTAGTCAAAGATTTAACTTGGTGAAGCTGTGTTTCACGAGGAGAAAGCACCTGTAGTTTGAATTTGAAAATATTATTATCATTACCATCATCACCATTATCATAATCATCACCATCCAGTTTAATACCCAGTTTCATCGAAGATTTGGCAAGATCGACAAATAGGAACTTAAAAACATGAAAGTATAGGAAACATCAACAGTGTCCAATGAAATTTATGATAAAAGGGGGGGGGGGAGAAGAAAAAATAAGAGAGTCTACTTCTACTTTCTCGGCCTTCAATTTCCTCTACGCCAAGCCAGCAGGAAAACGTGAGAAAGATCACTTTGCAATACAGAAAACTGCCTTGGTAATTATATAGGAATGGTAGACTGGAAAATGGAAGTACAGAGGAGTGAGCAGAGAAAAGAAGGAAGGAGAAATGACTGGAAAGTAATGAAATGGGTGGAAAGATTAAGAGGACAGGATAAGCGCAAAAGGAAAGACCAGGAGTGAAGAAAGATGAAGGAAAGACCAGACAAAAGTGAAAGGAAAAGGGCATGACTTGTCTTAGGGAGGAAATTTAAATAACAGAGAGACGGCAAGATCAGAAAGAAACACCAAAGGCGGGTTTGGCGAGAATTATGTCATAAAATATTTAGAGCATTTTTGACAACAATACTGAACACAAAGACTGTCGCCAAAACATGAATTCAGTTGATCGTTGGTCACGTGTCACTTCATCACATCACGCTGTGTCAACTCTGCCATCCATACGATTTACCAGGACCCATGGGTCCTGCGATTTACATTAACCTAATGTCTACTCAAATGTTTTACTTCGTCACAGAATCCTAAACATAATTACGGAAGCCGACACGCTGGTGTGTTCACATTATGGAGAAATCATTATCGTCAGTATCAGTCAAAATACCTCAGGAGCAACAAGGACTAATCTTAACTAATCTTGACCAAAATTCACACTATATTGACCTTTCGTGCGCACAAAAACAGGTATAAGCATGACAGTCAATATCTGATACCAAGATATGTCAAAATATCTCGACTTTTAACTTCGCGAAAGCCCACCTACGTATGAGAGAGAGAGAGAGAGAGAGAGAGAGAGAGAGAGAGAGTGGCTATAAAACCAAACTGCAACTCTCCCTGTACACAATTTGAAGCCAAAAGGTTAATGATGAAGGTCGTCGAGTTTGGAATTATGCATTATCACGGGACCAGTAATAAATTTACATGAGTACTGGCGGATGCTGGGGACACTATGAGGCATGTTCTCGTTCCCTTAGGAGTCTCAAGTTCCTCGTCCTCACTAATTTCTTTGTTGGCAGCTTAGAAGGATCTCTAGCACGTCGTCTCACTAATTTGTGTTTCGCCAGGTTAGATTGATAGATTAATCTCTTGCACGTCGTCTTGTTAATTTGTCTGTCTTCAGCTTGGATCTCTAGCCGTATTATTTTGTTTGTCGCCAACTTACGAGGATTTCTAAGTTAGCAGCTGTTATTAACTTATCTTGTCAGCTTATATGGGAAGTTCTCTAACAATTTCCTCTCTACCAATTTATTTCTCGTCTGCTAAGGGGATTGTTAAGCTCCTGTTCCTTACATATATTTTTCTTGTCACATTAAGGAATTCTGAAAGAGCTTTTCCTTACAGAATTGTTTCTATTTAAAAAATGGGCTTTTTAAACAGCTCTCCATTACAAATTTGTGTCTAGTCATATTTGGAAATTCTTTAGCACTTCTTCCTCAATAATAGAAAGTACCCAAGGTTTAGAGCTTATAAGGCTAACACCTTAGTACTCTTAATTTGCTTCATCATCTGGTATGATAATATTAATTCATATAATTCACAGAAACCGCCCTTATTACAACAGGCAGTAATAATTTACGAGAATATTATGTCGAATAAACCAAAAAACTTAACTGACATATAAGAATATTAAAGTGTATAATGCCAAAGACAAATATAAACTACAAAAATATGGAGGCGTATAATGCTCAATAAATCGGTAGAGGAATATTTTGATATCTCCAACTCCCTCGACAATATGGCCAAGACTGTGTCCTTGGTTCACATTCTACACGGTCCGCGGGATGTAGGCAGGTAGTAGCATCCCCCGGCATAACTTTGTCCCTTTTTTGGTGTGGTGTGAGGTTTGGTTCTGTGTGCATAAAGTGGGGCTCACATGGAGACCGATTGAGCATATGGCTGTGCTGGTGTATGCTGACTGCTTCCATTATAATCTTTGGAAATACTAGTTTTATCTTATGTACCCGATATATCAGCTTACATTTTATATCTCCTACCCATCTCCTACTCATCGGTAAGCCACGGTTTCCTGCGGATTCAGTCCAGTGAGTTTACACAGCTAAAAATTTCCTCAGTACTTGTGACATACAGTTTAAATGCATAAATACTGTCCACCTGTCAGAACATATCGCACGCTATGAAGTTTGTACTATACGCAGTGTGACGGCCATTATCATTTGTAAAAGATAAAAAGAAAGAAAGAAAGAAAGAAAAAATAAAGGGATGGCCATACTTGTGAATTAGAGCTGGGATTCCGTGGGCTTGAATGGCGAGTGAGTGCGTGGGGCATTTCAATCGCTCCTCCTCTTGTTTTCTGCGTCTTGCCTCACCCAGATCTTAGAAAGGAAAAAAAGAGGTGATGATGATGATGATATTATTATTATCATTATTATTATTATTATTATTATTATCATCATTTTTTTATTATTAGTTAATATTATCATTACTACTACTACGACTGCTACTACTACTACTACTACTACTACTATTACTGCTACTACTATTAATGATAACAAAAATGTTAGCGTGGTAAGTCGAAGGAGCCTACCATTTACTCACTCGATGTAATGCAACTCCCTACTGACTCGACACTGAATGGCAAACCCAAATTTTTCCTATAACTCCGAAAACGCTATAATACGTTGGCTGATAACCACATACCCAACAAAAGGATGTCTGGGTGATGCGTTACGGCTCGTCAACCGGACCTGAGAGGAAAGGTTTGAGTCCGAGGGTTCGCTGGGGTTTATTGCTCACAAACTACTGCTCAAGGAAGAGCGACTGGTTTTTCTGATAATAATAATAATAATAATAATAATAATAATAATAATAATAATAATGACAAAAATAGTAATAATAATAATAATAATAATAATAATAATAATAATTATGATTATTATTATTATTATTATCATTATTATTATTACTGTTGCTCTTGCTGTTGTCATCATGATAATCAACACATCATCATTATTTCCTTGGCCCACTGGTTTACTTTTGTGTCCATCTTTCTATATAGTAAGCTTATTTCCCCAATTTAATGTTATTTACAGTTCATTATTCTCTATTAATAATGAAGTACAGACAGCATTCCAGATGTTACAAAAACTTATTAATCCTCTCTTCCTCTTCCATTAAGCAATTATTTTTTTTTTTCCTTAACGCACTGCGGAAGACAGAACAGTACTGAAAGGAGGGAGAAGAAGGATTATGGTGAGAGAAAAGCAAGAAAAGAAAGTCATGTGTTAAATTAGAGAACAAATTTAGAAGGAAATGGAGGTGAGTACGAGAGAGAGAGAGAGAGAGAGAGAGAGAGAGAGAGAGAGAGAGAGAGAGATAAAGGCATAAAGAAAGAAAAAAGGAAAAGATATATAAGAAACGAGGGAAGGAATTCATAGGACGAAGAAAAAAGAGAGTGATGGTATGAACAAGAAAAGTAAGGGAATGACAAAGGAAAGGAAGAAGTAAAACAGGAAGGATAGTGAGGAGAATAACAGAAGGAAGAAGGAAGTGAGAGAAGGAGGAATAAGGAAGGAAGATTAGAGGGTGTAAAGTGGGTAGAGATGGCAACACTGTCTCTGACCCTGACATTTGGTAACACTGCCGCCCTTACCCCTGCATCCTTAAGGTTACGCTCTTACACACACACACACACACACGTTCATGCACGCACACGAGAACGCTTATATGAACACACGTACTAAAAAAAAAAAATAAATCCACAAATTCATGTACAAACAGACATAAAGACATAAACAGGCTAATATACACATACTCAGAACATGATACAAAAACACACCGATACTCACGCGCACAAACACAAACGCTCATTTAATAGCACTTACTCAAGACACAAAGGCATAGATCACACACACACACACACACACACACACACACACACACACACACACACACACACACATACACACTAACATAAATATAACAACAAGCGAGTAAGCAGACATTCAGACAACGTTCGTGGGTACAGAGATGATTAACTTTTTTCACTGCAAGGACGTATATCATTTAAAATGAAATATCACTGGGGAATCTCTTCAATAAATACACTCAGTTACTTTAATTCAACCCATTTCAAATCCTAACAGTTTGAGCAGTCTCCCCTATGATGAATAAAGAAAAAGTCTGAAAGAAACAAAAATTAAACAATTGTCATCACTGGGTTAATGAGATTAAAAGAATTTGTGTGTATATATATATATATATATATATATATATATATATATATATATACACACACACACACACACACACACACGGGTATATGCTGATATCCACAAGGAAAAGTGGAACGAAATGTCCCAAAAGCTTTCGGGTATCGAAATCTTCAGGGGAGAGCAATATATATATATATATATATATATATATATATATATATATATATATATAAAGTAGATAGATATGCACACACGGACACTCAGTCACAAACCCAGTAAATATCCAAACAAGCTTATAATCACAGACACGCAATCTTTTGCAAGCGTACGTTCATGTACACGCCATTCATACCCATGTATCAAATTGTATTATTTTCACTATGGTTAAATTATATTCCTCAGCTATAATAAAAGCTCATGATCTGAATGAGTTATGTATTACATCATCATCATCATCACCATGACAATCACTTCATCATAATCGTCTTATAATACCTTCCCACTCCCCAAAAGCATGTAAGGAAATCCCATAAATATGGATAACATGAACCGGTGCCCAGGAAAAGGGCACATATTCATTCATTCGTCATCTAGCATTGCAAGCTGTCGGCTCCACCCGACAAAAAAAAAAAAAATGCAGAAAATTTTATGTGTACAAACAGAGTTGCATCCTTGTGTGTGCGAGCTCCTTGGAGAATGCCAAACTTGTAGCCGAGTATCCTCAGTGCCAAAGTTATTCGTAAAAGTAATAAAATGCAGCTTCATTTACAAGTCTCCAAGTTCAGCGTTTCCTGATCAGTATTCTCAGTTAAGCAGGATATAGCGGCTTACTGAAAAAGGAATAATATAAAAAAAAAAAATAGATAAAGTGTACTTCTCCGTTGTAAGGATTTGTATGCTCATGTTTAGGTGTTCTTTATCGCCTAATGTAAGAAAAAAAAAAAAAAAAAAAAGAGTTAAGCCTCACATTCCCTTAAAGTTGATTATCCGTTTTCGTCTTGTACGCAGCAAGGTAACTATAAATATGATTACTATAACTGAGAGGAAGCGAAGAAATAAGAGGCTAACAGGTATAACTGCTGCCTCATGTAAGCTATTATTTCCTAACTAATAGGATTTTAATTGTTGTGACATCTTTATTGATGCTCTATTACGACCACAGCATTTGAAACTCAACTAATGTTCCTCATCTGACCTTTTAAACTAGACAAACTGACGTAAATACTTCGGGAACACAGGGGACTTGGAGGATACTGCGCCCGGAGTAATACATTCCACATTCAGGTTTGGAAGACTTAACATATCACTGCCTCATATTAGTCATTGGCTAGCTCAATGCTGCCCTTATTGTTAGTCGTGTTTTCTTTCTTTCTTGTAGTTTTTTTTTTTTTTTGTACTCTTTCTTTCTTATTTAATTGTGGCAGGAACTTCTACCCTTTAGAATTAACCGGTTCCTACAAAACCTGGAAACACTGACCAGCCTATGACCTGGTTGTGTCCGCAAGGTTTTGGTTGCTAGGCAACTGCTCGTTGCCTTGCGACGGCCGAAAAACAGCCTTTTTCTTGTTTAGTTGTGGCAGGCAATTCTACCCTTTAGAATTAATTGATTGCAACCAAACCTGGCAACAATGACCAGCCTATGACCTAGTTGCGTCCGCAAGGTTTTGGTTGCTAGGCAATGAGCAGCTGCCTAGCAACGGTCCCCTTAGGCCTTCTGTGGCCGTGGGTCCGGAAATTGTCGGGACCCAGTGGCCGACCCCGACACCATTTTTTAAATTCTAAAAATCGATATTTTTCTTACCAAATTGAAGAGAAGCGTCTAACGCACCTGGCAATGCAACTCTTAGCTTCATAAACCCATCCTGTGCTTCACAAAGAAGCGCGAAAAATTTCGCAAAATGACTGCGTAACCTACACGCCGGTGAAAAATAAGCATAAGAACAAAAGAACATCGCACCAAGAAATATCCACATTTTCACCCCCCCAAATTTCACTGGTTCTGAAATGGTCTGAAAATGACTAGAGATGAGTATTATGAATAAAATCAGTACATTATATGGGAGGTTTCATTTTAAAAATGATTTTTTTTTTCATATTGTTTATTGTGTTTTTACAAGTATCGAGTTATTTCTTTGTCTGGGTGGTTTAGTTTGTGTCCAAAGAGAGGCGAGAGATGGTAATTTTAGACTCTGACCAGATAAGGGTCCTCCTTTGTGTGTAAAGGCTGAATAGCAGCGGCTAAAATTCGATAGGCCTGCTTAGAGCTGGTCATCGTCGCCTACCGGCTTGTTTTATATAATTCTCGGTGTGAAATATTAATGAATTTTATTCCATGACATGACGTAATGAAGGAACAATTTTCACTTTATTTTCATTAAGATTTCTTTGAGCGTTTGGCAGTACAGAGTGACCGGAACATTCTGAAACTCTGCCATCATCTATTGGGGCGACAGTACGTAGATTCAAATGCACGGCCACAGTTAAAAACTAGAAAGCACTCAGAGAGCGCATACCTACGCCAATGTTAATGCCACTAAAAAGGATCCGGATACAGATCCGTGAAGATATTGTGAGGAATACATAGGATCTCCCCAAAATTTATTCAATTCTCTGTTGGCCCATGGCCAACCCTTACACAAAGTTTAATTGAAATTCATTGTGAACTTTCGAAGACATTGTGCAGGAGACTCCGGTTCTTGATCCGGATTCGCCCCCAAATTTAATCATTTCTTTCTTGGCCCATGGCCTACCCTTCCAAATAATTTCATTGAAATTCATAGAGAACTTTGGGAGATATCGTGTAGACAAACAAACAAACAGAGCAACAATGGTGAATACATAACCTTCTTCAACTTCGTTGGCTGAGGTAAATATATGTCAGTCAATTAAGTTTCCAATCTTTTATTGCTCACCATCAGCACTGGGGTCCGGAACCAGGCTGATTATTCCAGATAAATAATGCCACTCAGCACTCATTGGTACTGAGTAATAAATCGCAAGCACCCCTTGAATGTAAACCCTTTTGGGCCACAGCCAGGTGGAGCGTCTTGACCCACTGTGCTTCCAGGAGTCCATCTGGCTACAAGGTTACCATCTAAAGTAATACCAAGTTCCTCAGGATCTCATCTGGCCTGTCACACAGTGTACTGTAGAGTCACATGAGCGTAGAACCACATGAAGTGAGTCGTTGTCGCTCCCAAGGTGGTCGCTCCAACCTACCACACTTAACAGATGTATAAATTAACACCAAACTCATTATTACATGTTACAAGATAACAAATAGTTCATCTAAAATGGTGCCGACAGAATTGCCTCCAAGCTCATCTTTCACCAGTCAAGTACTATTTCTTTCAGTCAGCACAAACCATCCTCGTTCATGTACTCTCCATTCACAGTCTTTCATTTCGTCCATCGTCTCATTCGTCTTAATCTACAATTTTATTACTTAGTTTCCATACGCTTTTAATAATCTCTTAATCTTCATTCGACACACACACACACACACACACACACACACACACACACACACACACACACACACACACACACACACACACACACACACACACACTTCCTAGCCTCGTAAATACCAGCTGAATAGGCGTGGCAGGGATTGGTATCAGCCAGTACTCATATTACCAAGCACTTCACTAATTACACTTTCTAATTAATCTCGCCTAATTAACAAGCACTACTTATTCTTTGTCTTTCAGCACTTGTGAAACTAATTAGACACTAATTAGATGGAACAGCCCAATCTCAGTGTGTGTGTGTGTGTGTGTGTGTGTGTGTGTGTGTGTGTTTCTGTCCTGATCTCTATCGAACGACCATCTATCTGTTTATGTATCTATTTCTTTATCCGTCTGTCTATCAATATCGATCTTTATTTCTGTACCCACGTCTTTCTGTTTATCTATGTATGTGCATGATTCCACATCTGTGAGGAACGGACTAGATTAGAAACACCTAGACACCAAAATTTTGTGCTTACTTAATAACTTTAACAACTTAAGGAACGGTATACAGATAACGTTGTGCTCACGGTTAAAGCAGCAGGTAAAATCCATCGCTTACCAAGTCTAGCAGAAAATCAGTGTATAAAATGCAACTTTAAAATAAACAATACCAATATAATGAAACTCAGACACACGGAAGAAATAACAGTGAATCTGTCTACAAGGAGAATCGAACAGAACAAGGAAATCAAATATCTTGTTCTTTTCGCTCAAGTGAGATGGTATCCGTTCTGTAAAAAAAATAATAATAATAATAGTAATAATAAACTTAGAAATACTGGTATATAGAACCCTGTAAAAATATAACGGCCGAAACATTTCCAAGAATTTAAAGATCACACAGCGCAAAATAATAATAACATCAGCAGTCACTTACGGATCTGAAAGCTAAGTGTTACTAAGAAAAGCATAAGCTGGAACCTTTGAAATGCTTTGTTTATGAATAAAATGTAAGGTTGGATGGAAACAGGGAATGATACATAGGCCTACTCATATAATAAACCTAACGAACACAAGGATTACAATAGATGGTCGCATAAGACAAAAAGAAAAAAAATATATATATTTTTTGTATGTCTTCGACTCTGGGCAATAGCTTCACAGCCTGCTCCCAAGGCCCAGTATTCCTCCTGCATACCATACACCTCTCTCATATCACCACTTCGGCGCAAACACCCACCGCCCATATTGAATACATGCTAGGGCTCTTTCATACGAGACTGGCGTATTGGTATTTGCGGGGATACTTTTCTGACATGTCGATGGGTCTTATGGTAGATCAGTAAAGTTTGCTTTTATGAAATTCAGATCTTTAAACTGTTCCCTGCCCCAGCGGGGTTTCGAACCTGAATCCGCTAGGAGTGCAAGCCACCCATCAACCGATTCAGCCACCGCCTCCCCAATACTGAGCGCATGAACCAAGATTGCCTTGGGCTACAATCAGTGCTAATATTCGGCATTCGACGCAAATGGAGACCAAAGAATGCGCTGTTAGAAGAAAGCAGCAAGGAGCTCAACTGCCTATAAACCGATTTAAATGGAGGCAGTATCGGTATCGGTACATCAGCAAGACCCGAACTGGACACCTCCATACGGAACGTAAGTCAGGAAGTCAATGACAAACTCCCCCCCCCCCACCAAACCTAACAATCCCTTATATATTATCCCACCTTGTTCTAGGCCCATCCGTTCTTCCTGCCTTCATCCAGTTTTTATGCACTCTTCTACTCTGCCAGCCAGTCGTCACTGTGATAATCACTTACTACGTGTACTATTTCCTCTGTCACTTCTTTCATCCACCTGACTCTCATACACGTAGTCAATTGCCAATCGATAGTACAAGCAACTAGAGATTGTTCTTCGTCTATTCTTCTTTCATCGAGCCAAATAACTTACATTTAACCAGTTAACTAATCCTAAATACAATCGTTTGTTACTACTAGTTTGAACCAACCAACTTTGATTTCGGCCTAACTCGCGTTATTTCATCCTCTTCACTCACAGAAACATAGTAAATTTGCTAGTAGCTGGTGAGATTATGTTACTACCAGTCCTAGACCGTAAACCTTGTTTTCGGTCAGATAATTCTTCTTCCTACATCAGCATCACAACCAAAGCAGGCCATAAAGTGCTGTGATAAACAATGCTGTTTAGCCTTAAGAAGAGTTTAGGACACCCATTAAAATCACTGACCACAACTAACATTTTGCTACTGTAAGCGCAGTTGAATATTTTATTCAGGCAAATGCCAGATTACATTATTCATGTGAAGGGAATTACAGCATTCACAGTGTTATAAAGTATCTAAATTGACCATTGCCTTGTTGTAGAGGCACTCAATTATTCTGCCTAGACGAAAGTCACACGATTTTATTAATCTGAGCTAATACTTAGTCAATGTTACATTGTATGTCGATTATCTTATGTTTTTGTTTGTTGTGCAAGTAGTTACGTATTTTATTTTGGCTAAAACCAGACGACACTGTGTATCTTAGGATAGCCCAAGTGACCAGTACATTGCACTGTTACTGTATTTTCATTATACTTCGTAAAACCTTACATGCTGTAGACACACTTGGTTAGTTAATTATGGCTAAAATCAAGTCATTTCACATCCCAGTAGTTAGTAAGAAAAAACGTGCCTCAGACAGATAACCCTTTCGTTCCTCTGGTTGCATATTTAATTCAGGCTAATACAAGCTATTTAATTCATCTGTGGGAAATCTTAGATATCAGTGTGTTAAACAAGGATCTCCATTATATAACCTTTGCGCTTGTCATGGACGCACTTGGATATTTTATTTTGACACAGTTAAGTCTTCTCATTCATCGGAGCGAAATCTTATCACACAGAGGGTTAAAGAACATCAGCAGACGCCAAAACAAACACTCAAACATGCAGTCACACAGGTCCCTTTACACCTTACCACTACTACAACACATACACAGAAATACCCATGCTTCATATTTCACAAAGTGGTAGTAGTAGTAGTAGTAGTTGTGGTAGTAGTAGTAGCAGTAGTAGTTGTAGTAGTAGTAGTAGTTGTAGTAGTAGTAGTAGTAGTAGTAAATGTTGTTGTTGTTGCCATTGTAACCTCACGTTCATCTGAAATGTGAACCTAGTGAATTGCAGGCTGAAGATGCTGAAGATGCTCTCTCTCCAGCAGTCCATAATTCCCCTTCTGGGGAAAGCACAGTAAATGAAGAGACTTTTTTTATAACTAGGCAGCTAAGCCACCCGGTTATATCAGTGCTACCACATGAAGGCTTCCCTCTCGAGTACCCTAAGCTTCACATGAATGACACATAATTATAAAGGTACTAGTAATTACAGAATATTTCACAGCTGTAAGCAATCATTTCAAACACATCTGCTGTTACTATACACGAATACAAACATTTCTATAAACACACAAGACCTCAGACACCGCCATAAGCAGACGCAAATTTAAACAGTTTTACATTTTAACACACAAACACAAAACACACACACAAACAAGAACGCAAACACATCAACAATATATACGTACACACACAAATACATTTAAAGAATATAAGCACTCTAATATAAAGTTCTCTGCAAAGACACACCACACACAAACACAAGCACACACAACACACGAACACAAACACACACTACACACGAATACAAAAACACACTACACAGGCATACCAGTTCATCCACAAACACAAATAAGCAAAGACATATCTATGAACAGATACACGAAAACAAAAATTTCTAAGAACACAAGCAGCCTTCTTTACACATGATTGCAAATATTTCTGCGCACACACACACACACACACACACACACACACACACACACACACACACACACACACACACACACAGCCAGTCACCGCTAACCATATTCAGGGAGAAGGGACATTAGCGTAAAGATGTACACATTTCCACACATCACCCTACACGCACACTGGCACAAGAAACCGACATCTCCATGCATACACACACACACACACACACACACACACACACACAGAAACTGATCACAAAGACACATCAAACACTCCTCAAACATCCACTCACCCACACAAACCTAACTACGAACACATGAATGCAAGACAACAAGACAGTAACAGCGGAACACACAGAGACACGCACAATAACACGATCATAAAGGCACCAACTACGAAGATAGCACACACACACACACACACACACACACACACACACACACACACACACATGCTAGCCATAAAGATAATTCAAACACTCCTAAACGTCTATAATCGCACACGCAAATAAAACTACTAGCATGCTGCAGATCGGGACACTAAGAGAAAACACACACACACACACACACACACACACACACACACACACACACACACACACACACACACACACACACACACACACAGTCTAAACAGTGAGCCATATAGAGGTGGACAAGGCACTAAGGCAGCCACCTCAGCGCCCAGCACTTTATCAGGGAGTGACGCTCTCTTGCATTATTTACACACCGCCACCTCCACTCTGATGAAGCTGTGTTGGACGGACGGGAGAGGGGTAGGAAAGAGAGAGGGGAGGGGTAGGAAGGGGAGAGAAGGTTGGGAGGGGAGGGGCAGGAAGGAGAGAGGAGAAAGGCAGGGGAGAGGGTATGAAGGAGAGAGGAGAGAGGGAAGGTCGAAGGTTAGATGATGTTGAATATGGAGAAAGGGGTAGAGGCTGAAAGGATAATGGAAGGAAGAAGGAAGTGAAGGCAGAATGCACACGAGTACATTGGAAGTATAGATAACAGAAGGCCTATTGGGATGAAACGAGGATAATTACTAGTCACTACAAGTAAAAAATAAATATATAAATAAATAAAAATAAAGAGGAAAAGCCTCCTCCACCCACTACTCCCTCCAGCATAATACTCAGTCATAAAAAGAAAAACACCATCAGTTTTTGAAAGGACTTGTTAACTTACATTTCAAGGAGAGACAGGAAGGAAGAGAGGAGAGAGAAACCGCCAGGATGGGAGGAAGAGAGGGAAAAGAAACGGGAGATGTACGGACGAGAGTGAGATAAAGTGAACATTAAAGAAAGAATATACAGAGGAGGAGATTTGAAATACAATGGAAGAGAAAGGGCGGGAGATTAAAAATAAAGTGGAGAGAAGGAATAGAAGAGAGGAAAACTGTGAAAGTGTGAGACGACAAAGAATGATGGAAATGAGAAGAGGCTGAATATGGAAAAGCGGGGAAGGTTAGAGGAGCGAGTGGGAGACGCGAAAGAAGAAACATGATTGCGAGACAATGGAAGAGATAATGAAGGTATGGAACTGGCGAGAGAAAGAGAGAAGAGATTAAAGGAGGACTGGACTGGAAAAGGCTGAGGGAGCGATAGAAGGATCTGAAGAGGGAAAGACTGACGATGAAGGAAAGGTGTGGCAGAGAATGACTGATGGATGACTCCTTGGGAGGAGAAGAAGTGCCAAGGAAAAAATGGATATGAAGAAAATAAAGAATAGAAGGATAGGTGATATTATATGGCACACATACTGTGCGTGCGTGCGTCTGTGTGATGTGTGTGTATGGGGAGGGAGAGGAAACAGAGAGGAATAAGGTAGGGAAATAACGGAGAAATAATTCTTTAGAACCTAGTGTTACCTACGTGCGCAAGTATGGGTCATTTTCAAAAACCTGTTTTGTGTAGACCCCGTGGTTTGGACCTGTGAGATTTGTGACTATGAGCTGGCAGATGAAGATGGCACTGTACGCTATCGTCCCCATTTCCCCCCCAAAAAAAAAAAATAAATAAATAAATAAATAAAAGAAAGGTATAACAACTTGTGGTTCTGCAGAGTTTAAAGAGATAAGTCGGTGATGAAGATGAAAGGAGGAAAGAAGGTAAGAAAAGAGACTGCAAGGGGCCGGAGGTTAGGTCAAAGGGCAGGAAGGGTGGAGAGAAGGTGACTGGGGACGGAGAGAGAGGAGGGGGTTAGGGTAGATGTGGTAAAGTTTAGAGGGGAAATTGAAAGAAAATGGAAAGGGGGATGGATGAAGGAGATAAGATGGTAGTGGGAGAGGCTAAGGACGTGATGTGAAAAAAATAAAAATGGAGAAGACAGGAGATACGCATATGATTAGGTGAATAAGAAAGATCTTGAAATAAGGATGACAGGAGACACCACTAAAATGGTGAGGTAAAGAGGAAAATGGTCAATGACACAGGAGAAAGGTGGGTCGAGGAAGAAACAGGCAAAAATAAAAGACACACAACATAATTATAATATGACTGAAAGGAGGAGCAAGTGAAGGTAAGATGCAAATGAATATGGGTACAAATCAAAGCGAAACAAAGGAACATAATATTGCAAAGAAAAGTGAATGAGAAGGAGCAAAGAATACAGAAAATAACAAAAATGAGACAAGCTAGATTGGAAGAAGAGGTGAAGGGAAGAAAAAAGAAAAAGATAACAATTATAGGTAGAGGAGAGGTGACTGTCAAGAAAATAAAAATGACAGAGTAAAATAAATAAACTAGAACATTGTGAAATTGTCCAAAGACAATTTTGATAAAAACTTCTCACAGCCATTTTCTGTTAGAAGCCGAGTTACAAAGGGACCTTCAGGTCAAGGTCGCAGATCTTGTGCACGTCACCTTAAATCATCAGTCTAGAAGTCTACCAAGTTTGGCGGCTCGAGCTTTAATCCTTCATGAAAAGGTAGGTGACATTCAAAATAACCAGAAAAGTCCTTTTTTTTTTTTCCCTTCATATCCCAGGCGATCTCAGAGAATAATCAACCGACTGGAATCATACTCCTTCAAGTACTGCGTCCGCCTTCAGGCTACATTATAGTAAAGTGCATCTAAGCTTAAGAAGTTCTGCATGGCAGACCATCTTTTCTGTGTTCCGGATAATATCCGGAGATCCGGTTGACGGATTGCCACCACATTTGGACAAGTAAGAAAAGGACAACGGTCAGACTATGCTGACCGCGTTTGAAAGCGCTTGACTAAAAAGCCTTTGAAATAAAGTAATTAAAAAAAGGGTAAAAATAATAACATTAATAATAATAATAACAATAATAATAAAAACAATAATAATAATAATAACAATAACAACAGTAATAAATACAATAATAATAATAATAATAATAATAATAAAAGAAAACTTCTCATAGAGATGTGGAAAGTTATATTAAATAAATAAATTGAGATGAATAAGAATATCAAAAAAGGCAAAAATCAGATTCAGCAGAAAGTTAAGTGAAAGGACCAATAAGACTACTCCTACTGCAACGCAGAATCCTGTCATTTTATTTTGGATAACGTCACAGGCCTTTATTTATATAAAAAAAACCCGCAGCAATCACATATTGAACTAGAGCAAAGTGACCCGAGGTCACAACACTCCGCCCGCGCCCCAAATTTGGGTCCCCCCCACTCCCACCACTACCCTCGGTGGATTCCCACTCCCATCCTTACCCGACGAGGATTTTCACCAAAATCGAACCACTTCCTCAGTTCCACATACTCAACACCTGTGCAAAGTTTGAAGATGATCCGTTCATTGGTTCAAGAGTTAATCGATGCACAGATTCACATATAAATAAATGCCGACGATCACATACACCCCATTATTAATGAAATGCCGACGGGGTGACTTATCTCAATTAACATTCTGACTGAGAATTATGCATTCTGTATCTTATGCCACTTAACAATAAACTATTATATTTACCGGAGGAGAACCCACCATAGCCAAAAGGTAAGAAATTATTATCAAATACAAGATTTGATGAATGAAGTTGTATATTAATTCCTTCCCTGCCATTACGTCATTCATATATATTCTTCACATCTGAAGGCGCCTTTACCTGCCTTAGAGGAAACCCTACTAACTGGAGCGGTTATAAGTAACCTTTATTAACCTTTTCACCATAAGACGTCCCCCTTAAATTTGAACGAAAACTTTTGGCAACAGCGAAAATGAGATAGTAAAGACGTATCTAGGCCGAAGATGAAAAAAAATATACCTAATTACTGAGCACATAAGTTGATGAATGAGGTTGGCTGTTTGTATGTTAATGAGTACGTGATATATAGTGCAAGTAACTCACTTATCTATGTTACTGTCCAGTCAGAGACAGACGCTCTCTCTCTCTCTCTCTCTCTCTCTCTCTCTCTTCACAATACCTCCTATCAAGGAAGAAATATTTCCATTGCTGCTTGATCCCTCGCCTCTACACAAAAAAGTAATGTAGAAACGGAAACGGAAGAAGCAGAAAATATGAAGGCTTTTACCCTTGATCCGGTCCCAGCCTTTCACACTAACATTCCAGTAATACTACCACCGAGATGCAGAAAGTGTCAACCCCTCTTATTCTTGATAGACCCCCAAACTAACACTAGCCCTCCCAGTGGTGCCACCACTGGGAAAAGTAGATATTTTGAAAACTTGAATCCTGGTTCATATCCCCCATCACATAAACGAAGTCTGATAGTATGCCTACCACCAAGAAAATGCAGAAATTGTGTAACTCTCTCATCCTTGCTCGACTCTCAACCTGACGTCAAGTGACTGTATCACCCAGTAAGACTGCCACTACGGTGATTTACAACTATGCAGCCCTCTCTTCCTTACTCTAATCTCCTAAGTAAAACTGTCACTAAAAAGCAGCAGAAAAAATGAAACCCTCTCATCCTGACTCCATGCCATCATCTTCCACACTAAACCTATCAGGAAGTCAACCCCGGGACTACTATTTGCATCATATACCTGCGCGACCGTTACCCTTATCAGCTTTTATCAGTGGCAGCGTGACGGATGGACGAAAAACGTAGCAGAGAGATACACTTGCCTGCAGAAGCTCCCTCGCTCGCTGTGACGCCTATTATGATGGACATACTTAAACCACACGGGTTACGAAGCGAGATGCCTGCAGAAGTTCCCTCCCTCAGTGTGATGTCTACTCTGTAGTCCACTGATGTAAAGGTCAGAGGTTCAGTGGTGAAAGAAAGACCCCTGCATATGTTACCTCCCTTCATATGATGTTCGGTGTAATCCCTAGACAGCATCGAAAGTGAGTTATGAAATTTACTACACAGTGACAGATTAGCTTCATTAATCTTCTCATATGAAACCGTTACCCTTCAATATCAGCTAATATGCAAGGTCCGAATTTCCATAAATCTTCACAGCCTCCTTGTGTGTGTGTGTGTGTGTGTGTGTGTGTGTGTGTGTATATATATATATATATATATATATATATATATATATATATATATATATATATATATATATATATATATATATATAACGATTAATTTACTCATATTAACTTATCTAATATAAATACTATTTTACAGTCTTAACCACTTCACTGCGTCGAATTTATCGTAAGACCTCTATCTGGTAGATCTCGGCTGGCAACTTAGCAATGTTAGTCTGGCCAGTGCCTGATAATTTTATTGGCCACTTGAAAATTTCCCCAAGTCTATGGGCATAATGGTTTAAGGGAAAATACTAGTAGTGAAGGGGTTAATGGAGTGTCTTTCCAACATCACCAATACCAAACATCCCTCCTAAGCCAATTAAAAAAAAAAAAAGTCAGATGGTAACAAGAAAACAATATTTGTTTTCGTACTGAAGTGCCTTTTTAAGACTGGGGATGGTACCGGTACTGTAATTATGATAATCCAACGGAAAACACCAAATATAATGTGATTCTACCCCATATTCAAGGGTTAAATTATATTCGTTTATTCTCGGGTGATTTATGATAAACTCGTTCTTGACGACAGAAAACAACCTTTGCTGGCAGCTCTCCCTTCACTTCTCTGCTTATTTGAGTGTTGTGATGTTGGTAGCGTAATCTAATAAAATATATATCATTCTGATTTGCCAAACTTACTATGGTGGGTAGGAATATAAAAGCACTTCGTGTGTGTGTGGATGTGGGTGTGGGTATGTGTTGGTGTGCGTGGGTGTGTACACGTGCTCTCCGAGAAATTTTAAATATCAGAAATATTTACCTTGGGGTATGTTTGTGTGTGTGTGTGTGTATAATATATATATATATATATATATATATATATATATATATATATATATATATATATATATATATATATATATATCCCAAGGTAAACATTTCTGACAGGTAAAATTTCTTACAGGCAACACTTCCTGCAGGAAACATTTCTCGGACTCAGTTCCGAAGGGCCAGGTAAAGGAAATATTTATAAGTTTACAATGCTGGCCATTGTTAATAACTGGGTCAGTGAAGTATGCATGGTCTTGCTATATGTACCAAAATACAAAGGGGATATACAACTTCAAACAATACTGCAGGAGGCAACGTGGATATTCATGTAGACTCTTATTCAGTTGTTCATTACAGTATCGATTAGCTTTCTTGAAAATGATTAGTGAGTTGGACAAGGATATGATATTTTTTTTTTCCAACATACCTGTGCTTATGCCTCTTTTGTACCGGATATTTTCTCTGCTTCTATTTTATATTCTTCAGTTGAGCGTTCTCGTTCCTTTCTTTCGTGGAAATTGCTAAATTATTTTTATGTTTGTTCGGTCTTTTCTATTCTTTTTATATTACTTAGCATAATTTTCTTTTTAATAATTTTTTTATATCAATAAAGTCCTTTTATTTTTCTCCTTTTATATCCTTTAGTCTATTAATATAATTCAGTTTTCTCACTTTTTGTATCACCGTTCAAACTTTAGCAGTATGTGTTTCTCGTTTTTTTTTCTTTCCCTCTCTTTCATTTTCTCACCTATCACAGCACCGGCAAACCCCAAGCCACCATCAGAACATAAAAACCACCAATTTTCATTCACCTCAACCAACCATCGGACAGTATCCCATGAAGACTTCTTGTATGCGACTAGTCATTCTTTCTATTTTTTCCTTCACCGCTTCGTGTCATTTTAATATCCCTTCGCATCGGTAACTTCAAATAATTTTACCATTTTTTATCCGAACATACGAGTGCATTTTAACGATGATACAGAAGACCATCCGATATTTTTACACTTTGTATTTATTTGTTACACTCGCGTTCTGAAAGGGAAAGCCGGGTATTCTTTTGGTGTGTGTGTGTGTGTGTGTGTGTGTGTGTGTGTGTGTGTGTGTGTGTGTGTGTGTGTGTGTGTGTGTGTGTGTGTGTGTGTGTGTGTGTTAACAAAATAATTTGTTTTCATCCAATTTTAACCAAACTTGTTTGAAAGGGTACATAGTTTGTAGAAAACAAGAGCAGAATTGCTCTGGAACCTGCGGTAAGACTCTTGTTTCAAACAGTTTGCTATAAAAAGTAACCAGCCTTAATAGAGAGATCCATTACCCAGATTTACTAAAGGTGCTGCTAGAAGGTGCCACCACAAGTGTCAGCTGACAGCAGATTTGGATTCTCTGTGTCAAATAACCATATATGGGACCACTTTTGTCTCAATAGGCTTAAATTAAGCAGTTTTACTAAAGCTGTCGTTAGATGACGCCACCTCAGCTGTCAGCTAATGTCAGATTTGGATTCCCCATGTCAAATTACCTCTTATGACACCATTTTGTCCCCAAAGACTTCATTTTAAACAAATCCGCCAGACGCCGAAGAAGCAGAAGCAAGAGCAGCAGAAGAACGCTGGCCACTCACTGACCTGCTGGCTATCGCCGCAGGTAAAAATGGGTCAAAGGTCAGGGTAACAAGGACAGGTCAAAGTATGAGCTAACGAGGTAAAATTTAGCAGTTTTTTCCGATTTAGACCAAACTGGGTGGAAGGGCTGAGGACAACGCAAGAACGAAGGGAATCAATTAGAGAAACAATCATAGGTCCAGGTCACAGGATAAGGTCAACGTTTGGACTCATATGTGTGAAAAAAAAAAAAAAAAAAAAAACTAACGGTTTAGGTCCGACTTCGACCAAAGTTGGTGGAAGGACTGAAGCAGCCATATGCCTTTTGAGAACAAATGGTCGAAGGTCGAAGTAACATGGAGAGGTCAACGCAACCAACTTATATATGATTTAGATCAAACTTTAGGGAAAAGTTTAGGGTGAGGCAAGAATAAATAAATTGGGTTTTGAAACCGAGCATTAAATGTCAAGGTCACAGGGAAGGGTCATATGTCAAGGTTACATGGCAAGGTCTACTTAAACAGCTTCAGTCCGACTTAGACCAAACTCAGTAAAAGTGTTCAGAGTAAAGCAATAATGAAATTATTCGATTCTGAGAGAAATCCGTAAAACGTCGGACTCACGGGGTAATGTCAAATGTTTGGCCCTATAACGCGAACAGCTTTGGTCTGATATGAGCAAAACATGGCAAAAGAACGGGGGGTTAGACAAGGATCGAGGGATTTGATTATGAGAATCACAGGACAGAAATCATGGTCACAGGTCATGGTCAACTCAGTCTGGATCGGATTAGACCAAAGTGGGTGGAATGGTTATGGGTCAAGCAAGAGTGAAGCAATTCAATTTTGAGTGCAATCAGTCGAAGGACATGGTCACAGGGCAAAGGTAAATGTCAAACCAAATTATGGGCTTGGGTGTTGCACTGTCTGAGTGTTCTCTCTCTCTCTTCAACCAAGCATCACTATCTGTTCGTATCTATGCCATCACTGAATAACGACTTGCAAGATTTCCACCATGGAAACCGTAACAGTCTTCTTTTTCTACATATTTGTTTCATTTTATATTTTTGCAATAGAAATACCTTAATATTTCATAAGATCACAAGTTGATTACTTGTGTCTGAGGCAACACTGGATAATCATCTACAAGAGCTCGCCTTCTGTAATTACCAGCCACTATCATTCTGGATTCCCTCTCCTGTGATCCACCGAGTTTTATGCGTCTACACATCCCTGTACTTTATTTTATCGCGCCCTCTAAACTCTAATACAGGGGTGCCCAACCAAAAAAGCTGATGAGCACACTCCTGTTTTCTGGATAACTAGAAGCGCACCACTATAATTTCATAGTTTGGGTATTAAGAAGCAGTCCAATTAGTAACTGTTAAACTAAAGCTATACAACTGTACAGAGTCACAGACCGTCTGTCACTGTCACGTACTGATCTTGTCCAGCTTAGCAGTCCACCTGTGCCAAGGGTTGCCAACTCTCAAGAGTGAAACGATGCCAAATCTACACATGTACAATACCAAATTTTACATTTCAATGCCAAACTTTATATATATATATATATATATATATATATATATATATATATATATATATATATAACAAAAGAAACGGATGATGATGTTGATGGTCTTACATGGGATTATGAATACGGCAGTTACGCCTACAAGGAGCTGGTGCTCGCGAGCACGATTTTAACCGCTGTGAAAGAGCACTGCCAGACCATCAGAGAGCACAGTGGTGCTCGCGAGCACCAGGTTGGGAACCCCTGCTCTAATACATCCCCTCATATTGTGTATCCAAGCCATCACCGGTTTAAAAAAAAGAAAGAAAGAAAAAAAAAAAGCTAAGTCGAAAGTCTTGTTCTTCATCAGTTTTGTTTCTTGTATTTAATATTCAGTATACAATAGCATCGGCATAAACTCATAAAATGTCTCGCAAAATCATTGTCGATTAATACATTGCCTAGCTCAGGCAATCAGCCTCTACTCCTTCCATTCATTTCTGTCATTATTTTTTTTCCCTTTATGTTGTCGTATTGCTAACTCTGAAACATCGCACTAGTAAGCTCCATACATCTCATGAATTAGCACCGTTTCTTAATCTGAGTCATCACTGGATACTTACCCACGGAGTACCTCTTATAGGACGCTAGGTATCATGTTTTTTTTTTTTTTTTTTTTTTTTTTTTTTTTTTTACCGGCGTGGTGTTCTCTACGTGTCAACAAGTGGGTTGGCAGAGAGTTAGTGCCCCTACCGTAGAACAACTAACTCAAACTCAAACGGACATCCCTTACAAGATTATGGTGTTTGGATATTGACAGATAAATAGATAGTGCAATACTGTTATTCTAAGTGAGCAAGCGCAGCGAGTGAAGCGATGTTTACGTTCAGCTGAAGAGCTGAAAAATGCCCAGCCCGACACGACCTGGCCCTGCCCGACACGACACAGCCCGATCTCGATGGTTTTCAGAGACTAATAACTTTTCTACGGTGTGAGATAGAGAAGAGATTCTTTCGGCGGGTAGTGGATACATTCAATAAATTTTGTTCTTAGCTAGTATATATTTACTCATGAGACCAAAGAAACCCCTTGGATTCCCAGCTTTACAAGGGAATGTACCGAGGGCTTCAACCGATATACTCCACAATGAAAACGAATTAAAAAAGATTTCCTGTTGTAACATTATGTTTTCTTGCATGAATTCTAACAATGAAATATCGGATATTACGTTCATAATTTTACGTGAACATTTTTTTTTCTTATGTTTAGGGGGTGAAATCAGCAAGTTAATCGTCCCATTTCTGGGTTTTATCATTCGATCAATAGCCAAGCATTTACCGATGCAGTTCGTTGACACGGCAAGTCGGGAGCAGAAAACTGAACATTGCACGTGTGATAAATGCTACGGCGCCTTGCTATTGCACGTGCTACCTGAGAGAGAGCAAACGTGAGAAAGTAAATACAGTATTTTTGCTCAATTATCCTTCTGTCTTTGTTTAACTACCTCACCTGGAATGTTGAAAGTTTACACAAAGATGAAATTATTATGATAGGCGTATATACAAAAGCTCGCTGGCTCGTCACGCGTTCATAAAGCGCACTTTACTGACATCTAAACAATTGCAACAGCGAATTTTGTTAAAAAAAAAAAAAAATCACTTTCCTCTTTAAAATGGTCAGCAGCAGATAATTACCAACTATGGTTCCCCCTATTCTGCCATTCTTTTACAAGCGGATTTATTTGTAACTTTAACTCCTTCAGTTCCGTGATATCCTTTGTAATTTCTTCCTCCTTCTTCCCGGTGATGTAATTCACCTTGGAGTGACTTTGAAATGGAGTTAAATATAGTCTTCAGAAACTACCAAGAATCACCTCTACGCTGAATTAAAAAAAAAAAAAAAGTCGTGGTTGGTTGATCAAAACGTTATCGGACTGAAGGACTTTAATCAACGCACCAATAAACTCTGAAAATCACAGGATAATACCACTGTAATATTGGGCTTCCGCTAAACACTGGCCAATTACCACGGGAGTTCCCCACGTATGCCACTAGTCGATGGTTTTCTTTTACTATTTTTCCCCCTAACATGTCATCAAATAATAGCTAAAGTAAATTCTAAATATGTCATGAAATCACCATTGTCATGTTATACCTGAGCCAACAGAGGACAATTTCCCGCAAGAGTCGCCCCTGAAAGCCACCATAGAGCAGGCACAATAGTCAAGCGGTTCGTAATAGTGACTCAAACCCATTACATTTCACGGCTCTTGCCTCACAATGGGCGGCCACCACACATGACGGAGGGAGCGGCAAATGGGCAGAAGAGAGGAAGGGAGAGGGGATAAGGTAGGAAGGGGGACGACGGAGAGGAAGGAGAGAAAGATGGGAAAAGGTGTGTAGGAGCTGAAAGACGACGAGATACTTAAGCATGGAGTGGGGAAGTAGGAACGGAGAGAGAGAGAGAGAGAGAGAGAGAGAGAGAGAGAGAGAGAGAGAGAGAGAGAGAGAGAATGATGAAAAGTAACAGAGTAAGAAGTGAGGGTGGCAGATTAAGGAACAAATAAGGAAAGGAAGAAAGTAAGAATAAAGGGATGAAGGGAGGCATTAGATATTGGAAAGTAACGGATGGAGAGAAGAGAGGAAGAATGGAGTCGTTACGGAATGGAGGGGAAAGTTTGGGAGAGAGGAAGGGCGGATGGAGCAAAGGAGAATGCAGGAATATGGAAGGAAAAGGGTAAAGGGAGAAAAGCTAATAATGGAGCGATGGAGCAAGGAACAGACAGGGAATAACGGAAGGAGAGAGCAAGGAAAAGTACGCTGGGAGGAAGAAAGGAAGCAGAAACATGGGTGGACGATATGAGGCAGAACTAAAGAAGGAATAGAGGAGGGGAGAAAGTAATGTGAGTGTCGAGAGGAAGAAAGGTGGAAGTTGCGTAGAGTCAGAAGGAAGACAGGAAGCTGATAATAAGCAGGAAGAAGGAAAGGGAGGAAGAAGAAACAGGAAACTGACGCGTGAAAGGAAGAATGTAACAGACATCATAAAGAGGATGATGGATGGAGGGGGTGGGAGCCTGGAGGAAAGCACAGAGGAGGGGTACGTTATTAGGGGAAGAAGCAGTGACTGAACGCTGAGTAGACAGTGGTTGATGAGTAGAGAGTAGGTGAGTAGACAGATGGATCGGGAGGAGCGTAAGCACGTCAGAGGGTTAGTTTTGAATGGTACAAAAATTAAGAAGGGTTGGTTGAATTCAGAGCAGAAGGATGGTAAAAGAAAGAGTGCTTTGGAAGGGGTGAAGATGATTAGAAATATTGATAATTAAAAGAATGACAAGAGCAGTAATAAAATGAAGAAGGCAGGCACGACGAGAAATTAGCTTTGTTGGCTGAATTAAAAACCGTTTAGTACAGCGAAAGACAAAGGAAGTGTAAAGGGGATAAGAGATGGTCATGGAATGAAGAAACGTAGAATACTGTAACAAAGTCATGAGTCTGATCTGAAATGAGTAGAAAAGTGGGAGGCTAACTGAATTGAGAGTCTAAAGACGGTGAAAGAAGACATGTCAGAGGATGCGTGAAGAAGATTCGGGAAATGTAATATTAAGGAAAGATGAAGATTATAAACATAAAGAGGAGCGTAAAACAGTCAGAATATCAGATGCTTTAAAAAGAGCTGAATAGTTATTCGAACTTTGCCCTGACAGATGTAGAGACAGAATAACAAAGGAAGCGTGAAGATAGGAATGATGGTCAGTTAAAGAATTATGCTGCAGAAATAAAGAGAACAGAAAAAAAAAAAAGCCGATGATACTACATTGGAATAGAGTTGCGATAACTCTGGTACGTTCAGATAGAACCTGAATTTATATAATCCATAAAAAAACGTTAACATATTTGTGGCAGATTCATCTATAGTTCCTATTTACATTATCTTCAACTGCTGGTACCATATTACGATTAGGAGAATAATTAATCATATTCGTAAACAGCCATAATTCATACACTTTATCTCACTCGTAATAGCCCTTGTTTCTCTAAGTCCCTCCTGAAATCTAAACCCTTGTACCATTTTCTTTCCAGTGATAATTCCTTTCTTCACTCCTTATCCTTTCAGTTACCACTGAGCCCGATTCTTTTGTTTTCCTCCCAAACTGATACTTAAAGGAAATCTGAGGAACGAATGGAAGAAAGGATGCGAAGACAAATCCTCCTCCTCCTCATCATCATCATTATCATGTTTGGAAATACTGAATCAGTCTCTTGGGAATTATTAAACTGAATTGCTGCCAATAGCCTAAAATAACCAGTTTTGCTCCTAATTTTCATCTCATCGAATTTGCTCATTAGATGACTTACAGGAAACTGAACCCGAAAATGCTGAGGGCTTGATCGATCAGTGACTGGCAATGTGGCCCATATGCGCTACGTACTCTGATAACAGTTCTTGGATTTTTTTCATTTTATCTATTTATCTATCTATCTATATCTATCTATCTATCTATCTATCTATCTATATATATTTAGTGTTTCTTGACTCTTCCCGTCCGGTTCGTATGAACGAGAATAAACTTATTTCTGCAAATCTACATAAGGAACAATTGATGTCTTATGATGTTTCACCAATAGAATTATCAGATCAAGTAAGATTATAGCCTACTGTTCCTAGAACGTACCAGTAACGTAGAGAAATTAGTCCTTTGTACAACAGTTTGCACTACAGAATTGTTTGGAGGTAGAAAGCATCGTACTAACGGGTTTAATAGAGACTGCTTCTAACCAACGGGTAGCTTTTCCAAAATCGAGTAAAATCTTCATGCGGCATCAATAACACAATAAAAAATATATATATAAAACAGTTAATAAAAGATGGCATTCAGCTTTGCTATCCTTGTCTTTTACTCGAATACCTGTTATAACCTACCCTATAGAAAACAACTTGAAAGGATCAATAAGATGATTGGTGTTAGCTCTCCTTTGCATCTTTGTACTAACCATAACCCTTCACAGTATAAGTGCTCACTTAAGGTAATTGTGACAATATGTCTATATCACTGAAAAAACGCTAACTGGTTGTGTTTCCTTGTTCATTTTAACTTTTTACGAATGCCTGTAACTACTTGTATACATACGCGAACTGAAAATGTAGTTATTAGACACCTTATGCGCTCTCTCTCTCTTTATGAAAACAACTGTGTTAACTGAGATTATGATTACCGTACAGAAATATTTCCCATCACAAGATACTATAGTGATGCCCAACAGGTAAGGTAAGGATGGTGCTGCTGTTACCTAATGTCTCTATATTCCACGGGGACCGGTGGTAAGGAAAGGAAACCATTATGAAAGATAAACTGAAACTTGTCACACCCAACCATTACGGAACAATTCAGGTATACTGCATGTCCGGAAACTGAGAGAGCAAATGCATAAACTGGCCCTCGAGAACCTTGGCTATACGCTGACGAGATCAATGAGGACTATCAGCACTGAAAACGACTATACTTTATTTTCTCTGTGTCTGCCGCAGACGAAACAAGAATTGGCAAGTGGCAGGCCGTATGCTAACCTGGCCTCACTATGGCATATGAGTATGATAGTTAAAGGTGAAGATGTGGGCAGACGCTATAAGGTGTTTGGCAGTGGTGCTCATCTCCTTCACTAGACCTGTGTCAGATTGTTCACCCAATATCCTGGGATACAAGACCGTTTTATAATCGTAGGTTACTACCGCCGTAAGGTGTTACCCAAGGTACTCATTTTAAGTGCCAGCCCACAAAGGATGGATAGACACCGATGTCGAGTAACATCAGCTGCTCGCACCAGGATTCCAACCCTGTGCTGCTGGATAGACATTATTGGCAAGCATATAAAACTCTTGATTATACAGGTTTCACGTATAACACAATTGATACATAAAGATGATACTTTGTCAGCATATTTTATTTTACTGAGCATCTGCCAACTACGTCTGTAGACTATAGGGAGGATCAACAAGTACGGTATATGTAGGTAATATGACATCTATATTAAACACTGCCCAGGAAGAAAGCATGCATTTTGGGAGACTACACTGCAGGACCAAACACTGAGTACTATAATAATATGAAATAGATGCGCCAAGAACGAGATCATAAAACCGAAGAAACGACTACCTTCCTAGCAGACAGCTTTACACATGTTAACTAAGGGTCTAAAGCATGGTTGGGCCATAATATTTTATATCCCAGTATAATGAATGCATAAACATTCTTCTCCGACCACTTTCCACAAACCACTAAGCTCATATATCTCTATCCCTGCAAAGAGGAAGGAAGGTTGGTTTTTTTAAAAGGTAAAATGGAATTACCATCACTTACTTAGTATAAGAGAGGACTATGTTAGAGTACTCTAAGCGAAGCTGAGCAATATACCCAATGATCCTGCTAGTTTATACTGCTTTAATAACATGTACAGAAATCCAAATCATCTGGACCCTATTAATGTGCTTCACAAGGCTATCACTACATACATGAGAGTCAGGCAATGTTTGCCACAACTCACTATAAAATGGCAGCAGATACCAGGGTGGAACGAGTTGTGGGAGATGCCCACTCCGCAGCAAGGATGGCTTTCCTATAGTGGCGTGCCCGAGGAAATCAACATTATGGTTATATTTCTACAGATATACATAGAACCAAGGTCAGTTTTAAGTTGTGTCTTGTGTCGCATATAGTGTAGGACGCAAGAACAACAACTACGAGTCCAATCACCGATAAATACTTACTAATGACCACACATATAACCTATGGAAGGTGTTAAAACAGATGTCGCTTCTGATTCACTTCAATTAATAATTGTCAGGCGGTCCGGCAGGGGAAAAGAGCAGCCATGTGGGAGTGACATTACTCAGGGATACTGTATATCCACAGCTGTGCTGGGGAGGAAGAAAAAAAAATATGTAAGGTTGGGGAAGCACATTTACGTTTCACTCCAAGACGCTGAGAATATTACACAGGCGGAAATGAGGCACTGAAAGGGAGGTCTCTAATGGTGAGGCGTTTATGATGGATATACTTCCATCAGAGGTCTATAAATATGCGTCATCTGCCTCTATAGTATGGCTAAGGAACTTTGGACACACGTATACCTGTCAGAGATACATACCAACCGAGGAATAAACATTCTAAAATTAAATTTCAGTCAAAAACTTCTAAGTGTCCACAAACTATGGGTCAATTACAAATGCAACTATTAAGCATAAATTTACCGAAAGTATATGGGTCGACATATAAAGCTTATAATTAATCTGGTTTTAAGATAGCCCATGGCAGGCCTTAAGAGATTTGTATTTAGACCCTGAAGAATGCTGCAAATTTGTGTAGTATCTGAGGGTTGACCACCCAGTTCTGATTTCTTGATGCAAGCACATCATTGCTTGGGTGAATTACCGGAAACTTTTCCACAGATCATCAAAAAAGGAACACTTAAGGATTCATATTAATCTACAATTTTCTTAGTACGTCCATTAAGAATTCTTCAATATTAAAGTGGAATAAAAAGTGGAATAAACACTATCATATAGCTTTAAAACCAGTAGTAGTATTTAGCTAATCATGGAGGAATGGTGTCACCTTATCTGCATAATATATATGCAGATGAACATTATATTGCATTTAGTGGCAGGAGGGGTTACTACCTCAAGCACACTAATATATATATATATATATATATATATATATATATATATATATATATATAATCTCATCAGCCGTTTGAGTGTCCACTGCAGGACCGGCCTTTCCCAACGGAAGCGGGGACGATACAGCCAATGTATCTCTACCAAGTGGTTAGGCTGTCTGGTAGGGATTGTATGTAGGGTGAAAAGTGCTTGTAAGTCTATTGTAGTGTTGGAGTGGCTTTGGATGAGTGTGAGGTCTGTGAACCAAGTGTAATCGGCCCGCGCGAGCCTACTGGGTGCAAGCATACTTTATAGTATGCGACACTGGGTCAACCACAGCACCCATGATGTCCGCCAATGCAGTACGTACCAAGAAGAACGCTCCCAAAGTTTAATACCCTGGCGGGGCGCGAACCCTCGTCCTTCAGTGTAAGAAAACGCTCACTTTACCACTGAACCACAGGCTCCATTATATATATATATATATATATATATATATATATATATATATATATATATATATATATATATATATATTCTACATTAACAGCCTGAAAGGAAAGCAAAATTAACTTGACATTATGTTCAATACTTATCGAAGTTGTTCTGCGGTCGTCCTCCAGGCTTTCAATGGTAATAAATAAATAAAATTTTAATATATTATATATATTGTTTATTTATTTATTACCACTGAAAGTCTGGAGAACAACAGAGGAACAGCATCGATAAGTATTGTACTGTACATAATGCCAAGTTAATGTTGCTTTCCTTTCAGGCTAATTTAATGTAGAATATAATTTCCATTCTATTTCCTAATAAAATTTCATGACAGCTCTTTTATTTTGCATGGTGGTCCTTCTGTCTTCCTGCTTGCTTCGGCAGAGGGGGTAGGAGCTGGGGAGCTTTCATGCTTTTCCATCTTGTCTTTAATTCATAGAATAATTTCGTTGCATATAACATTCTTTAAAGCTAACCGCCTCGAGGGGACGAAGAGATCTGTTGATGTTTGCCTTCCTTTGCATTCCTTTGTACTCGGTTGTATATGGATTAGTTTATAAGCAATGCAGGGCGTGGTAATCATGGTCCCGGAAGCAAACACAAAGCAAAACTCACTGACGAATATTGTGCACTCGCCAGTTGGTATAATATGACCTATAATATCATCTACAGTAAATGCTTGACAGACACCCGTAAAAAAAAAAAAAAAAGCCATGTGTAATTTGCAAAGCTAAATGGAAAAGTGGTTAAATTTCCAGATAGCCTGATCTACCCAGATCATGTGACAGACGATATGTCAGAGGACAATAACATATTTATCTATCTGTCTGTCTATCTATCTATCTATATATATATATATATATATATATATGTATAAAGTTTTATACTCTTACTGCCTGGGTAACTCTACTGTCGGAAAATTTACTATTTATACCGAAAAAGTAAAATTAGAATTACACTGAAGCTATTAGTTATAACACCGAAACTCTTTCTCAGGACACTCCTTCTTTTTCTCCTTGTCCAAGCCTACCCTCTTTTTCCCCACCCCAACCCTCCCTACTACTTGCCTTCTTTCCTTCATCTCCTCCCTGCCAACCCTACACCATTCTTCCCCACCCCAACTCAACACTACTTGCCCTCTGCTTTATCTTTCCTCCACAGTCACCCCTATACAGTACTTCTCGTCTCCATCCCCTCAGCCCTACAACCTCCTTCTTCACTGCCTTCCTTTCAAACTCTTAGTTTCCTTCTTCTCATCTTCTTCACTGTCACCCTAGCCTAAATCCTTCTCCCCATCCCTCAACTCATCTCTTCTTCATAATCACCCCTGCCTACATCTCTCTCCTATATCCTCTTCTTTCCCCTTTCTTCATAGTCAGCTCTACTTATACTCCTCTCAGCCATCCTTCTCCTCCCCTTTCTGTTACAGTTAACCATGTCCACCCTCCTCGTCTACTTTCCCTCACAGTTACCCCTACCCCTTTACCTCTTTTTCTCTCCCTCCCTCCATCCTCCTACCCACAGCCCACGTATATTTATAAGATAAGACCGCTATCAGCAGGTTACTCAGCTATCACCAGACATTCTCTCATTGTGTGCGTTATCAGTACCTCGTCTGAGCTGGCAGGGTGTACAGGAGACAGGCAGGGGCCGTGTCGCAGCCAGGGTAACAAAGGACATGGCTCTATTAACGTAGGACAGACCACGAAGATAAGGGAGTCGGGAGATGTATGGGAGTCTCGACAAGGCTGTGGTGGCAGAGGAAAGGACGAAAACAGATGTTATAGTGAGCGAAAATGTTCAAAAGAAAGCGTGTGAAACCGAAAATTCTAAAGCGACAAGAAAAAAAAAAAAGTTAGAGATGTACGGGTCCCACGACGAGAGTATGTGTGTAGTGGAAAAGAATAGAAACTATGGTCAAAATGGTAAGAAAATATTTACGAAAGGTTACCTGAAATCGAGTGTTCTAAAAAGTACCAGACAAGGCTACCATAGCAGAAGAAAAGGAAAAAAATGTCATAATACAAGAAAATGTTTAAGGAAAGTGACACAGATAACGGGATGTCTATAGATTTCCCGACGAGGATATGGCGACAGAAGGGGAAAAAAAGCATTAAGGCCAGAGAAAACGTTTCAGAATTATTGTATGAAACCAAAAGATTTATATGAATATCCCGATCGGGCTTTAGTAGAAGAATGAGACGAGAGAAAACGTTTATGAGTGGTTATATGAAAAAGGCTTTTCAGTGAAAGCAAATGTTTAAGAGAAAGTACAAGAAATTAGTGATCTATGGAATCTTAGGCTACGCTGTGGAACGAGAAGAAAAGAAAAAAGACATAACAGCAGTAAGCGTTTAAGAAATGAGATACAGAATGCAGAATGTCTGTGAACTCCCGAAGAAGAGTGGTCAAAGAGGAGACCGAGACGATAATTGAAAAAAAAAAATGTTTAACCTTTTTAACAAAGATGACGTCTTTCGTGCATTCTGTTGCCAATTCTACATGAATTTATTTACCTTAGGAGCGACGATTCGGACTAGAAGGGTAAACTATATCATCATCATCATCCAATTCTCTTTTCCCACCCTAGGCACGGTGAGAAGTAGCAACGTCCAGACAGCCAAAGTTTGTCCAAGCCAATGGGCCACGCTTCCATTCACTCATCAAGCAAGCCCCCGGAATCCTGGCTCTATCTGATATGCCCAAAACTTTCACCACATTCTGTAGCTTCCCATAAACGTATCCTTTAATAACTATGCCGTTCGAAGGCTCTTTCCCAAGCTGAGGTGTCAAAAAAAAAAAAAAAAAAAAAAAAAAAAAAAAAAATGGCTTAAACCTTTCAATCCGTTGTCTATTTTTCTAAGTTACTTCAGCTACTACAAGACACAATTACTTTTATTTAGATTTGAAAGGACCTCTTTCGTTTAAGCCCCCTTTAATCCTTTTTCTATAAGAAGTGTTCCTTACATTGAAAGAGTTCGCCCGAGGGTATAAGGAATAAATTTTAAAGAAGACGGTATTGTATTAATCAGCTATAATACCTGATATCTGCCCGTTCTATTACCTGCTCAGTAACGACCCCTGCCCCCCACGAAACATCACCGCCCTCAACACACCAGCCTCGCATACAAAACCCTGCAAATTTAATTCTTCCTTTTGTTCTTAATAAACTCTCCTTCTATTACCTCACTCTCACAGTCAATCTAAAGCTTTTAATTCGGGAACTTCATTTCTTATACCATTATGCTTCCTGAGTGTTTTATTCATTTTAACTCCTTTGTTGTGATCCGGGTAAGGAAGGCTAATTTTAACTCCTCTAATATGAGAAGTCTGTCCTAATCTCAATGTAATCGTCAGAATGTAGCAAGGATGGAATATAAATTGCATCCTGTGGAAGGACGGGTTAATTATAATAACTGGCCCTGTTAAAATTATGGCATAATCATGTAACATACATCATATCAATGGAAACCGTAAGCAATGATTTTGTGATGCACTGAAAATACCAGACTGAGAAGAGAATATGCTGATGTGTGTGTGTGTGTGTGTGAGAGAGAGAGAGAGAGAGAGAGAGAGAGAGAGAGAGAGAAGTTACTGGTAGAAAACTGAAGTGATGTCTGATAATAATGGATAGGGGAAGACATTTTTGATCATGACGATATCATCTTAAAAAGAAAAAAGTAAACACACGAAAATTATAGTGGATATTAATAGCCTATCAGTTTAAGGAGTGTTAGAGGCAAAACGAGAAGG
>NC_137004.1:29002884-29255384 GCF_032717465.1 Coenobita brevimanus
GAGAAAAACTAGAGAGAGAGAAAGGATACTGGAAGAGGAACTTGAGGGAGGAAAACGTAATTCAGGAGGAAGCCTGGAGAGGGAGACGATATAGGAAGGTGAACTGGATGGGAAAGGGATCTGGGCAGGAGGATAAGAGATACAGGAGGAACAGAGGGAGAAAGATCCTTGATGGGTAGAAGAGGACAACAAATAAATAGTAACATCACCCCCTTGCCTACCCCTGGGCCGCGACTGGGAGTAAGTCACCTTTATTGACATGATTATCGAGCATCAGCGAACCAAAGAAGGGGCCTTGAGGTACGCCGCCCGATGCCCGGGCCTGATGCGATCTTATTTATCGACCATTATGCCGCAATTTACTGCAAAACCCGGCATTATTCTCCCCTCCAGCTATCGTCTTGATCTATCGGTGTGTAGGAAAAACATTTTACTGGTTATGATCCACTTGTGAACTCGACAATACAAATTTTTCTTGCCTCCAAAACGGTCTCCACAAAATCGGTGCTGGAAAAAGCTGATATCCCTTGAAGAGAGAGTATTATATTAAGGATTCTGACAAGTAAGAATCTATGGGCAAAAGTACTACTGTGACCAAAGTTTAAGTGACTGATCCAGAGGTAAGGGAAAGTAATAGTAGTTTATAAGAATATTCAACTCGTGAATAAGAAAACTCAAAATTCAGTGCACCGTATAAAATCACTATTGATTATAGTGCTGAGCATGAAATACGAATTAGGACCATCGGGCAGAAATACCTAAGGTCTAATTCTCCATTCCGGCTCACTGACTGCAGCTTCACTAAACAGAGATAGATTTCGAGACAACCCTGAGACCAGAGTGCTAAAACTTATCTCCCTGGACCTGCCCCACCCTTACACATACCTTCTCAAGACGTAGGGATTGTGATGTAGAAGACCATCACAGCATCAAATATTAAGAGCTGCAGGAATAGCCCAGTCAGGCCGAGATGACGTGGGTGGAGAAGAAAGAGGGAAATTGCTGCATTTTGAGAAGATTACGGGCCCAAAAGGTTAGAATTAAAAAAAAAAAAAATCCACCACAATCACGAGCTCCTGTAAGTACTTGCATGGTTAGGAGTAACTGCCGCCAAGAAAATCCGTACTTTTATAATGGCATTTATTCTTTTCCCATAACCTCATAATCTGTCCTTTACAAAAAATTTTTCTGTCTTCTTCCCTCCTTCCCTCTTCCCCTTCCCCCCCTCCCAAACCTACTCTCACACGCAAAACATTTCTTCTTTGGCGAACCACCTTTGCTACGATTTCGTTTTTAATATTTTGTTCTTTCCGTCTCCAGAATTTTAAAAATCAGCTTCAAAGTCTTGCAAAATGGACTGGTTATAGCCTTCACTAAACCCTTCACTTATCTAGAAGCTCTCCTTAGCTGAACAAAATCGTGTGACAGTAGCAAAAAATATATAATAAGGGGATCTTTCATGTGACACTCTTAATACTGCGCTCTATGTGTTCCCTTTAATCTTCTCAGAGTCTCGTTGTTTGTTTCTGGCAGACCCTAAAGAAGGAATCATAATATACTTTTCAATTACTGTCTTTCTTTATTCCTTCCTCTGGCGGCTGTTATACGTCTGTGATCGTTCCTATTAATGTTATCGAATACTATTAATTCTTTTTTGTCACTCAGCTTTATCGTAGCTCATTCTGTTTTTCCTCCCTTACCTTCCTGAACTTTCCTTTCTATTCTTGCTCAGCCTCGTCCCAGTTTCAATCATTCATCAATCATCTCTCCACATTACTCCATTATTATCTGCTTAGTAACTTTCCACTCTTCTATCTTCTCATTTTACAACACTAACATGGAATTAACTACTATTATTTTTCATGCATATGTTCTCTCGTTTAGGTTTCCCACTTCAGTCCTCTAACCCTTTACTCTCTAACTTCCTTTCATAATCTCTCTCTCTCTCTCTTCTCTCTCTCTCTCTCAATACCTCGACTGCCTCTCTCCTAATAACCTGCCCTCTCTCTTCCATTTCATCTCCATTCTCTCTCCTCTCTCTCACAGGTACCTTCCTTTGTCCCACCTGCCGATCTCCCCAGACCCTGCAGAGCATCGACGCCCTGCCCGTCAATTACTCCCTGCTAGAGGTGGCAAGGAGAGACAGGGACGCACTCTCCACACACTCACCTCCCTCTCGCAACTCGGGGGATGGTCACAATGAGGTGAGTGAGTGGGGATTTGGTTTTCAATACAGGTTGCTCTCCCTCTCTCTCTCTCTCTCTCTCTCTCTCTCTCTAGTAATAAATGTTAACTTTCTCCTCCCACTGTGACTTCCTGGGTTTATTAGTTTCTCTTACCTCGTAAAAATAAAATCATAAGCTAATAAGTTCGATTTAACACTTTCTACAAATGTCTTACCCTAATACCGAATAACTGACCAAGCGTATAATAAATAAATCAATAACGCTCGTGTAACATCTACAGTAAGTACAATAATCCTCTGTACTTTGCTGTGATGACCGAAAATTAAACAGCACACGGCATAAAATTTCATTCACCTGTAACTGGACAGAGTACTTGAATCTATTAATGTGATACGGAACCCAAATGCAGTAATGAACCTTTAAAGCAAAAATTACAGGTAGTTTCAGTGACGATTAACCTTGGCCTCAACACGACTTCATAATCTAAAAATGTCAGTCTGTCTATCACCTGATGTCTAATGCTAGAGTTCATGCGGGGTGGTTGCGACAAAAACAACTCCAAGCCCTTCCATTACCGCTCATCGCTGCTCCAACACCGCTCGCAGCCTCTCAATCATCGTTTATCGCTACGCCCTCTGACCAATTCAAGCCTCTTTTTAAATCAAATTACATTTACTATTCCTTCCAGTCAAGCCATTCCTTTATAAATCTAATCACATTCACAACTCCCTCCCTTCACTGTGAGCCTCTCTACCTCTCTATACTCACATTCACTACTCCTTCCACGCCAGTCCAAGCCTCTCTATAAATATTATCACAATTACAACTACCTCCCGCCACCCCAAACCTTTCTATAAATATTATCACATTCATAACTTCCTACCATAAACTCCAAGCCTCTCTATAAATATTACCACGTTCACTTCTCCCTCACCCCACTGCAAGCCTCTTTGTAAATTTTATACATTCTCAATCTTCTTCTCCCCGTCCAAGCCACTCAGTATAATATTATCACTTTCCTAACACCCTGCCCCCTTCACTCCAAGTCGCTCTAAAGTTAAAATTACATTCACTACTCCTTCCTACCACACCAGGCTTGTCTGTAAGTTTGATCACATTCACTAAAACCCTCCTGCTACGCAAAGTCTCCATAAAAATCTTACCATAGTCATTACTCCCTTCTGCCACTCTAAATCTATCACTGCCCATCACTACTCCCTCCTATCATCCAAGTTGCCCTCCTTGACGTACTTTTAGCCCGTATTCTAGTCTTGTTCTCGGTCTTTCTCTCCTTCCATTGTTTTAGACTGACAATACACACACACTCTCTCTCTCTCTCTCTCTCTCTCTCTCTCTCTCTCTCTCTCTCTCTCCCTTTGCTACAGTTGTTACATCTAGTAAATGTCCACTCAGTCAAACGTGAAGAATGCAGTGGAAAGTCATGTATGAAACGAAAAGCGGTTCTCCCAGTATGATTTGATTTTTCCATATTCAGTGGTCCTTCCCATCCCATTTTTCGTGGCAAGAAGGATGATGGGGACAGCTGTAATTTAATGCACAAGACGAGGATGATGATGAAAAGATGCACAAGATGGAAAATCTGTTTCCTCTATTCCTACAAGCAGCAACTGGGGGAAGAGAGGCGAGGGTGGTGGTGACTTCTCGAGAAAGCTATGATAAAGCGGCGTATGGGGAGCAGACGATAGCAATGATGATGATGATGATGATGATGATGATGATGATGGCTGTCGAAAATTACTGCTAAACTGAGGAGTCTGCTTTCAGATACAGTATTCAGTATCTGACATAAATAAAATTACCAATAATATTAATAATAATAAATATAATAATAATAATAATAATAATAATAATAAAGGATGGATCATATAAAAGTCTCGTTCGATAGTACGGCCTTAGGGGATGATTAGGCTGAATCATATACATAAATGGACTGAATATTCCATTTATCAGAAGGGATGTGAAAGAATGTTTTCGAACGAGTACGTGCTCACCGAATATAACAACATATTATAGACTTAATTATGTGCGTACTCACATATGTAGATCTCGGTACTGGAAACCATTAATACCTGGAACAATGGAAACATCTTAAAAGACATCAGTAATTTAACTGCACCTACATTACAAGAATACCAACCTGACCGTCGGAGGTTCTGTAATACCCCATGACATCTTGTAGGCCTACGTTATTTGGCCCATATAACAAGATTATTAATATAACTTTTCTGTTCATCTCCCACATGAAAAAGTTAACTGTTTCACCCATTCCTTCATATATGCAACATGCGTGCCTAGCAAGTGAAACCAGGATTCCGGGGCATGAATAGTGAATAAATGGGTATGAGCTCCATTCCAATAGGCATGTTGTTGGCTAGTTCTCCCACTAGTGTATTCCTTCCGTTTTCTGGTTTTCTGTAACCTGTCTTACTCCACCTATAGGTTGGAAAAAAAAGGGAGGGGGGGTGGTGATGATGATGATGATGATGATGATGATGATGGTGATGATGATGATTAGCACCACGTAAGACAGTACTAAGGTGCAAATTACAAATTCATCGTTAAGGAAAAGGTGCTAAAAAGCCTACTATTCCAACGTGAGGAAAGATCGATAAGAGGCCATAGATAATATAAATCCATGCTGATTTTTATTTCTTAACTTCGAACACACAAAAAGGACGAGCAGGGTCTCATTGAGAGAACTGAAAATAACATGCAGCGAAAGACTTACTGCCCGTGCACACACACACACACACACACACACACACACACACACACACACACACACACACACACACACACACCTTCCATATTTTTCCACTTTATATGGGGTCGATGTGTTTGGCCAATAGAGTATTCGTCATACAGTTTGGTCCTACGCCTCCGAGGCTACCCTGGTTTGATTTATCATTCTGGTCTGACAGGTTTTATTGCCGGATGCCCTTCCTGACGCCAACCCTCCCTATTTATGCAGGTTTATATATATATATATATATATATATATATATATATAGGTGATACAAAACGGAAGATTAGATGATTTGGATATGTTGAAGGAATGGATAACGTTGACTGGGTGGGTAGGGTCACAGATGTGAATGTGCCTAAAGGCAGAGCATGAAATAGAAGATGTCTCATGTGGAGACCTCCGGGTTAGATAATTTAGTCTGTAAATGGCGAAGGATCCCGGTACTTGGACAACTGCATTTGGGTGAACCGACCTATACATGGTTGCATGTAGTAAATACATCATCCTTATATTTCCCCGCATCAGGAGTATCAGCATCAACAAGCGTGTGGGGAGCACGGAGCGCGCGTGGTGTTCTGGTGCGAGAACTGTGAAGAAGCGGCGTGTGGTGAGTGTCTCTATGAAGTCCACACACCACCACACCATCACGTCACCAAGCTCACCAACCACCACATTGAAGCCATTATCGAGGTTGGTAAGGTGAAGCAAATGCGAGTGGTAGAGCTAGATTCATATTTTCTCTAGACGTTATTCTTGAGGTTTGAAAGACGCACAAAACTAAATGAGTAGGGACAAACTTTGTGTTATCATTAAGTTTATTAAGGTGGAGCAATGGCAGAAAATCTGATAAGACAGCTTTATATGGTAAGGTAATGTGTGAGTATGCAAAGCATGGATGATGATGAGTAAAGTGACATAATTAACTGAAAATCCACAATATACATACATACATACATACTGTACATATACACACACACATTATAAATATATATATATATATATAATATATATATATATATATATATGTGTGTGTGTGTGTGTGTGTGTGTGTTGGAGAGAGAGAGAGAGAGTACAATAACCTAATTTATTAGAGGGTTAGGGGGTGGGATGTCGCTAAGTTAAGATGAACAGAATTGGTATGAACCCTGTTGATAGCTCTGATTTTTTCTTTCCTATTTCTGGATCCTATCCATTCGTTACATATAACAGGAAAGTGATTTAAGATGAAGATAATGAATGACCCTCCTTAATGTTCCACCAAGGAAAATATGCAGAACTGGCATAACCCTAGAGAAGAAAATGATGGAGATTTATAAAGAAAGACTGACCTAGACTAGCGAGTGAGCTTCGGCCACTCAGGTGGTTATAAGTGGTGGTGAGCTGAGTGGCGGGCTGACTGATATAATGGTGATGAGAACAAGGAAAACAAATCTTTCCATCAGAACCAGACGGACGACTGAGCTCATGATATGCGATACGGTGACTAAATGAAACTAACTCAAATAATGGTGAAGGGAGGAAAACACGATAAGGCTGCAAATTAAGTATTGGTTACGGTAATGTGTGGCCCGGACATGACAGTTTGCAAAAATGAGACGGCATGAACGTGACTTGTGAATGTGTGTGTGTGTGTGTGTGTGTGTGTGTGTGTGTGTGTGTGTGTGTGTGTGTGTGTGTGTGTGTGTGTGTGTGTGTGTGTGTGTGTGTGTGTGTGTGTGTGTGTTTTATTCTCATGTGTATGCGAATATTTTTGTCTCAGAATGTGCGCGTGCGAGGAACGCGGCTGGTGAGCCAACTGAACAGCGCCATCGAGGAAAACACCGGCAGGGTGACGGCTGCCCTGTTGGTGCTTGTGGAACAGTTGCGGCAGCAGCGGCAGCTTCACCAGCTGCTGCACGAGGCCAGGATGGCTCGAGCGACGGCCAGAGCAGCCACCAAACTGGCAGCAGCGGAGGCCGCTGCCACTACCATGGCCGACATCCAGCATCAGTTTCACGACGCTCACATCACCACCCAGACTAGGGTATGGGTGGGTGGCCCCGGGGCCCCGCCTCCCCCCATCCCTGAAGCCCTTCCGCCCACACCAGTCACACCACTCGGAAACAAACCTCCGCTGCCTCCCAAGCCCGTCATCACCACTACCCCAGCACCCCACCCAGACACCTGGCCAAAGGGTTCCTGGCAGGGCAGTGTCACCACAACACCAGGTCAGTGCCTCACCTCCACCCTTACCCTCGTCCCTCACTGACACTGTTATCGTGTTTCCAAAAACCACTGAACACAAGCCACCACTACCCTCACTACTACAACCATGACAACAGCAACGACATACCCAGCCTCATTTACACGGAATGTTTTTCATTCCTATTACATTCGCATTCCTGCCCTCCTTTCACACACACCTCCCCTCTACTTAAAAATCTTAATCTAGAGTGTCCAAAACGATCTATAAAACCCGAGCTGAAATCGGACATAACAGATCATACATTCTAAGGGAGTACTCTTAATATCTTATGTAAGTTAAAGAGAACAAGAAATCATTCAGTATGTGCACACAGCGAACGGGGTTGGACAACGGAGGACAGGGATTGTAATGTAGGTGCAACCTAAACTTTTATCTCAGGAGGTCCAGTATGGAAGGCATGCCCTTGTTTATACCCTACACTCAACTCAACTCGCCCACTTAACCTAGTTAAGACTGGTGTCACAGTTTAGAAGGTTTTATAATTTTATATATATATATATATATATATATATATATGTGCCTAATGCTACAAACGCTTTTATATAGTTTGGAGATATTTACACTAGAAAATTCTAATAACTTCCTTTAGATATGGCAAACTGTGACCGAAGACTTTTACGAGCTTTACAGTGAACCATTTTCGATTTATTTTTATCATACTAATTCTGTGATATCAATTTTATTATATAAACTGATAAGGCAGCTTTCACTATGTCACAGTAGGATAGGTCTACTGGAATCATTCTATGTTCAGTTATTGCAAAAAATATTGAAATGCACATCTCTCCACAAAATTCAAACCATTAAAAATAAATTCTTCCATACAAATTCAGCGCCTTCACTACAGATCTGTCATGAGCTGATATAAAAGCATTACAACAAAGCAAGCATAAAATGAAGGTAGGCTACTGAGGTCATTAACAGAGTCTTTGACCCCTTCGCTACATGTCTGTCCTATGTGTAGTTATATCGTCTGGCTGTGGTGACAAAAAAAAAAAATAATAAAAAATAAAATAAAATAAAATAAAATAAAAAAAGGCCACATTTCTGAAGGCTTTACAAGGGTACGTTAGCATGTGCACAAGAGCGTATTGTACACTGTTCAATCACTTTCTCATTATCCTCTTCACTATGATGGCTATGTATTTAATCTACTCCATTCTTCCCATTAACTAGAGTCTAGACGGTTTAATTCAGTTCACTGCAGACGTTTCGAGCTATAACCTACATATAACCTTCAGTAACCTATTCACTCCTAGGCATTTTGACCTCTTCTATCTCGATAAAATAGTCTAACAGTAGCAAGAACAGATTTAAACGAAAAAGACTTCATTTTATATTGAAACTGGTGAGACAAACTGCATAAGTGTGAATGAGATGATGAGTTGGCATTATGATGAGGTAAAGCTGAATGAGAGAGAGAGAGAGAGAGAGAGAGAGAGAGAGAGAGAGAGAGAGGAGGGGGAAGATACAGGGCAGCGGGAGAAGAGGAAGATGGAAAGATAAGGGAAGAATCACAGTCTATATCTGGATAAGAATCGAAGCGATGAGGGGGTAAGAGAATGGGGTGGAGGAAATTGGAAGTACGTGAGAGCAGACAAAGAAAAGGCCTCGATGAGAGGGGGTAGATAACTTGTGATGGTTATGAGAAAACAAGAATGGGAAGGGGGAAGGGAAAGATGCAGTAAGGAAGAGACGGGAAGGAGTGTATAAAGAGGGAATGAATACGAATTTTTTAGTAAAACAGAGGAACAGGCAATGCCTGTACAAAGGCATATAACTATTATATTAGAGAGAGACTGAAAGTATCAACAGCATATCACTACACACACACACAGGTATATATATATATATATATATATATATATATATATATATATATATATATATATATATATACACGAGAGAGAGAGAGAGAGAGAGAGAGAGAGAGAGTAAAAATGCAACTGTAACAATGAATCCCTTAACATGCCATTAAATTTCTCACAACCAAAAGCAGTCTTAACATCGTCTCAATAGACAAACACGCCCTGGTCTAACACAGCTAACAAGGCAGAGTGGTGACCTTTTATAAACCTCCAGCGATCATAAACCCATACATATTGGGCTTGAAGATAGAGTCATTGGTGTATACATTTAAATATTATGTTCTAAAAAGAGTCTCTGCATCACCAATTATAAGAAACTCAGTATGGAGACTAGGTGGTGGGGAGTAAATTCTTATTATCATTTTTTAATATCCGTATGGTGGAGTATTAATCGTTCGCCTACTCATGTCCTTGTATGAGAGAGAGAGAGAGAGAGAGAGAGAGAGAAATGCCTAACTCTGTTTGTGTAAGCGTGTGTGTATTATGTGAAGTGTGTAGGGTGAGTGTGTATGAGAAATGTGTGTGTACAAATGGAGTGAGTAATGTACAATTATAACGTGTAGTGCATAGATATAATGTATTTTGTGCAAATGTAGTGTTTTGTACAGATGTAGTGAACAGTGTTTAAATGTAGTGTATAGTGCTCAAGCGTGGTGTGTAATGGACAGGTGTGATTTATTGTGTACAAGTGTAATGTGGTGTGTATAAATGTAGAATGTTGTGTACAAGAGAAATGTTTAGTGTACAAGTGTTTTTTTTTAGTATTACAGTGTGGAGAGCTGTGTACAAGAGCAGTATGTTTTGTGCAAATGCAGTGTGTGGCTTAGTGAGAGTAATACAACACTTTCTCCAGTTGGTTTTCTCTCCATGTTTTGATTCCCTTTTTGTGAAGTACAGTCGTGCATTTTTGCCCTCTTGTTCGTAAGGCTTCTAACATTATCCTTTTCAGTCATCTTGCGATCCTTACCTTTTATGCTCCTCTGAATGCTAGCTGATTTTTAATACTTTTGTGTGTGTGCTCCAGAATCCTTAATATTTTTTCTATTAGTTTGAGTTCTTATATTCCTCCTGTCAATTTTCTTTTTCAATTCCCTTTTAGTTTGTTTGCTAGTCTGTCTATTTTTTATTTCTTTGCCTTGCTTTATTATCTCCCTGTATACCATCCAATCCATTATTGTCTAGCAAGGAGCGTAGTAGCCATGGCATCAGCTACTTACTCTAGAGGCTGATCGGTCGTTTTTCCCACAGTGGCATTATGTGAGCAAATAAACCACAATCAGCCCTCGAACTTAAACTCTAATCGACCGCATCCCATTGGTGTGCCTTAACCCACTTGACCACAGGCGTTCACCTGGTTGTATGATTTCCACCTAACTTATTAAATGATTTCCTGGGCTATAAGAAATCATTTAGCTTGTCACTCACTGCAGAATTGCCTGCCAAAAGCACCTCCTATCTGTTCTTAGCTTTAGGCTTCTCGGTGTTGCTTTGTTTCACCTTTTGCTCATCCATTTTTCATTTGTTTGCGTTCTCTGTATGTACAGTACTTCCTTTAATTTTCTACTGGCCTTTATTTCTTCAAATTGGTTATTTGTTCTCTGCTCATGATATTCTGAAATTACTGAATGAATGATGCTCTCTCTCTCTCTCTCTCACACACACACACACACACACACACACACAAATTGGCTGTGTAAATAACCACTCTTTGCTGTCAAACACTGTGGTGTGGCTAAAAGAATAATGATAAAAAATAATATGTAAATAAATCCTGAACTCTGCCCCTCGACATATATGGGGGAACGGAGGATAGTTTAAGAACAGGGGATAGATAATTTAAAGGTGTATTTTTTCTTGCTTATCCTCCTTCCTTTATAATAATTCTTTGTTAACCTTTACGTCAACCCCTTTGCTGAATTTTCTCCTCTTGTCTTATGGTTGATCATATTGCTTTCCTGATTATGTTGCATCGTATTCCCAACTTTAGTTCTCACTTGCTAATAATTATGTCCCCTTCTTGTCATCCACCGTTCTCTCTGTCTGTTTACTTAATCTTGTATACTTTATTTATTTACACCTTCACTATTACATTTTCTCAACAATAATTATCTCTTCATCGTCTTTCACCTATGGTTCACTTTTGATCTGAATTGAATATCTTGCTTTACGTACAAACTCTTTTTTCTTCTCTTCATACTTTCTGCTCTTCCCAGTTTTCTGTTACTTTTCTGTGGCTTTCATTCTTCCCTTTCTTCTTCATCTCATGTAACCTTGAGTCTGTCCTTCTCCTCGCTTCCTTTCCACTTTCGTCCTTACGCCCTCCTCTCCTCAGTTTAAATCGAGGTTTTCCTGATCTCCTCATGATTTCCTAGTAATACTTTTAGCATTACGCGTTCTTATGGATCCTGCTCACATCCCTCATTCTCATTTTACAGCTAATGCATATCCTTCTTTGTTTTGTTTTTCCTCCTACTATATTCCATTTTTTTCAGCTTTGCGTTTTTTTTTCTTATCTACCTTTTCCCTCCTTCTCCGTTATTCGCTCTCTTCAGCAGTTCCGCTTCCTACAAACTGTTTCATGTATCTTAAAATTACTATGTCTCAACTCGTTCTCTTTCTTCTTTACTCAGTATTCTACTTTCCTCACCCTCTTCATCACTCTCCTCATTCCCAGTTTCATCATCTTAATATTCCAATGTTTTCCAACACCTTCTTTCCTCCCTCTCAGTTTCATTTTTCCCTTGTTTCTTCATTTGTATTCCTTCTTCTCCTCTCATGCTCACTACTTCTTCCACTTTCCCTTACCTTCTTCTGCTCTCTCTTCCATCCTCACCTGCCCCTTCCCTATTTTGTTCCTCTCTTCTCTGTTCTACCGTCTCCAGTCGCTCCACTGCCAACATACCATCCTTTTGCCTTCTCTCTCCTTTTGGTTTTCCACCTTACTCAGACCCTCTCCATGTTCTCCCTACTCCTCTGTCTGTCTGTCTGTCTGTCTGTCTCTCACACACACACACACACACACACACACACACACACACACACACACACACACACACACACACACACACACACACACACACACACACACACGCTGCCCAACACAACCCTGACCCGGCTGAGCCCCGCCCTGCTCATACGTCATCATTATAAGGTAGCCACTGCACCCACCCCGCCCCTCCTCACCCCTCTCCCCTTCGCTCTTCCCTTTCTCCTCCTCCTCTTTTTTTCCCCCTTCTCTACCCATTTTTTCCCATCCTCATCACTGCCCTTCCTCCCTCATCATTTCAACCTTTCTTCCCTGTTGCTTTTCTTCTTACGCATGCATCTCTTTTATCATTCTCCCACCCTCCTCATTTTTTTTTCTGTTCCCCCTTCCATCGCAAAACCCCTCTGCTCCCCGTCCCTCCCAAATTACTCCCCCTTTCCTTGTCTGGCTTTTTTTTTTTTTTAATAACTCTCTTCTATTAACCCCTCCTTCTCTTCCTATCTCTTTCTGCCCCTTCAAGGCTCCTCTTCCTCTCCAACTCACCCCGGTCTCCCCTCACTCTCCTTCTCCCATTCTCTCATCCTTTTTTTCTCTCTCCTCATAAATGACACTCCTCCCTCCCCGATTCCCCTCAATTTTCCCTTTCCTTTTCTCTTTTCAGTCAACTCCTCTGTTTTTACCTCCTTCCCCATCATTCACTGCTACCCCTTCATTGCCCCCCTGCCTCCACATCTCATCCTACTCTTTCATCTTCACTCTTACTTCTCCTCCACCCACCTTTTCTTGTGTTTCTGCTTTCTCTTTCTTCCATGTCATTTTCCCACCCCTTGCTCCCCAGTTTATTCCTACGTTGTATTTTCTTCTCCCCCTCCTCTCCTCTCTCTCTGTCTCTTGTCTTCCCTCCTCTTTTTCCTCCATCCCTTCTGCCTTCTCCCGTATCCACTCCCTCTCCCCTGCTGTCTCTCCTCATTCCTGTCCCTCTTTTTTGCCTCGTCTCCCTCCACGTTTTTCTTCTCTTCTCTCTTTTATCTCCACCATATCATCACTCTTTTCTCCCTGCCCTCAAACTTTTCTCGGTATCCCTACATTCTCATCTCCTCACTCCGTTCATCCACATCCCTTGGCTTCATCTGTCCCTCTCGTCCACGCTCTGGATCAGCCCTCTTCCCCTCCCCCTTGCCCTCTGTTACCCTCCTCTTTTTTACCTAGTGTCATTATTCATAAGGCATTGTAATCTGTGTCCAGTACTTTCAGTTCTTTAGTACGGGAGGCCCTCCCTAAACCTAAAATAATCGTCTTGGGGTGGAGAACTAATATTCCTAAAAATAATCTAAAACGAGTTAACAGTGTTTCCAACCCTTTCGGTCCACGAATTATAAAATAAGCTGAATACAATCGTCCATAGGTAGCAGAATACACACACACACACACACACACACACACACACACACACACACAAATATTATCTATCTATCTATCTATCTATATATATATATATATATATATATATATATATATATATATATATATATATATATATATATAAAACCATCGCACTTATATAGGTAAACTGTGTCGTGGTGGGAATTCACATTATCTGAATATCTCTTTATCTGTTTATTGATTTATTTTTGTGTGTCCGACTCTGGTCATGGAAATGACCTTAGACCCAATGAGGCGTTCCTGTTATTCTAGACACAGTTTTTTTCCTTGTTAAATGCTGACCCACATTTTACACCGTCACTTCAATCCCGCTCTGGGGTCAAGCGATACCAGATGTTAACCATCAATCCCAGTGCGTCAATTGTATTTTACTTGCTGCTACCTAATGTTTCTCTATATATAATTATGAAGAAATTCAATTTGAACTGGAGAGGTTAGATATTGTTTTCATTATCCCTTTGGCAAACAGCTCACTCTCCTATGCTAAATATGACAGTCTGGAGATAGTAAGAATGAAATATATAACAAATGACATTCTCTGGCTGAGGCAGCTGAAAAAACACTTGGCAGAAGAACTAAGGTCTATGGAAACTGTTTTAAGCCATGTTTCTCGTCTTTATAAAGACATTTTTATTATTATTATCGTTACCATTTTCGGAGATCTCCTTTATGATTAATAGCCTAGACGGGGTCAAGATGGTGCAGATAAAGTTGGATTAACAGGAGTTGTTTAGATTAATAATACTTTTAACATACTGTATAATCTCTGCCATGTTTAATTATGACTGGTTAGCAGGTGCGTGATGTCATTATGATGTAGCTGAGTATAACTGGTTTAATTGGTCAATGGTACATGACAAAAAATAACTTTATAGAAAACAGATATAAAACTGCGTACAGCCAGGCGGGGCATCCACTCACATGATAAGCTAGTTTCAGTTTTTTTCTCGTCTCCAGTTTCGCAAGCACCATACACTCTACCTAACCACTTTCTGCGCTCCGACATCCTTTTATAAATACTATATATATACAAAGTTTATTCTTGCTGTTTTCACTACGTTAGCGGTTTCCTGATGTGAATGAAATATCCTAATGGTACCAGTGATAAAACAGAGATAGCTAAGTGGTGAATGGGTTAACACTTTTTTTTTTTTTTTATCCCTGCAGTTAAAAAGGTTCTTGAAGATAATAGTCTACTGTGATGACGAGTAAAATATAAAACACTTCATCGTACTGAAAGCGTTAGGAGAGACCTTGTAGGTGACATGCAGAGGTGTATGGTATGTAGGAGGACTACTGGGCCTTGATAGCAGGCTGTGAAGCCTATGCCCAGAGTCGGACGCATAAAAAAAAAAAAAAAAAAAAAAAAAAAATATATTGAGGCGATTTAAAACTATCTCCATTTAATTTTTTTCACTAGGACAGACCTCCCTATAATTCGGTAAAATCGCCTGGATGTAGAAAGAATAATTATTAAGGGTTGTCATTGATTTAAGAAAAATAACAGTATTCTCTGTCCCGAGCTAAGAGCTTATTCACGTAGTCTTGATCAATAATTCCTTTACACTTCTCTATTCCCAAACTAAGAATGGGAGATTCTAATCGATTTTATTAATGCTGGTTAGACTTACAAGATCTCTCCATGTGCTGACAGTTTCGAGAAAATGCGAAGGACACTAATAACAGCACACTGACACCGACATGCCAGCCTGATTCAACTTACAGTTTCTAGTCCAAAGTAATTTTTCAAGTAACTCATAATACAACTTCAGAAATCAGCCTAAATAGTGGAAAATGGCTACAGCTGTCTCCTTTAATGTCCCTCCGACAAACAGTATCAGTACAATATGGAATTTATTATCAACCATTCACTAGGATGAACCTCCCTAACCTGAAATGAGTTAGTAGAGGCGAATGAAAAATTAGTAGAATGTCGTCAAAATAACACAGAAAAGTCATCACCGTAGAAAAAAAAAAATGAGCATCCACTTTAAGGTCTGGATTCTAAAGGTTTACGAGAAGTCTCAAAGAGGTTTGTGTGGTAAAGTTAAAGATTAATAAAGGAAAACAAAAATATAATGTAAACTCTATATTGCTTACTCTTTTGTTCATTAACTTCGTCACGATGATCGCTTTTGTGTAATTCACTATTCTTATTCTCAGACAGTTACATCAATCTTAGGTGAGACTTCTCAGACTCGACGTACTGAGCACCCTTCATTAAGTCTTTCAGTATGAATGGGCTTTACCAAGTTAATTAAATTGTCCTTGAGCAGTAAGAATAAAACTCAAAGACGTCATCACAGTGAAAAGGTTGATGATTGCCCAGTTAAGGCACCAGACCACAATCACGACCCATTCAGTTGCCACCAAAATAGTTTTAGGCAGGATTTGAAAGGCTGGGTATGCTGTTAACAGGTCTCCCATTGTGTACTTTATCTTCCGTTGTTTCTGAATCCTACTCCACCTCATCTTTAGGACGGGAAGGGGGTCAAAATAATGATGAGGAAAACGACATAATTGTGGTTTACGTCCTCATGTCCCGCCATAATGGTATTGCAGTATTTGTATTTTCATTAATGCCAAGCCAATATTACATGTATAGAGCGCAATAATATTTGTTGCATTTGGGGTTACTTGGTAAAGAGTGGGTGTTTTCTTTTTTTATATCATATACCTGTACCTGTCAGGTAACATGTTCTGTGTGACCTATTCATTACACAAACAACTCTCTCATAGTCTGATGTGTAGTGTGCTGTCTAACCAGTACCTAGATCTAAATTCAATCCTACACGAAGGTGGACGTTTACGTGGACGCAGTAGCATATCTTCACAATTGTTCTCACATGGCCGCATCCTGTCGAACTGTGGCACCCTTTCTCGCATACAGTCACTACAGCTTCAAAAAAACGCGCCAATCTCAACCCACACTCAAAAATCTCTCAAACCAAAGTCTATACACGTTGCACTGGCTAGAGCAGGTTACTTTTTCAGTGACAGAAAGTTGTGTATTTTAACCTTACCGATCTGCTACCCTTTAAGACCAGTAAATCTCGACATCAATGAGCTTAGTAGAGCTGCTCGCATGTGAAAATTGGCCTCAATATATCACTCACGATTTAGACTAGAAAACTTGTATATAAATCTCTCCACTCACAGTCTCGCCACCCAACATTTCAAAGCACATAACCTCTCGCCCCAGTTTCGTGCTCCGTTGCTTGTGGAAAAGTCTTCACCAATATATTTGTGCAACCTCATTCTTTTTCTGTTTCTCACCCCAGCTCTTTCAGAAATTCTTATATTACTCTTTCTCCTCTTCCTCCTCCTCCTCATCATCATCATGAGCAGCAGCAGCAACAACAGTAGCATCATCATCATCATCATGACTAGCAGTAGCAGCATTATCATCATCATGAGCAGCAGCAGCAGCTGCAGCATTATCACCATCATCATTATCATCATCATATCCCCAAAGTTAAACAAAGGTCTTCTCTACTTCATTATATACAACCACAGTTTATTCAACTTCCCGTCTCGTCTCTTATGCAGCTTCTTTATTGCTTGGCTTTGTCCCTCAGTTATTTTATTCATCACGACCACTACCATCCTCACTATAATGCCACTATCACACATGTTGCGGGTGTGATATTCTTGATCCATAACCCGTCTTTCCCCTATACCCCCTACCTATCCTCCTAACGTCTGCCCATAGTTGTCTTTCTCACCACATCCCACCTCCCTCGACAGCTGATCCATTCACTCAGGTGAGATATCTTTAATTTTATTTCTGTAATCTCCAGACAATATTTTTCAGCTCATAGGAACTTTTATAACTATAAGAGTTTGATTTAGTTCTCACTGGCTTTTTTCACTGACGGGGTGCTCTCCTAGTGTGGAAAAAAAATTCTTTGGTCAAATAAAGCATAAATTGAAAGTGATGTCCATGAGCTGAAGGATTTGATGACTTCAGTACGATGGCGTATCTTTAGTGTTATTCATGCAACCGCAAGACGTTTTTGGTTCAGCTTTAGAGAAGACCTTTCGAAGCGAAGGGGTTAAATTATTTCATTAAACAAAGGCATAATCTTCTGTCATAAAATGGGTTAACTAACACTCCCACAAAAATTTTACGGATGGAGAGTTTAATGTTGGTGGTTCTGAGGTTTACGACACCGAGAATTAGATCGGGAACCTTAACAAATGCCTGTATCTCCTTTGTCCTCAGCATATCATCTTCTCTTGAACCCTTTATATAAAAAAAAACCTTACACTTTTTAACTTGTTCTTACTCTCTAACACTGGCGCATTCCTGAGTACATGATATATATTGTCTTGCATTTTTCTGAATGTTTTTTTCCTGTTCCAGTAATTTCCATGCGTCATTTCTCAACCTGTATCAAATCTTTCTTTTCGTTGGCGACGTAGTGTAGATACAGTTTAACTTTTCAACTTTTCTTTCTAATATTTTCTAATGTTTCTAGTTGTCTTTCTGCTTCTATCTCTAACTCTGTCTTTTCCCTTCGTCAGCTGTCTCATAAAGTTATATATTTCCACAAATTTACATATCTCTCCTTTCTATTTTTACGTCTTTTCTTTTTGTCTTTTTTTTTTTTTTTTTTTTTTTTTTTACACCAGGTGTCACGGAGGCCTACTTATTTTTCGACCTTTTATTTCACCCACTCGTATGCTTCCTTTGTCTTCATATGCTCTTGTTCTTTATGCCAACTTATATCTTTTTACTGTACTTCTATGTTGTTCTTCTCTTCTCCTTAATGTCATTCGTTGTTCAGTTTCACCTTTGCCCTCTTTCGTTACACCTTGCTCCATTTCTCCCTTTAACGTGTGTGTGTGTGTGTGTGTGTGTGTGTGTGTGTGTGTGTGTGTGTGTGTGTGTGTGTGTGTGTGTGTGTGTGTGTGTGTGTGTGTGTGTGTGTGTGTGTGTGTGTGTGTGTGTGTGTGTGTGTGTGTGTGTGTGTGTTTCTTATTTTTCATTCTATCCCCCTCCTCTCTCTCTCTCTCTCTCTCTCTCTCTCTCTCTCTCTCTCTCTCTCTCTCTCTCTCATTTTAAAACCGCCTTCCTCATAATCTCATAAGCGGAATTTATTGATTATTAAGAACGACCCCGGCCCGTCCTTATAATACAGCCCAATTTCTTAGGCATCAAATTGCTTTCTAAATCAACAAGTACCTCTTAGCGACGGTAACAGCAACACATTTCCTCCTTACAGATTACAAGCACAGCCATTGCCGCTTGGAAAACCGGAATTCTGAGGAGTAAAAACATAATTCTAAACTTGTGAAATTTGCCTATCTCTGTATCTATCTACACCTATCTATTTGTGTCTGTCTATTTACTTTATCTATTTGTCTCTCTAGCTATCTGTCTGCCTCTCTAAATATCTGTATGTCAGTCTGTCTAACTGCCAACCCATTTGTTTACCAGGATGTCTGCAAATCTATGTTTATTTTATATTTCTCTCATATCTTACCTTTTTATCTATGTCTATGCAAGGATCACTATGTTTGCCTATCTGTGGCTATCTATATTTAGCTTAATTTTCAGTGTCACACGTTTAATCACACACTTCATCCAAGGTGGCTAAGACAAGACTACAAGTATCAATGCTCATCACACCAGTCCACCCTCCCCGATTTATTCCTCCACTCTAGCATTCCACTTCGTTTTCATGTCTTCTCAGTCGTCCACCAACTTCGCATTCCTATCTCATGTACCCCTGCGCTTTATCCTTCCACCTCATTCTCCGTCTTGCTTTCTTCATGGTCACTTACTCTCGCCACATCAAACTACGTTCTCTCATACAATCTATATTACTCTTCCAGTTGGGTCCTTCGTCAACTTCGCTTCTGTTCTCTCTCTCTGTTAAACGTTTTTTTTTTTTTCCTCCATCTGCTCCCTATTTCAGAATCACATCGATACAGTCCCCTTAGTCCCTTGACCAAAAGAGGTCTCCACTAAGCTGGGTAAAAATCGTCTGACCGTAGCCTGAAAAATGCACACAAGCCATTGCACGGGACGCGATTTCTAATGACTTCGCAACGAATGATTTCTCATCACTTTTGTAAGGTTATCTAAAGGCAGCATGTACAAAACAGTAATGCAGGTCATCATCCAGTAGGAAGGTAACTACATCTGTATTACCTAAAAAATCAATGAACACCTGTATTACGCAAATTCACTCTCCTAATTCTTGAAATCGACCTAGGGTAAAAAGATTCATCCACAACCACACTGGAGTGAAGATCCACTTTGATATTTAATTCCCCGTCCCACGAACGGCATAACTCTTTCAGATTACATGCATAGAAAACCCGACATGATCCCATTCCCTGTAACCAGTCTTTTTTTTTTTCCGTATCTTGCGTTTGTAACCGGGAACCAGTTTCTTTTTTTTTTTTCTTAGCTTTTTTCTTTCTTTTTTTTCCCCTGGATCTCGCGTTTTCTGTATCATGTAGTTGATGCTCGGGAGGGTCGAGTTTATTCCGGGGTAATGTCCACCTTCTCGAATTAAACCAACATTCCATAAACACTGAATCCGCCCCGCCTGATTACACAAAAAAGAACAATGCCAGTGTTTAGCGTAATAACTTGGTGGATTAAAAAGCTCCGACGAGAATAAGAGTTCTCGACTGTGTCGTAGGGAGGCGAGATCAAAGGCTGGAATGCGGAGGTTGGAGGGAGGGCGGGTGGAGGAGGGAGTGGGGTTATCTAGTACGGAGAAGGGATGGGAAGGGTGGAAGCGGAGAAGGGTATTGGAAAGGGAAAGTGGGGAAGGGGACTGTGAGATTGTGATTGGAAATGGGAGACTGGGGTGGGGACTGGGGCTAGAACTGAGATAGGGATGAGAACGGGGAAAGGAAGGGGCAGGTGGCGCTACTGAGTGGAGAAAGAAGGAATATAAAACTAAAATGCGGTAACGGGTGGGACTAATGAGTTAGGGTGAGTGAAAGTGGGTGAAAGTGCTTGGAGGATGGAGGCAGAAAAGATTCTGGACCTTGAAAGAACATCATGAGAAGAAGAAGAAAAAAATGAACGGGAGGGGGAGGCTGGAGTGGATGCGGGACGGTGGGGGTTAGTAGGCTGAGCTTGGAGAGTACAAATGGCATATAAATTAAACGTGGGAAGTAGGCGTTGACAAGATAATATGCGACTCGGAAAAAAAAAACCAAATTAGGATATTCGTTAACAGGCTGAAGAAAGTATCCTCAAAACGACGAGACATGAAACAGGGAGAACATGGGTATCAAGAAACAGTATAATGTGAAAATTTGCAAGCGGTGCACGGAATGAGATAGGAAGAATCTGGTTATTAGAGACTGGTTTACTGTGGGTTTTTTGAGAACTCAGAAAGCATGAAACAACGAACTCGATTATTAGTAAATATATGTGGCAGGTAAACACGGAGGTGAGAGAAGAGTGGGGGGGGGGGTTAGGAAAGACAGGAGGGAAAGGGGAAAAAGAAGAGAGTAAAAGGGTAAAGAGTGAGAGGGGAAGGGTATGTGAGCGTGAGGGGAGAAGGCGAAGGGGAGGAGGAAGACAAAGAAGAACATACGGGTGGGTGGAAAAAGGAAGCGTCAAAGAGAGGAAACTGGAGGATGAAAGTTAAAAAATAAAAAAATATAGCCAGAAATTATGGACAGCAGGGTAAAGAGGGAAGAAAGGAAAATTAATACTGTACACATCCATCCATTTACCAATATATATATATATATATATATATATATATATATATATATATATATATATATATATATACTGTATATATATATATATATATATATATATATATATATATATATATATATATATATATATATATATATATATATATATATATATATATATATATATATATATATATATGAAATGCAAGGTAAAAAGGAAATGGAGATGTAGATATAGTGGTAACAATGATATTCGGAAAAAGAGTGAAGAAAAAAGGCAGAAATAGGGAAGAAAGAGAAACAAAGGGAAATGAAGTAAAAATGAAGGAGGGGAAAAAAAAGGAGGGGCGGAAGCGAGGGGTGAATAAAGCAGTGAAGGTGAAAGCCATAAGGGAAAAAGGAAAGTGAGAAGATAGAATGGGTGGGGGAAAGAGAAAAGCGAGAGAGAACACGAGAGGAGGAGGAGGAAGTGGAGAAGAATAACGAAATATGGGGAGAATTAAGGAGGGAGAAGAGACGGACGGCAAAGAGAGGATAATGGAAGAAAGAAGATGATCAGGAAAAAATGAGGGGGTGAAATTATGTTCCAAAATGATCACCCTGACCACCCGACTTTTGTCTTAGCCCTTGCAATTAGCCTGGCGACCTGTTCGAGAGGCGGAGGAAGGGGACAAGAATTACAGACTGGCTCAAAGTATAGGATTGCTAGCACGAACGCGATTAGCTGAGTGAGTTCCTATGAGCCTAAGTAAAAAAATATGAGTGAAATATATTACTGGGAGATTTAGCTGAGCAAATTTCTGAAAAGCCAATGAAAAAATAAACATACAGGAATGGGACTGCCAGCACCGACGCGATATTGATCAATGAGTTCCTGAAAAAAAAGAAAATAAAAATATAGAGAGAAGCATAGACTGATGGTATCAGCGAGATTAAGTTGAGTAAATTCCTGAAAGCCCAAGAATATAAGAGAGGAATAAAATAAAAGAATAAAACAAAAAGGATCTTAAATGCCTGTGCCGAGATTATAGAGATTTGAAGTTGAAAATTTTATGTCCTTGGGTGCTCCCTTTTTTAGCGAATTCCTTGAAGCTCAGTAACGATAAAAGAAGAGCTCTAACAAAAAATAATAATAATAATAATAATCGTAAGTGTGTACAGATATTAGAGAGATCCTGAGGTCGCGAATAATATGCTTTGGGGTGGTCAATTTTTAAGCGAAACCTTGGAAGCAAAGTACTATAATAGAAAGACAGAAAAATAATAAGAGTAAAGAATGGACAAAAAGATAATAAAATAATCGCAAATATTTGAACAGAGATTGTAGGGATTTTGAAGCCGGGAAGTTCATTTGTATGAATGCCCTGTATCTGCACTGTGAGTTCCTGTGAGCCTAGCAACGTGTATATATATATATATATATATATATATATATATATATATATATATATATATATATATATCTGCACTGTGAGTTCCTGTGAACCTAGCAACGTATATATATATATATATATATATATATATATATATATATATATATATATATATATATATATATATATATATAGTGCAACCTAAATTACTCTTCATTCCTCAATATCGTGCAGTTCGTCTGTCTCAGTCTGTCTGTCTGTGTACCTTCATGTCTGTCATTCTCCATCTTAACTTAAACACCTATAGCCCAAGAACGACTTCTTTATTCTGTTTTGTGCAAAGATCATGCGATTGTTCAGCTTCCGGGAGATTGTTTTATTTGACTCATCTGCCTTTACTACTCACACCTCCAATTATTTCTTTTACAACCAATCTTTGTTTTCCTCTATCTCATAGGCTATTCAGTCTCTCCCTGCTTCTACCCTGTAGTTCCTGGCCCCGCACCCATTCACTCCATCCCTCCCTCCGCTTGGGTTAGCTAGAATATTGCTCTCATTGTCGTTGTCTTCTCCTTTCCTTGCTGCGTCCCTCACTCTCCCCTCCGTTCTTTCCCTCTTCTCACTTCCCCTTCCCCTCTCCACAATCCTTCCCTCCCTCCCTCCCTCCCCACAACTCCTCCATCCCTCTCCACAACCTCATCCTCACAACACTTCTCTCCCTTCCTGCCTCCTCTCTCTCCTTCCCTACAGCACAATCATCGTTCCTCGCAGTCTCTCCATCGCTCTCCACAGCCTCCCCATCCCTCCCCACAACACCTCCTCATCCCCTCAACCCCATTCTCCATCTTTTTATCTCTTCCTTCTCTCCCAACAATCTCTCCCTGTCTCCACAACCACTACCTACTTTCCCCAACCCTTCCCTCCTCCATGCAATCCCTCCCAATCCCTTAAATCCCTCCACTCCTCCTCATAACCTCTCCCCGCTCCCCATCCTCACAACCCTTCCCTTCCCACAATCCCTTCTCCAACCACAAGACTTCTTCCCATCTCCAGAACCCTGCCCTCCCCACAACACCTTTCCCATCCAATAAGCTGTTTCCCTACCCCCACAATCTCTCCTTCTCGTCCCGTAACTCCCCCTTCCCACAAGACTTCTCCCCACAACCCCTTCCCCTTCCTATTCCTTTTTCCCTTTCCTGCCCCGCCTCCCATACTTCCATTCCCCCTCCCCATTCCCATTCACCTCCTTCCTTCCCTTTCCCTATTAAATTCACCTCCCTCCATCTGTTCCTTCCTCCTCTCCGTCCCACTCACCTCCCTACATCCCCTGCCTTCTGTTACCTTCCAACTCACCTCCCTCGTCTATTACCTCCCTTCCTCTTCCCAGTCGCCTCTCTCCACCCCTTCCCTTCCCGTCCATCCTCTAGCACCCTCACTCACATTGACTCAGCTCCTGTTTATCTTTCCTTTACGACCGTCTCGGTGTATAAACGAACGACCGACTTCTTGTTCCCTGCGCATCATGCTCCCTCATGACCGAGTCGTTGTGCGCCTACGTATCTAAGTTACTGCTTAAGACTCGGTCAGGAATAATATGTACATACCTTGAACTACCTGCTTAGCGTTGGGCCCAGGTATCTTTATGCTTATTAGCGTGTTTACATAATGTGCTTAAGACGTTTATGGCTAACTTTCCTCTCAAACTTAAACACTCCTTAAGCTTAGTGAGGGCTTGGGGGTCACTTAACTTTGTAAAGGCTTGAAGTCTGTCTGGGATTTCAAATATACTTTCCACTCGTGCTATAAAGTAAGCTGCACCATTGATAATGCAAATTGAAGGTTTGATGATCTCTGTTTTCAGTCTTACTTTTTCTCTTGAATTACAATAACCTACACTCCTTAAGTTTACAAAATGTTCTGTGTTCCTAACTAGCTTCAAGCACACTCAAGATATAATTTGATACTTCATGACTCCACAGGCTTCTGTTCCATCAAGAATGTTCTACCTGTTCATATCTTAAATGGTCTGTCTTGTCAAATAAATACGTTCTCCTTGCCTTATATATACAGGGTCTTTCTCCCTCGTGCACACTATCTGTCTAATCACTTCTTTGCTTTAAATAGAACATCCTGCTTCTCTTCCTTCATAAACAACCTCTCCCTGGCGAACAAAAAGACATCTTTGCATCATATTCACCATTCTGCCTCATATCTGTAACATCTTCCATTCACAATCAAAAGCTCTGTGCCTCACAAACACAGTACCTTACTATCCCACATTTCACCTTGCACCTACTATAGCTTTACCTCATATTCTCCATCTTCCATTCTGGATACAGGAGTAGACCGCAGTTCACAAGGACAAGAGTTCAGATCCCAACTTTGCGGTGAACCGCTTGAGGATATGAGTGCATTTAAAAAATGCATCCGCTGCTGTTCAGCACATCCCACTTACACGCCATAAAAAACACTGGTTAATACTCGTACCATACCAGCTCTAAACATGACATCACTATCAGCTCATCACAGCACTGGCAGTGGGTATCTGTGCTCAAGTGGTGGTGTGTCTGCGTGTGGGTGTAAACCATAAAAGGTGTACAGCTGGAGTACTTTGCATCTGGAACAAGATTTTTTGAAAATTTTCAGTTAGAAAAATAAAAACGTCTGCTTCTCATACTGTAGAGCGCCTCCCTGCCTCACAGACACCACCTCCCTGACTCACATACACCACCACACTGCCTTACATACATCACTTCCCTGCCTCACGTACACCGCAACCCCTACATTCACCATCTCCCTGCCTCACATACACCACCTTTCCGCCTCACACCGCCTCCCTACATCGCATATTTCACAATCCTGCCTCACATACATCACCGTCCTGCCTCACATACACCGCCTCCCTGCCTCACATACACCAACTCCCTGCCTCACATACACCATCTCCCTGCCTCACATATACCACCTCCTGCCTCACATACATCACCTCCCTGACTCACATTCACCACCTCTCTGCCTTACGTACTCCATCACATTGCCATAAATACACCACTATCCTGTCTTACATATACACGACCTCTCTGCTTCACACAGACTACCCACTGCTTCACACAGCCTACACTACATCTACTAGTACTTATCTCTTAGTACGCAACTATCTAACACCGACTTGTCTCCCGCTTCTGTAGCTCACATCTCTCACATACCATTTCCTTGCCACACATGCAAACGTCATGTTTTTCTGTCTTCTGCTTCAATTCTCGTCGTCCTTTTATTTCACACAAACCCCATAAATCCCTCTCTGTATCACGCTTTTCTGTCGTTGTTTTTTAATCCACCTAGGCCTATCTCTCTAACACAAGCTGTTCCTCTGCCTCCATAAATCTATGAAACGTACATATTCCTCCCTTTCTTGCATTTCTCTGCCGCACGTACTCTGCCTGTCTTCTTCTATTAGTATAACTTTTCTCCTGCTTACTTATCTCACAAAATCCATATCCACCTACTGAACTTATCTCACATAGCCCACCACTCAGCCTGTCTTTTGAGTCACATCTCTTATCAGCTCTTATGTTGCTTCTGTATTTCACCAAAGCCACACGTGTTTCTGTATGGCACTTACATGTCATTTCTCTGTTCCACGTCTCCTTTCTGAGTTTTAATCCACATCTCTGACTAACACAAATTCGTCTCCAGCATCTGTATCTCACAGCTACCTCTCTGTATCTTCCAATCCTCTACCTGCACATACGTCACCTCTCTGCCTCAGTCATCCCGCCGTCTGTGCCCCGAGGTGTGACTCAGACACAGTTATGTTACAAGGGAGAAAGAGGGTCGGGGTGGGTTGGGCGGTTGGTTGAGCGTGAGTGGGTGGGTGGATGGGTGTATGAATAAGTGGGTGGCAATGTATGGGTTGCACAATAGGTGGGCGATTGAGCAGGAATAAGTGAGTGGTGGACAGGTGGGTGGCTGAGTGTGGCTTACTGCACGGATGGGTGACTGAGCAGGAATAGGAGGGTGGGAAATAGGTGGGTGGTTGAATGCTGAAGAGCAGAGATAAGTGGGTGAGTGAATAGGTGGGTAACTGTGTGTGTGTGGGATTATGAATAAGTCGTTGGTTAAGTGTGTGTGTGTGTGTGGGTGGTACAGTGTGGGTGCTTGGGTGAGTGGGTGATAGTGTAGGTGGGTGAGTTGGGTGGTATAATGCGGGTGAGTGAATGCGTGACAGTGTACATGTAGGTGGGTGGGTGGCTAAGTGTGGGTGGGTGATGCCTCCTGGGTTATAATTATGGTGTGGCAGAGTCATTATTGCAGCATCCCTCTCTCTCCCTCTCTTTCTCTCCCTCCCTCTCTCTCTCTTTCTCTCTGTATGTCCATTTCCATTTCTCAGTCTCATATTTTGACTCTCCCTCACCCTCTCTGTGAATCCTCATCATTTATTTGTCCCACTTGAAGGATATATTTTGGGGAGGGTCACTGACTTATTTATTCTCTCTTGTCTTCATTTTTGTTCCCCTTTTTCCTGATATATCTCTTTCTTCCTCTTCTCTTCATTTAGTTCACTGCATCGCTGCCTGTTACTATTCTCTTCGCCGTCTCTCACCCCTGGCTATCTCTTCCTCTGGCTGTTTCTTTTCCCCTGATATCACTCTCTGCCATTGTCCGTCTCCATATCTCTCCGCCTCTGCACTCTTACTCTCTTCCACTGTCTGATGAATATTACCTGGCTCAGTTCTCGGTGTCCTTAGGCCCATGTTGTTGTCATCTTTGGGGATTATCTAATGCGTCTTCATTTCTCTTTTATTCAGCATATAAGACAGTAATTCTCTCTCATACGATAATGTAACTGCGGCAATATTGACAGGCAGGAGTAAATACAAAAGAGGATATAATGGTGTAATGAAAACAATAAATCGATAAGGATGAGTTGCTAGATACGCTTCCTACCTTCACATAAATACTGTGCCCAGTGTTGCTGAAGGCTTAACCGTCGTATAGTTCCCTTTAGACACTTTGCTTTATCGCACATCTTTCCAACAACCAACCTCATTTTTTCCACATATACTGATCCTCCACAAATATCGGTGTTCACCAGACATCAACAGGTCGTCTGTGTGCATAATTTTTCGGTAAGTAACATTCCTAGCTGGTCTTAGTATTCCAGCATGGCGTAAAATGCTGGGAAGTTTTGTTAACACAAAGCTCATGGAACGCGTACACATGGATGTATAAAAATAAAGGTGAGGGCAGACGCCATCAGACGCTTAGCGGCGGTGCTTATCCACGTATCTTAGGCCGTAGAACCTGTGGAGGGTTATTCATCCATTATCCAGGAATACAACACCACAATGCATGAACAGATAAAGGTTAAGGAAGGGGCAGGCGCCACAAGGCACTTAGCCGTGGTGCTCATTTCCTTAACTTGGGCCTAAGATCTTGAAGATCACTACATCATTCAGATTAGAAAAATGGCAAGCAGTTACCAATGAGATTCTACTACTCCTGTGATGTGACTGATCTGTTTCCATACTCGCAACCATTGTCTTAACACTTGTTATATACGAATGAAGGGACCGGAATGGAAGGGGAAAATGCTCTCAGATATTTTGAGTGATATGCCAGAGGATGTGTAAATATTAGCAATGTCACTCTACCAAGAGTGAAACAATATGGCGTCCATTACAATACTGGTGCCATACTAAATGAATTCCCCTGCTGCTCAGATTAGTGGCAGATTTTTTTTTAATCATTTTTATTTCACGTTTTATCTTCCGCGCAAGTACTCACAGATACAAATACATACATACATTCACGCATGCACACACACAAACATACAAACACACATTCGTTCTCTCTCTCTCTCAAATAATATACAGGTGTGTGTGTGTGTGTGTGTGTGTGTGTGTGTGTGTGTGTGTGTATATATATATATATATATATATATATATATATATTTGTGATAGCTGGGGGCCCTCACCATTCACTTCAATCGATGTAGTGCTGCTCTCGGGTGTCTGCCCTTTCCTCTCCTCCATCCTTCTTTCTTTCCATCCTCTTTTGTCTTTCTTTCCTTCATTCATTCCTCGTCCTTCTTACTACGGGTGACTTTACACTCCCTTTTCTGTCTTTCTTTCCTTCATTCTTTCCTCTTCCTTCTGCCTGTGGGTGACTCTATACTGAGTAAGAAGCCAAATGGTTTCCTGTACACCAGGAAACCATTTACTACGCTGGGCGGTAACCATATAACCATATTTTAGCGCCTGGTGGTTTAGTGGGTAATTACGGCGCTCCAATCGGATTGAGCCGGTGAAGGTTTATATCCAAGTGGTGGTTGGGGCTTATTGCTCACGTAATGCCACTCAGGGATGAGTGAGGCTGGTCACTCTCATCTTGAATGTCAGGACCAATTTGCCTAGCCACGGGCTCCTACGCTCCTCATGGGACAAAGTAGGACTGGATGATGAATGAATGAATGAATGAATGAAGAGAGAGAGAGAGAGAGAGAGAGAGACAGAGAGAGACAGAGATAGATAGATAGATAGGTAGACAGATACAGATAGACTGACTGACTGATTGATAGGTTGACTGACTGATTGATCGAACTTTTTATCTTCTTTTTGAACCCATACTTATCATTATCATCTCTTTATCACTCTATTTCTTGCTGCGATTTCTTCACCCTTATCGCTGGGAGCATTATATCTTATCGACAACAAATCGCTTTCTAATATCTAGCCTGACGAAAACAGACCTCGACACCACATATTTTCTTTTTGTTATTTACATTTCTAGGTACATTTGTAGACTGATTCATATAATGAGTACTTCTAGAAATAAGTACTACTATCAAGAAGAACAACTACTGTAATACTAGTTTTGCAGTAAAATGAACATAAATAGCAGAAGTTACAAGTATAGTATACTAATATTAATCATTTTTTAAATAAGAAAAGTAACATAAAAACATCATTTTTATTCTTCTGGTACGATTATGAAGTTTCCACTTTCTTGTAACGATTCTATTCAGGTTAATAGAAATGCCCCAGAATAAAAAGGTTAATAATATTAAAGCATCACATATAACCAGAAATCCATAACAACTGCAAAAATAAAATGCCTAAACAACAACGATTACACACTAACCATGACAACCAAATGTACTACTACCCTTCATTATGATTTAAATGTTGCAACCGCCATACAGCTAAATCTGCATTTTTATGCAAGAGAGAAGGAACCAAAGGCCAGAAGCCCGCAAGACTGTTCCCCTCTACAAAAAATTAAAAACAAAATAACTGAGAGCCAAATTCAAGATCCGTTCATTTCAAGATGCCGGGACACACTGCGTTTAAAAGACAAGAAGTCATAGGCAGTAGGAAATACAGACATAGGATGTCAGTTCAAGAGTAACCTGTTGTATACATGAGGGACTGTGAGTAACGGTTAAGTCTTGCATTAGAGAGCTGGACCGAAAGGGGTTGAGAGTTTGGTACTAGACGGGTACTACGCGCCTGTCGTAGTGGTGGACAGATGCAAGCAGACACTTCAGAGAAGCAGTGACCACTGAAGCTGCGATAGAAAAAGAGATAAAGATGCAACAATGCGGCGAAGAGACAGGGACTGAAGGGAGCCAATTAAAGGAGGAGAGTTAATGAGACGAAAAACCTTTGGCCTCACCTTGTTGAGAAGAGCTATATGTGGGAAGCCCCCCCTCCCACATGAGAGCTGTACTCTACACTGGGGTGAATAAATCCCCTATATAAAGTCAACAGTCATGCGAGGGTAAAGAAGGCACGGAAAGAAGCCTCGTTGCAAAGGGGTTAGTAATTACAATTACCCCTTCTGTATGATGACGTGTTTTTCATTTCATGCCTACTAATGCTACCTGATGTATTTAGCCAGAGAGACAGCTTGTAAGAAAAAACAGTAAGATGAGAATCATACAATGTAGCACAACACAAAGTTATGTATATGAAATAGGGTACGTTCTTACCCCGTCCAACTACACTAACTAGCCCAGTGCTGTTCTGCCTGTCGCAAAAGTTACGAGCCTGGTATCTCATCTGACCCTTTCATGTTGTCCAAAGAGAGACTGATTCATGCCAAAATATACGACTAACGCATGTGCGCGTACACACACACACACACACACACACACACACACACACACACACACACACACACACACACACACACACACTGAATACTCATACCCTTAAGAAACATGAGCAAACAGATATGTGATAAACATTTTCATCTGTTTCTTCACCCTTCTTTCTTTCTTTCTTTCATTTAATAATTTATTAATCGTTTTTCTGTTAGCCGGAACTGGAAGCAAAATATGAACATGAAAGACAACATTAAACATCCTCAGCATTCTCAGCACCAGTACAACTAGAACAGCAGCAATAATTTACAAATTCAATCCAACTAGCGAAATAAAGCTACAGCATTAGGCTACACCAGCTACCACCGACAACAAAATGTAGCATTAACAATCACATGCAGCTCAAGATTACCCACGACGATACCAATGCTTGCACATTTGAAAAAATCCATTACCTGCAGTTGAAACATCATTAAAAAAAAAAAAAAAAAAAAAAAAAAAAAAAAATCCTCACAGCCGGGGCATCACTGACTAGAACAACAACTACATCATTCACCTTAACTTGGCCCATCTTTTCGTCCTTTAGAAGCTTTTTTCCATGTAGGCTGCTAGCAGTATAAGAATACGGCTCTGTATCATCTCCATAAATACCACGGCTCTATAGCATCTTCACAGAACTTCTCGTGACTAGCACCATATTCTGCTGTTACAATTTAGCAGTCAAGGTGGAGAGATGGCAGTTTTAAGCATGTTAGCGTTATATGGGTATAACCTGCACCATCACCCTTAGCTAACAACTACGGTGAATCAACCATAGTAAAAGCAGCATTAACAAGTATAACAGCGTCTACAACGTGTACTGTATATAAATACTCTGAAATGACATATATCACCACTATCAGCGGGAAATTAAAAGCTATAACTAAGAGAAATTCAGCAATTAAATCAAACACCTTCAACACCATCAACATCTACAACACCGACAACCATCACTCAAACAACCAGCAACTTTAACTTTGCAAATACAACAATAACCACGAATCACAGTAACAACCAACAACAACATCAACTCTATCTCCATCACCAGCAGCTCTGACAACATCCACAACAACAACAACAACAACAAAAGCAACAACCATCCACAACATCAACGCTACTAGCAACCTCCGTAAAAAAAAAAAAATCCAAAAACCTCAGTCAGGAAATAAAGCTAGTCACCATCAGCCTCAACTTTCACCAATATACACAACAGATAAAACTACAGTACCAACAATCATTGCATACAATTGCCGCACCGGCAAGAGCAAGTACAACAGCTACCTCACTCTACAACAATCACCATCACACATAACAGCAGTCTTAAGCAACTGCACATAGAATGCCTCCAAGCTGAGAAATAACTACTCGCTAAGGTCTGGTATAGTCACGGATAAAAGGTCGCTTAATATTCCACTTCGTCTACTTCACACTGTGGGCCAGTGCGTCACATTCCTCTGAAACATCATATTATCTATGGTAAATTAAATATACCAAGCCTATCTCTCTCTATATAGGAATATTTAGTCAACAGAAGCATGTGAGAAGTAGAAGGGGTGAAATATTAGGCAACCTTTGGTCCTCGGCTGTACCTGCTCATTCCAGTGACTAATCTTTGACCCATGACCCTCATATTCCTGTCCTAGATATGGTCAGTAGTTACCAACCTACAAAAAAAATGAGGTTTCTAGTTCAAGGTTTTTAATAGTTAAGAGACAGACAGACAGACAGAAACAGACAGTGAGACTGAATGAGACCCGTTTAAAAACATTACCAACTTTATTCGGGGTTGTTACCAACAATTATATTTCATCATCGGTAACACTAACATTAACATCAACAAGTAAGGCATTAAACCAACATTCATCATCCCCAGCAGCAATGACCAATGACAACTGCAGAAAGTATTAACATTATAAGCAACAAAAAGTACAACAGTTACCAGAAGCCACAAAAACCACCACCAACCACAAAAAAATACCCAGAACAACTACTGTCAACAACAAGAACAACTTCTCTCAACCACAACAATAATCACCATAACCGTAAGAATATCAGCCTCAACAACAACACCACCAGCATTAAGAAAAAAATAATAATAAAAAACAACAAGGGTACCAGTCAGCAACCTTTAACCACCACCACCACTACTACCAACACTACCACCATCACCTACTGAATAGCATCTTTTTAGTCTAATCTGCCCTGACCCCTTGCCCTCCAACCGACCCTATCTCTCACACAGGTCCACTCGCACACCTCACCCATCACCCTCCATTACCACCATCCCCTATCCATCCTCTATCCGTTCACTGCCGCCAAGGACATATATACAGGTTCCTAATGCCTCTAAGGTTTATCGACTTGTCAGGGGGAGGGGGAGAGCCGGATGGTTGTGAATAGTTGTTGTGTGGTAGGTGTGAAGGTTCCAGCGGTTGTGCTTCCCGGATAAAGAGATGTCACCAATTCTGGATTGTTACTGGGTCACTGGAGTTCTTAACAGTTCTCAAGCAATTATCCATTAGTGTTTGAGCAGGAACTGGGTTATATCATCACTTGAAGGTAATATACCATACTTGTTTAATACTTTATAATGCTTTTCAGTTACTGATGTTTAATGTCTCTCGCCTCATCCTAAGAGTAGTATCCTAATTTTCATTAAATTACTGCTCTGTATACTAGGAACTGAAACATTTATTACCATGAATTAAAGTCATACATCCACTGTCTGCTATGAATACATCAAATTCCTGCAGCTCACCCATCAACTAACGTGGGTAAACATATCCAGCTGCATCCATTACCCAAACACGCCTCGTGGCAAGAACACAGTGGCAACCAAGGGTCTACTAAAAAGGTTAGGGCCACAATCAGGACTTGTGGAGAGCCCCGGCCACGTCACCATCAAGATTACCTTATACATGATGGGCCGTAACTCAAGTGGGACCCCGCCACCACACATCTCGCTCCCTCCCATCACGACTCCCTCTCCTGCATTAGTTGGATGACCTTCTACCTACCCACACCTTTCTTCATTTCTCTCTCTCTCTCTCTCTCTCTCTCTCTCTCTCAGACTTACTTGCAGACACAGACACGCACGGACGTAAGCTTGCACTTGCACGCACACGCGCGCGCGCACGCACGCACGCTCGCACACGAGCTCGAGTACACACACACACACACACACACACACACACACACACACACACACACACACACACACAATAGTACAATACAGATGAGGACCTGGTTGTACTATCGACTGTTCCGGGTCATCTTCATGGGGAAGAATGAGACTAAGCACAATGATTACCCTCATTAATGATTCCCTTGCAGTCAACAGGTATTAATCTAGGTCTTCTTGGCATCTGCTTACCTACTACACTCTCGCTGCTCTACTTCCTGGCTTCCTTCTCTTTTCTCTCTTCTTCCCTAGTCTCTCTCCCTGACCATCCCTGCAGTCTCTCTCTCTCTCTCTCTCTCTCTCCTTATCTATCAATGCACCATACTTGTCCACCATTTACTTGCTTCTCGCTCCTATCAAGTCACTACAGTTGCATTACTTGGCCTCTCTATTCTCTCCATCATTTCCTTTAACATCTCTTCTTGTGTTATGTTTCCCTGTCTCTCATTCATTTTTCTCAAGCTGGGTTTCTTTTTCTTTCTTTTTTCTCTTCTCTCGTCTTTTCCCGTTTTTATTTCACTCACACCTCTTCCAGTTTTTCACATCTTATCTCGCCATCATTTCTCCTTATAATTTCTTCTGTTCCTTTTCTCCTCCCCTCCTTCCTTCCCTTTGTTCCAATTTTTCCTTCGATTTCCCCATCATTTTTCCCTCCCTCGAATCAGTTCTTAATCTTCCCTCATCACAAGCTTCTCCCTCCGCTACTTCTCGTGATTCGTCTGTGCTATTTCATTCTCTTTCATTATCACTATCCAGATTTTCTCCACCATCTTTCCTTTCCACCTCATTTCCACTACCGCTTCACGCCCTTCACGTTCCGTCTCTAGTTTCCTCTTTTTATTGTTAGGTTATGTTAGGCTGCTTGGGTTTGGTTAGGTTAGATTTGTATCCAACATCTCCTCTTGCTTCTCTCACTGCCTCCTCCTTTTCAACTCTGTCCACTTCCTTCATGCATCCCTTTTATCTTTCCATTCTCTGCCTTTTTCCTCCATTCGTTTAATTCCCTGTTTGCATCCCCTGTTTTCTTTTACGCCCCTTCTCCATTTTCGATGCTTGCCACCTTATCACTTATCTTTTCCCTTCATTGCACCTTTCTTCTCTCATTTCTCAAGCTTTCATTATCTCTTTCCTCTTTTTTTTTTGTCCACTTCTTGTTTATTTTTATCCCTACATCCTATTGATCATTCCCACGCCTTGTGTTATAATTCGGTCTGTTACATTTCATCTCCCTTTCCGCTTTTCCGCTTGTCGTTTCCTTTTCCTCTTATGGTCATCGTCTCCCCTTTCCCGTTGTCTCTAATTATTTCTTTTTCCCTGACACCTCCATTGCCTTTCCCTTTTATTTCCGCCATCTCTTACATTTCCTGCTTCTTACTCCCTGCCCTGCCATTTCTCTAACCTTTTCCCTCACTGACCCTTTCCTTTTTCCATCCACCCCTTAGTCAGTCCCTTATTACTTCCACTGTGCGTTTTTTTTTCCTTTTTCAACTGCCTTTTTCTCCCTAATCAATCGTGCGTCTGACCATTCCCCCACTTTCCTTCACTCTATTCACTTTCGTTTTCTTATTTCATCTCCTTTACAACTCCACATCCTTGTCCACCATCTAATTCCTTTTCCCTCTCTTACTTCTTGACCAATCCATCTTTTCCCTGGCCATTACACTCTCTTTTTCCTTTCCCTGGCCGCTTTCAGTTTTTTCTTTTACCTCTACCTTTTCCTTCACGTGTCCACAACATTATTCTCTTTGCTACACTCTGACCAACTCTCTCTCTCTGTCAGTCAATACCCCCCTCCTCCTAATCCCCCTCTTTTCTCTTCCATTTTATTTCCTAGTCTGACTGACACGTTCTCCCTCCCTTTATCTTTATTCACTTTCTTCCTCCCACTTCTCTTTTTTACCACTTCGGTTCCTGTCCCTTTCCATTTATTATCCCTCGTAGCCCCTAATCTATCCTTTCTCTAAGCATTTTAACCTCAGCCCATTACTCTTTCCCTGACCACTTTCCCCCCTGACCCACTCTCCACTTCCAACCTTCCCCTTATGTTCCAATCAGTGACCTTCGTGCTCGAGTGGCTATCAGTTGTGTGGGTGTTATCAGCGGGGGGTGGTGTCAACACGGGGGAGGGGAGGGGGAGGGGGAGGAATGAGGAGGGGAGGAGGGGGAAGTCCGTATCGATGTACGTGACTACTCTCACAGATTTTGGGAGATTAAGGGAAAAGTTGTCTAGCCAATTAATAACAACAGCAATGATGAAAATTAATAATATATTTTAATGGATATATGTTACTACTTCGGCACTGTTATTATTATTATTATTATTATTATTATCAGTAAATTTGATGTGTTGTCATACTGAATTCTGCTGCCACTAAGCAAAGCAAAAAGACTGTCAGTTTTTGCGAAAATGGAATGTCTTATGAATTACAGTACTACTGCACTTCGTAATATTTTTAATCACTGAATTTTACATGCAACAGACTGTGCGTTGAACCGTGAAAAAAAATGGTTCTTCAGTACAAATAAATATGCATCCTTTTAATAATCGTTCTGCATAATGCCCAATACACAGAATTATTAGCTGATTTTCATTCACTTAACCACCTGTACAATCACAACAAATGGGTCTTGGGGCTGTGTTATCAGTAGCTTCGGATTATGATTAGTACTTCTTCCTTAGATCTATTTTCCACAACTACGACATAATGTTTTCCCTGTATGTTATTCTCTTTCATATCAGCATAATATACGTAACATATTACAAAGGGATGATAGGGAGGTGTTACGGAAATAAGAATAGGAACCGCAGACTCAACATTTATTATTTTCTGTGTATTTAGTGTCCGACCTGCACGTGACCCGAAAAACGAGGTTAGGTCAGTTCCGGGGGCTGCCTCAATTTGTTCTCAATTCATTATCGTGAGGTCAGGCGCGGGGGGTGGTCGAGGGGGAGGGGGTGGAGGACGAAGGGGAAGAGGCAGAGGGGAGGAATGTTGAGGTGGAGAGAACGTGAAACAAGGGAGCGTAAGGGAGCTGAGAGAGAACGGGGAAGAAATGAGGGACGTGAAAAAGGAAAAGGGATGAAAGAGGAAGCTGTGTTGAAAAGAGAGAAGAAACGAAAGCGTTGAGGAGGAAAAGAGAAGAAACGTGGGAGTTAAGGGGGAAGAGGGAAGAATCGAGGGAGCTGAGGGAGGATAGGGTAAGAATCGATGGAGCTGAGGGAGAAGAGCGAGGAAACGAAGGATGTTAGAGGGAAGAAGGAAGAAACAGAGGAGTTACAACGGAAAACAAGCACCATCATACCTACTGCTCCATGCGAGGTATTTGTTAAATGATAGGTTGTAAACTAACATAACTATTTCATCTGTCAAAAAACAAGGATAGGAAAACAAGAAGGCTCCTTCTCCCCCCTCCCCCCCCACCACCAAAACTTTCAGGTGAAACAGGCAGAAAAGCGAAAATGACTGCCATGCCGAAGAGAAAAGATGTTATGAAAATTCATAGGATAGAATGAAGGAAGCCATATTCTATGCTCTTTTTACCAACAAAGGAAATAATTTGTCAGTATCAGGAACAATTCCACGTTCTCCAGTTACTCGAACGCACTCCATGTTTTGAACTGTATGACATCATGATTCATAAAAGTATTATTCATAAGCGAACATGCTTAGCTGGGGATTAGCAGACAAACACCGGTATTCTAAATATTATTTATTTGTAAGTTGAGGGGGAAGGGGGAAAATGATGGAGTGGAGATGGCAGGAGGCGAAATATGGGATAGTTTAAGGAGCAAGACAAAATATATTGTTCATGGAGGGAAAACCAGAGATATAAAATCTAGGAGCAAGATATATGACATTTCCCAAACTTTGCTTCTCATACGTCTTTAACAAGCTAAACTACACATTTGGATGGTATTCATCCCATACAGTGATCGCATTAGATGCCAAACAGAACACATGCCCTTGCTGGGACGAGTTATTTTATCATCTAATGGCTCTGCACCCGTCTTTCTACACACTCTGAGAAATAAAGTAAACCTGAAGATCTAAATTGAAAATCTGAGAAAGATGCCTTGAGATGCTATGCCCAGGTACACGCATAGTGAGCTTCAGATCTTTCAATTCTGTCATGACGGCTTAGTAATGAGCAATGATAAGAAGAACGAGAATATGAACACTAAGTAGAAAGAAAAGGGCCATTTTCGTTTCGAAAAATACAACAAGAATGTCGAAGGAGAGATGAGGGAGTCAGGATGAGATAAAGGGCGGGAGGTTGGAAGAGATGTGGAAACCACGGGGGAGGACGCGAGGGGGGGGGGTAGTTGATCGGAGAAAGATGTAAAAAAGATCAGGCGTGAGATACCAGCGAGGAAGAATGGATATTATGTGCTTATGACGCGACAAGGGATGCTACAGGAAGATGAAGCTAGGTGAGAGGGGAGGGGTGACCCTCGGGTAGACATAAGGAGGACAAAATGAAGGGGAAGTGGGTATATGTTGAAGAAAGAGAGGGAAGTAGAGACAGAAAGATAGGGAGAGGGTAAAGAGGAGACAAGCTGGGTCAAGGGTGATAGATGAGTGAAAACAAGGAGTGTGCTGGGAAAAGGTCGAGGGTGAGGAGTGGAACGAGACGCGTGGGTGGGTAGGTGTGGAAGGTGAAGACTTGAGACACGAGTGAGAGTAGGGAGAGAATGAAAGTGGGGTGAATTATGACTAAAAATAAGCAGAGAAGTATGGGAGCGAGGTAAAGGTGGAGAAGGGCCAAGGTGAGGGCCAGACAGCGAGGAAAATTAGGGACGACAACGAGAATAGATGATGTAAGAGAGAGTGAGATGGGAATAAGAGGAGGGAGGAGATGGGGGATGAGGGGGCTGGTGCTGAAAGTAAAGAGTGAAGCGGCACGGAAGGCAAGACATGGGCAAGGAACTGATGAAGAGAGATCGAGATGAGAGTGAGGATGGAGACGGAACAAGAACTGGGGCGAAATGAGGGAGGAAAATGGTGAACGAAAGAGTGGCATAATAGAAGGAAGAGAAAAAGGGCAAGAACAAACGAGGAACGTCGAGCAGACAAAAACAGAACGAGACGAGAACGAAGGAAGGGGGAAATCAAGGTTATCGGAATGAGATTTTTACTTTCGCGAATTCATTTTTATCTGACAGGGAAAAACTCCCCCAAGAGTGAAACCATATGAGAAAGCAGGACTAGTGCGTGAAGGGACGTGAAGGTGGGGTGAGAAACGGGCTTGATGTAGGTTAGAGGAAGGGGGCAAGGAAGACAAAGTAGGTAAGGCCGGGGACAAGTAGTTGAACAAGATGGGGCTGGGGAAGGGGATAAGAGGAGTTTTGACGAGGTAGACGGGTACTAGGACCTGGAGTGGGACGAGACTAGGCGTGAAACGGGGCAAGAAGGGTTGATGTAAGTAAAAAGTCAAGAAAAGGAGAAGTGAAGGGTTCAAGATGGCGGCGAGGAAGGGAAGCGAGATGGTATCAAGGCGTGGGGAAAAGGGGAGGAGGGGAAAAGAGTGAAAGAATGGGGTGAACAGGAGTATAAAATAAACAGGAACCAGAAAAGGGCGTCGGACAAGGGTGGTGGACTGGGGGGCGAGGCCGGGTGAGGCACGCTGAGCGATGGAGCTCCACAAGGGGCGGTCAGGTGGGGTCGGGCTAATTGCATGGTGGGCCAATCGTATACATGAGTCATAATTACGTGCCTGTAATGACCTCCTCAATTATCCTAATCCGTTACGCTCTTACAATATATTTTGTTGTTAAATTTCTATAATGCAAATCTGTTTCGTTCATTTATTGTGCTCCTTTGTCTTTCATCTAATACACTTCCGCAATGTTAGACTGATATGTTCCTGTTATGCTCTTGCCTTACATTTTCATTAGTACTCGTGTGTTATGTTCGTCCCATACGCCATTTGGTTACATTCCTATATCGAATTTATACATTTCTTAGTGAGATTCATCATTAGAAATCCCAAACGGTGTGTGCCTTAGAGCTCCAACCTCTCGTCTGCTCTCTTCAGTTTAAGTACTATCAATCGTCCAAACCAGTACAGACCCATGTGCACAGACGACATCCTCATAACAAACCACACCTACCACAGTGCAGTCGTGGATTGAAAATACCAAAACAACCACTAACAGGTTACTGATTACAATTCTCACTGACAACAAACAAAAACACCAAATAATACCGTGCATAATACTGTATTAAACAAAACTCAAGCCACACACACACACACACACACACACACACACACACACACACACACACACACACAAGAGGGTGAAATACAACACATCGTCATTTCTGAAATTCATTAATAACATAATCACCAAAAGCATTCCAAGACTCAGCATATTTAGAACACTTGCATACAATGATCAAACCTGATTAAAAAACATCTCTGGTATACAAGTAGTGCATATTGTCATTAACAGGATGAATCAGACCCTCATAAAGCAACAGATATTACAATGATCCGCAGTCCCGACAGACTAAGGCGTTTCATGCCACCACCTCATCCACAAAAATGCACAGAACCACAGTTCTGAAAGAAAGGACCACCTAAACATGAGGGTAACACAGTTTTCTTCATCAAGACACAAGAGTTTTCAACATCTATGTTATTATATGTTCAACACTGCAGTCACACCTAGACAAATAAGAACTAATCAAGTATGCTACTACAACCGCATCTACAACAATACGCCACCAAGAACATAAAACAAGATCATCAGATGCAGATATACTCACCAATTACGCAGTTAACAACCCTGGTCGCATCTCTCCCCTCGCAGCAATGTCTCCACGTGCGACATCTCAGAATTGTGACGGCACACTTCCTTACTCTCATACAAACTCAGACTAGGTATCTCTTGAGACGACACATGCACAGAGAGTAACACTGTAACCATTGTAAATAGCAACACTGTGTCACATTAACTGGGATCTACATTCTACCCAAATGGGCACAGATGAGAAATATTCGTAAACCCTATTGAACTTTTGTGTCAAACTGTTGGCTTATCCCTGTAGCTTCACTCACACGGCTACCAAACACTTATTGAGTAAATGAGAGTTTTTATCAAAGTGAAAAAATACTGCTAAACAAATGGTACCCTATAATTATTACCTGGTAAGGAATCTAGTTTACTGAAACTGGCCCCATTTTTTTTTTTTTTTTTTTTAATAAATACAATAGCAAAGCATCTCAGGTATGACTTGTGCGCTGTTCGTTCAATGTCAGTTGGTTATCTCCACGTCGTAGGTTTCCTCAGTCAGTGTGGACCATGAGCTTGTCCAGCAAGAACCACAACCTTTATGATCCTGTTATGTTTCTTTATATCTCTCCTCCGTTACGTTCTCACTAAACGCCCCATTGCTGCGTTCCACTACTGTCATAAGCGAAGAAAAGTTACGATTGGATGTCACTGCTCACGATAAGCTCTACAAATTTATGCTAATAAAGATCACATGATTTCTGATTCACAACGTGCAAACTATGCTGTTACTGCTCCAATTACAGAGTAAGTTCATGCTGTTAGAGTCAGAGAAGTGAGATAGTCTCGGTTGTGGCTATAATTACCACAAGCTATCCTCTACCCCATCTTGTGCCGTTTCACACTCCGTTCAACACCCACTTAACTACACCCACATCTAATCCCAGTCCACACCAGTCGCCCATCTCATTCGGCCTCAGCTAATTTCAGGCAATCCCTTAATTAAGCCTCTCTAAGTAGGTCCTTTTTTTTTTTCATCTTCGCTGGGCATTTTCCTGACCAACACAGAGATGTTTTCTCAACTGTTTTCACTTTCTGCTGGAAATCCTTCCTTGTGTCTATTCTATATTCTCAGAAATGATATTTTCTTCCAAGTTTTTACGTAATTAAGATAAGAAAATACCTCATATTCTCCTCCTCTTTCAAACAATTCATCAAAGATCGCAGACGATTGTCGGGGCTTACTGCGGTCAACGCCAGACGATCTTACTTGCCTCAAGGAAACTGCCTGTCCTCCTAACCTTCCTCCACTTACCTCAGTCCTTTTTCAACTTTTGTTTTTGATTCTCTTCTTACTTGCATCTTTCATCGTTCTCTCAGTTTCTTTTGTTTTATTATAATTCTTTTCCGTAATAATTTTCTGTACTCTTTTCTCATCCTCGTCGTTCTAATTTCCTTCCCATTTTTTCCCTGTCTTCTTCTATTCCCTTCTGTCCCAACTCTGCTTTTTTTCTTCTTTTCCTGTTCTCTCATATTTCTCACATTTGTTTCTATTTTACCCTCCTCAACTTTCCCCTTCCTCACCTAGCCGTCATTTGTATGTCTTCCTCACTTTACAACTTTCATTCCGTCTCCTTATTTTTTCCTCTTTTTCTTTCACTGCTCTCATTTCCTTATAATCTTTCTACCCTTAACCTTCTCTAAATTCTCTCTTCCCCCTTTCCTTCCTTCTGAATTTGCAGGTTGGAACCCCATTGTACCAGGGATATTTTTATCACTGGGATTAAAAATTGTTGTTACTAGCTGCAGTATTCTTCCATAAGCCCTTTGACATGCCATAAAAGCATCCCCGCCATCGCTTATACACCTTATTGCACGAGACTCCCCAGTAACAAGACATGCAATGGGCAATAAGTACCACAGTTGGTGGCTTAAAATGGCGTGTGGCAAGTCCATCTGTTGGCTGGAAATAGAAACAAAGGAACGGGCTGTCCACTAATAATAATAATCATCATCATCATCATCATCAACATCACCTACAACTTCAACTTTATTCCTTTCTACATCTCACAAGGCTTTCCCATCATCAAGACTTTATTCCATTATTCTCCACACACATCCTTTCCTAGATCCTCGCCTATTTTCGTCCTCTCCTGTCAAAGGCCCGCCGTACTGGACATGATCATGCAGAATTATCGTTCCTTCTCTTTCCTTCTTGTTTCACTTACTACATTTACCAGTTTTACCCCATCCCGTTCTCCATTCATATAGTCTCTCTTTTCTTCACCTTATCCTTTCTTCGTTTCTCATTCCTCACTTCTTCTCTTTCTTATCGCTCTTTCGCTTTATCATACCTCTTTTTTTAATCTTTCTCTCTCTCTTTAACTTCTCTTTCTCTATCGTTGTGTTTTCTCTTTATGGTCCCTCTCTCTTTACCATCTCTCTCTTCTCTATCGCCCTATTTTTTTTATTCTCTCATTTGTTTCTTTTTATCCTCTCTTTCATTTTCCACCTTCGTCCTTACCTTTCTCTTCCGTTCTATGCTATTCTTTCTCTTACTGTTCCTTTCCTCTATTCTTTTCCTTCTTCTCGTCTTTCTCCCATCCGATACAGAATCTCTATAACGCCCGTCCTCCTCCTCTCTAGATATTATTATCATCTCCAGTGCTCTCTGTTTCTCTTCATCGTCCCATTCCCCTCTCCAATATATTAATTTTCGTTTTTGCAGTCTCCTCCTGTTTCTATCTTTACTTTTCTCCAGTCTCCATACATTACTGCATCCTCATCTTACTTTTTAAAATCAATCTTCCGTCTCTAACATCTTGTTTCTCTGTCCACCATTGTTTTACTCTAACTTCATCATCTCTAATCTTTCTTCAGTTCAAATTGCCTCTGCATCCTTTTTATTTTCTCATCTTTCTGTTGTCAATGCATGTTTCTCTCTGTCCTCATCGTCTCCCTTCTTACTTAAATTTATATTTTTTCTTTAATTTCTCCTCTTTCTTCTGTCCACCACATCTTTCTACTATTCACCTCTTCTCCTCTTTTACTTCAGTACATTGTTTCTCTCCTTCCTCTGTAATATTTTCTCTTTCTTCTACTTCCTCATACTTCTCTCCTTATCTTCTCCCCTCTTATTTTTTCTTCTTCAACTGCTTATCCACTCCAGCTTTCTGCTATTCTCATCTCCTCCTCTCTTTCCTCAGTACATCGTTCTTATTTTTCCTTTGTTATTTCTCCTCCTCCTGTTCTTCTCGATCTGTTCCCATTTTCTCGTCTTTGTCTTTAATCCATATTTCTTCCACAATATGTCCTCTTTCTTCTAACAATCTCCGCTTTTCTTCAGCCTCACCCTCTTGCAGTCCGCACTACTCTCTTCTTATTTTCTTCTATTATATCTATTCACCACTAACTGTTATTATCCCCAAGTTCCCCCTTTCGTCAGCCCAACACTTCTTTTCTTCCTCTCCAGTTCACCTTCTGTTATTCACCCATCTATACTCATCCGTCCATGTCTTGCTTCAACCCAACTTTCCTCAATTTCTAGCCACCCCCCCACCCGTACCTTGGCCTCGAACCCTGTGTGGCACCTTCAGTGGGAACTGGACCTCGAGTCGACTTACCCTTGAGCCTCGGGGTCTGCACGTCTACTGCCTCAATCCCATCAAGGACAAGTGTGACCTCTTCCTTAACGTAAGTTCTCATTTGTTTTCTATCATTTTTATCTTCTGAATATTATTCATATTTGTTACGGTCCCTATATTATTAGCGACTCTGTTTTTTAGTGTATATATATTTATATATATATATATATATATATATATATATATATATATATATATATATATATATATATATATATCATGAGCCACTGCAGGTCCACTGCTGAACAAACGCCTCCCCCAACCTTTTCCATGAATTCCTTGACTGAAACTGAGCCAGTCTCTGCTACGTTTTGCCTACAAACTTCTCTATCTCATCTCTCCATCTGTCTGACATTTCTCTGCTACGCTTACAATCTCTTGGAGACCAGTCAGTCAGCCTCTTGCTCCATCGATTATCCTTTCCTGAACACCTCCATTTCTGTTCTTTTATAACGTCTCTAATGTCTTTAGTCTGCTCCCTTACTCAAGTTGATCTTTTTCTGTCTCTTAAAGATACTCCCAACACTGACCTTTCCATTGCTCTTTGAGAACGGATTAGTTGATTTTCCATCGATTTTGTCAGTTACCGTATGCCACAGCTGGGATTATACATTCGTTATCTACTTTTTGTTTCATACATATTGACAAGCTACTTTTCATGTCTCTGTTTACCGAAAGCTTACCATCTAATTGTAATGCGACTCCTTATTTCGCTATCATGGTCTTTCGTTAGTTTTAGTATTTGCCCCAAGTAGTTGTACTCCTCGACTTCATGACTTTCTTCGCTTACTCTGATGACGCTCTTCGGTGTAATTGAATTAAACATTTGTTTTACCCTGGTTCATCTTTAGTACTACTTTGAGACTTTCTCTATTTAGGTCATGTAATATTTCTCGCAATGTCTCTGCTGTTTCTGAGATTAGGACAATGTCATCTGCAAATCTTAAATGTTTTAGCTTTTCTCCGTCTATGTTTACTCCTTTGTTTTCCCAGTCTAGCTTTCTGCAAATACCTTCTAGGCATGCTGTAAATAATTTTGGTGAAACTGTACTTCCCTGACGCACGCCCTTCTCAATCTTATTTTTTTCTGAGTCTTTATGTAATATAACATTTGCAGTTCCCTCTTTACATATGTTTTAGAGCAATTTTACAATTTTCTCATTTACTCTTTGTTCTTGCAATGAATTTATAACCGTCATGTGTTCCACTGAGTCGAAAGCCTTTTCATAATCAAGAAAACCGATGCATAGTGGTTTATTACACTCTGCAGTTTTCTCAATTAGCTGATTCATTGTGTGTAGATGATCAGCAGTTGAATATTTGCTTCGGAATCCAGCCTGTTCACGAGGCAAAATTTGTTATTCTTTTGGTAAGTATTTCAGTGAAAAGTTTGTAAATAACTAATAATAAGCTAATGGGCCAATAGTTACTAAGATATTTTGAGTCGCCTTTTTGTAAAGCAAAATAACTATTTCATTACACCATACATTAATAATTACATCTATATTTAGTTATTCACTTATTTATCCTTGTAATGTAATTTATTTATGAAGATTTTGCCCATACTGATCTAATGGATACTCGTACCTGAAGGTATTACCTACTTAGAGTTTGCTCTCCTCTGCTGCATCGATAAGTATGTTTGGTTTACTTTTTTTAGTATTTATGCGTTTTAAATAATATGGGAAGACAGGGTATGGTCTATGATCATTATCACTTGCATATCTAATCACCTTACGTCTGGTATTAAAAGAATATGTTTCACAATATTCTTAGCTTCTGTGTTCTGATGTATGGACTGTACATATATGCCAGCTTTTCCTTCCTGCCCCCACCCCTCAACATACACACACCTCACCTGATCGTAAAGTGACCAGCCCCGCCTCCATCTTGCTTTCTGATCTGACCCCAACCTGCCTGCCCTTTACAGTCACACGGCCCATATTGCCCAATAACATCGTGAACTCATTTAATTCCGTAAAACCCGTCCTCCCTTGCTCGCCTGTCCCACTGCCCACTGCTGTGCCGACTGTCATCTCCACATATCCTCATACTTCCCACATTTTCCCTATCAAACCACAATTGGTGAGGATATTTGTTTCTTTGACTTTCCGCCCATTCGCAATTGTCCATACTTTTCCTTGACTTTACCTGACTTTTGTTATTATGATCTTCAATATTCTCCATATTTTCCTGAACAAGCCTGACTAATCCAGTCCAACTTGTTCCTCTTATTTTCACGCACTGGCATCATTCTACAATCTCCCTTAATCCACTTTTGCTCCCTCAGACTCTTCATTACCATTTTTTATAGATTCGCATCTGATGTGATCCTACTTGCTTCCGTGCTGTTCACACAATCGTATCTTCTGAAAATCTTCTATTACCTGATCAGACCTCACCTAACCCCTCTCACCAGTCTCTCTTATCAAACACACTCCTCCTCCCGCCTTTGTAGTCCTCACGCACCACTATCTATCACACTCTCTGGTGATCTGACCTGACCTGCACTGACCTGTACAGCTGTCGGTGGTGTCTGGTCTGGCCCCTACTGAGGCGCCTCTAGTGTTCTTGGATCTGCAGGACGGAACCCAACCCCTTGGCCGCGTCTACATCACTCTGCAGGTAGGAAATTGGTGGTAGTTAAATATAATGACAGGAATGTATAACAGCAATACATACATTTTGCAATAATATCTGAATAAGCAAAGAAAATTTTAACAAATTGCTGTGACTCTCACTACTGCAGAAAAAGGATAAGCACAATCAATAGCTTTATCATTCCACATATAGAGTACTTACTGTGGACCTGTATACTGTTCTTGTCACTGACTATAATAAATTTACGGGAAGTAAATGGAATTACAGGACGTTGTAAAAATTCTAAAATAAACAGTTAAAAAACTTACCTCAGGGAACAGAGTATTGAACAAGATTTACATATTCCTTCACAAAATAGAGATAAGACCAACGATACAATAATGACATGGAAATAGCGTTAGATGTACATAAGCCATTGGTAAAAATAACACGAAATGAAATAAGACAAGAGAATATGTGCACTTCTAAATTTATTAGCTCACTTTCCCAATATAAAATCAGGATATGAATGGATGCATAACTAAAATGAAAGGCACTTACAAATAAAAGAAAATGCACAGAGAAAAGCTTTCCGCAAATTAGGTCAGATGAAAAGTAAACCACTGAAGATTTAACGTGTGAAACTGAGGTAGGAAAAGATAGTGAAAATAGAAAGGAAATAGGTGCACGAACGAATGCATTAGAAAATCTGGCCATACAATACGTAACCCACTGGCAAAATAATGTGCGACTTCAGAATAAAAGACAACGAAAAAGTGAAATCGTGCATAAGTATAGGTTTAAGCTAACTAGTTCAGATGGAATGTTAATTACCGTGGAAATGATACATGAAAGGAAACTTGAAAAAGGGGCAATAAAAAATGGATATGAGAAAAAAATTGAATAAAAAATATAAAAGCATGCATAAATACACGCCACGGCAAACTAGGCCAGACGAAAGGTAAACCACTGTCGAAATAATGTGAAATGAGAGCGGACCCAAGAATGGAGCCAGGGGGAAGCCGTGACGTCACTAAATGATGGTCTGCCATTAACTGCTTACGACCGATACTCCATTACGGCCTCGGCGGCGGGAAAAATGGAGTTATCTTGCGCTTTGTTTCCCTTTTTCATCCATGACGTCTTGAATTTCTCTGCCATTGCGTCGTCGATTATTGGAATGGCAGCGGAATGGATTTTGTAAGTCTGAAGCCAAACAAGATTTTTTGCTCCCTTTTCGCTGCTGACGTCTCAAATTTCTCTACAGCTGCTTCGTCGATTATCGAAATGGCAGTGGGAATGGATTGTGTAATTTCGAGAGCAAACAAGACCTTTTTTCACATCCACCGAGATGTAGGATAAGGTTCACCTCATAAACATTTGACAATCGTTCCTGTTGTGAGGTTCGTACCCACAGTGGCCTAGTCGTGTGTGTGTGTGTGTGTGTGTGTGTGTGTGTGTGTGTGTGTGTGTGTGTGTGTGTGTGTGTGTGTGTGCAGGTGGGGGCGTGACGGTACTTGTGGTGTGTAATTGTGCGTGTGAATGTCTCATTATGAGCCGATATGTCTTTACTAGGGGGGGGGGTGCGCACATCAGTGTGTGTGTGTGTGTGTGTGTGTGTGTGTGTGTGTGTGTGTGTGTGTGTGTGTGTGTGTGTGTGTGTTTGGGAGTATACTTGTATCATCGTAAGAATCCTTTATAGAGTGTAGACAGACATAAACACTTGCCCTATAATAATACGATTTCACAGTCAGCGTACAATACACACATAATTTAACACATAAAAGTACAGAGGGCTAAACCATTAATCCATGTTTGTAATATCAACAGAACAAGTACGGCAAAACAAAACAGAGAAATTTTACTTATCAGCTGTGGCACATTCTCCTTTATGTCGCTCGTAATAATGTTTTAGGGGCAAGGCAAATTCATCCTCTCACACCAGTCTCCTTTTACCAGTGCTCTGTCCTCTCTCTCTCTCTCTCTCTCTCTCTCTCTCTCATTAATATAATTTTTGTGCTGAAATTGTTCACCATACTTTACCAAAGCCGAAGGAATATGTATTTCCCATTCTTATTTGTAAATTCAGTGGACGGTAAAAATCCACATTCTCATTTCAAACCATTAATATTCATAATTCTTTCGATTTCAGTTCTTTGCTCTTACTCATCAGTCTTCCTCTAATTTTGTCTCAAATTTTAATTAAGCCTCTTTACAGTAGAAGCATTAAAATATTTAGTGATTGTTTCGGGCAATTCTTATCTTCATTGTGAAAACAACAGAACCATTAATTTAGTTTTAGATGAACCATCAGTAACTGTCAGTAGTGTCTGAAAGAGATAATCAACCTGACTTGCCTTGTGTATGCCATTGGATTTGTCACTATATGTCCCAAAGTACTTCACCTATCGTGCTTTTTTAATTCTAATATTGCAACTAGTGTACTACCTCTGCTATTACCATCCCTTCACTAAAATATACATGATCTTTTCCTTTTTCTCTCTCTCTCTCTTTCTCTCTCTCTCTTTTTAAAACCTAGAGATACAAAATGCATCCAGCCCCACCCTTACTTTCACATGCTACTATAAATTTCTAAACATACTGCTCCCCATTCTCATTCCTTCACCCTCCACCTGCATAACCTAGTCAACTCATCTTCGACTTCAACATAATCTGAACAACTTCCACTTTCATATCCTAAAATCAAATAAGCTGTCTTCTTACACTTCACCTCCTCGTAACTCCTCTTAACCTTCTTCAGCTCGAGGACTTTTTTTTAACTCGTGCTATCTTTAAAAGAATTTTACATAAATTCCGATAAATTTTTCGAGCGGGTGATATATACAACCTTCCATTAACCACAACACTAACACAAGACTCTCCTCTGCTGAATAAAAAAGCTTGTTAGTAAAAAGGATAAACTAAAATATTATCAAACTGAAAGGGTTAACTCCCTTCAACCCCTTTTAATCTCTCCATCCCATACATTTCTCCTCCCTCATTTTCTCCTCTGCATCTCACCTACAGTAACTCACCTTACCTTACTCTCTCTTCTGTTAATCACTAAGAATCACTAGAACTTAATGCTCCTAGCCACTCTTTCCATTTGCTAATTATCCGGGTATAGTCTTTCTTTCTCCACCCATCCCCCACCCCTCCACAAAAAAATGTACACACGCAAATATACATAACATCAACCTGGTGCTGGAGAGGGAGACTTTCACGTGGTAACACTGAAACAACAGGTCGGCTTCGCTGTTTCTTCTACAAACGTTACCCAAACTTTCTCTTACTCCCGAAACGAAGTTGTTGGACTGTAGGAGAAAGGCAACTTCAGCCTGCAGCCCACCGGGTTCACGTCCTGATGAGCCTGGGACAAGAACAACATAAATATCAGGAGGGCTTTTCTTTCCTACAATATTGTAACAATCCTCTCCCTTTCAACCCTGTCACGGTCGCGTCACCTGTAATATAATAATTAGGATAACACCAGATGATATTATTCAGCTGAGGGTGACTTCTACAAGCCTAAAAGTGTTAATATTTTCTCCTTTAACCGTGTCATCGTTGCGTCACCTCTATTCCTATTTTTGGATGAATACCAAATGATTTTATTCAGTTAATCCCTTCAGTCCATTTTTTTTTTTTTTTTTTGTATTCATACTACCTTTAGACGATCACTGAGTTTTAGGGAGATTTACTGTAGTGAAAGACTAAATGAGGGCTGCACCGAACACCTGCAAGTGGAAAAGGCTCTTCAAATTTCAATACTATCTTGGGGAAATAACAAGAAATAACAGGAAAATATGTCATCGGTGTGAAGGAGTTACGAGCTGTGCATAGCAGCCTGAGTGATAAATTACTATATTTACCATTGCCAACTCTTATTTCTCTCCCCATAGAGTATTATGATTCCACATTCACTTCACTACGATGATGTCTTTTGTATTTTAATTTTGGTATGGTCTATATATATATATATATATATATATATATATATATATATATATATATATATATATATATATATATATATATATATATATATATATATCCCATTGGAGCCCAGTGTCCGGAATAATGGACAGACCTGGGATTCTTCAAGTCTTTATAAAGTAGGGAACCCCCGGGTAGGGACCTATGAGCTTCGCGGCTATGATCGGATAGGCGGGGAGGCGGTACGCTTAGTACTCACCCAATGCCATGCCTCGCCCAGCACCCCTGGAATCCAATGGGTTAAATATATATATATATATATATATATATATATATATATATATATATATATATATATATATATATATATATATATATATATATTCCAGTTCATGAGAGCCTGGGAGCTGGATTGGTTACATTATCAAAACACAACCACTAACTTTCGTTTTCTCTCCCCAGTACACTCGATACATTCCATTTTCCTTTCCTTACCACAACCATCACTTTCTGTCATCCTTTCTAAACAACCACCACCTTCCTATTTCCTTAAACAGCACAAGCATCACCTAGCGATTTCCTTCTTTAACGCAACGACCACCCTCCGCCTCCCCCCCCCACCACCACCACCAACACAACCACTTCCTCCAGGTTTCCTTCACTAACACAGCTATCGTTCTCCCCTTTTCCTTCCCCAGCGCAGCAGCCACTTACCGTTTTTCTTTATAACCCATTACCTACGATCACGACCACAATATTTCAGTTTAGATCTACTTTACTGAGGGGATAAATGAAGACTATATTTAGTCCCAGCAATTCGAAAGTCTCTCCTTACCAAATAAAACTGTGTGGAAAGGACACAATACAACAGCAATATTAATAATAATAATAATAATAAAAATAATAAAGACGATAAAAGTCGTCATAGCTGTGACCTGTCCGTCATCCTCATCCTTAATCACTCGAGGGGGGTCTTTTTCATTTTGATAAAGCTGCTGTCGGCCTATTTTACCCAGCCTAAGAGATCCCCCCCATATTAGTGAAGGGCTTAATGAAGGCTGAATATCATCCCTCCAGTTCAATCAGTACATCAAAAGCTGAATAAAGCCCTCCCGGGGCAGCAAGAACAATACAGGAATGGGTATCCTCGGACTGAAGGAGTTAGGGTCACCCAAAATATCCTACTCCCTTCTGATTCCACCCAAAACAACACACAACTAATTAACTTCTACATTTTTACTTAGCGTTTTGAATTCAAGACACGTTCTAGCCAAGGTGTCTAACTCTGTTTCAATTGCCTTGGTCACAAACTCCCAAAGTTGCCAATGTTCACCTGATAACTGAATAGTCCTACACTAAAACTCGGTATTAAGGTTGGTATGGAAACAGCATACCGTCTCATTTCAGAAACAAATATTTTTCTCAGCTCAAACACCAGTTAATCACACTGACTCATACTCTTTCCGTACTATTCAATATGTGAAAAATTTACATTCATATATCTATATACAAAAGTAATCTAAAGTCGCAAAGTATTAGTACAGATCAATTTAAGATCGTCTGTACTGATCTCACGAGCCAAGTGTTAGGCTTATTCGGCGCCTACGATTTCGGCCGGCCATTTCGAATTCCCGTGTTTCCGGTTTTGAATTTTTTTTTCATAAGTAACATTCGGCACATTCACTTCAGCATCTGCCAGATGAAGCATTAATCCGTCTGAAAACTACGTGACAGGCGTTTCAAAATAAACATGAAGCAAGACTTATGTGATGAATGCTATCGCACCATCTTTCATTTTATATATTTTAGTAACTGTTCTGCAATATTTTTCTTAGCAAATCATGTCTAGAAAAGTGGTATAATAACTAACGATTACATTCTTGCAGAATTTAAGTTGCCTACTGTTCACTAATAATTATTATGGAAGGGATTTTAGAATGTATGCGACTGTGTGAGCCAGGAAGAGATGATCAATTTCAAATGAGTTATCAGGTCAGCACTGGCAACCTTTGGAAATTTGTGGCCGAGGGAATTTATACTCACGATACCCAACTCCATTTTCTGTAACGTCATAAGGAACTGGATAACTTTATTAACAATTCCACGTAGTGTACCAGTCTTCACATACAATTATCAGTATCTACCTGTAGGAGTATTATCAATATCCATCCACACTTCCAATAACCTATTTCGTAATGTGTATTGGTTGGCAAAGCAACCGTATGGGAAGTTATGGTAAAAGCAAGTGTACTGTGGATTTGATAGCAAAAAGAGAACGTAAATAAAAATAAAACAAAAAGGAAAGAAAAACCAACATACCAAGGATTTAACCCTTTCACTCCATATACGTACAGTATTTTTTACGCTTATTCCTCCTGTCTCCAGACGATTTAATTTAGCTTCAGAGTGACTTTTCTAAATGGCGCAGTAAAACACAACCTTCAAAACCCCCTCCGTTACAAGAATGCTTTTCTAATATGAGTAAAATAATGGCATCATCAGGCGGGACTATGGCGGCAAAATGTTGGCCGACATTTTCCTGCCTTCTGAGTCGATGAAAAGTATTGCATGAAAACTTTTATGTAACAGTAAAATGAAGAACACAACTGAAGAGCATAAGAGGAAATGACACGGTACTCTCTGACTTTCGGGGAGGCATGAGGTATATGATAGGCAGGATACATTGCTGGCTGGGGATTTTCAGCGAAATTTTCCTCTACACAGTACAACAGCTAATTCCATCTACTTTCTCTTTTCCAGATCCACCTCCGTCGTGCCCAGCAGTTCTTCTCCCTGTGCCTGGGTGATAAAGGGCCGTCCTACCAGGGGTCCTCCTTCCACTCCGTGCTGAGGCGGGGAGGTGTGGGGGAGGGCCTGGTGGGCGGCGACTACGAGGGGAAGGGGGGCAAGGGAGGCGGCGCCGTGTTGGAAGGGGTAGAAGGGGAGAAGGAAGTGGCCAAGAGGTGCGAGAGAGGCATGGTAAGTAGGGAGGGTGGGGCAGGTGGCAAGTGGTAAATGAGAGGTGCAAAAATGAGTGAGAGGGAGAAAAAGTCAGTGACTAGGGTGACAAGAGAGGATGTCTTGTGAGTGACTGAGGTGCGAAGTTGAGTAAGCAAAGTGCAACTGAATGACAGGGAGTGCAAAGTGAGTGAGTGGGGGCGAAAAGTGGGCGAGCAGGATAAAGTATATGTGAATGGGATGAAAAGTGAATGAATTAGTGAGCTGCAAATAAAGTCAATAACAAAGTACAAAAGTTAGAGTAAAAAAAGTTAAGAAACTTGGAATACTGAGCAGAATCCGAAACTTCTTCACTGACGAGCAGTTAACTATAATTTACAAGTCATGTGCACTCAGCTCGAACACTGCTCACCCATGTGGAATGATTGTAGAGAGGTTGCACTAAAACAACTGGATACAATTAGAACAAAGCTATAAGAATAATCAATAAACCAGCAGTTACAAATGAACTTCCCCCCTTTACATTATTTTACAGATACTTTTATGGCCAATGATCAGACGATGTTCCATCCACTGAGCCACTTCCCTGCGTCTTTCCCCAAATTACACGCGCACCTTGTAGCGCTCATTACTTGACTGTCTCACTGCCATATTGCAGAACTTCTACTTATCAGAATTCGCTAGTTCCTCGAACTGCCTCTCTTTAGAAATCGCTTCCCCAGATTAGTTTCCCCCCAAAACTTTAACCTACACAAATTCAAGTCCAACTTATAGATTTTTAACGAACGGAGGACACCTGTTATTTGGTGTATGGATTTTTTTTCCCCTTCCTCACTTCGTCGCCTGTAAAAAAAATAAATAAATAAATAAAAAGGTGAAACGTGAGGTACAGTATGAACCAGAAAGTGAGAGATGAAGCGTAAATGCTGAAAGCGAAATAAAGTTTGGGGTGGAAAGTGAGGGATGATGCATAAAGAGCCCAAGGGTGAGTGCAGACAGAAGGGTGAGGAGTAGTGTGAGGCATAGAGAGATAAACATAAAGTGTTAAGAGGCGGGATTCAACGTGAATGGCGTGGTACAGCATGGAGCGTAAAGTGAGAGTTAAAGTGTAAAGTGGGTGAAAAGTGTTGATGGTGGGATGCAAAGTGAAGGGTGCTATGAGAGAGCCAGTTCAGTTAGAGATTATAATTTTTTTTTCTAGGCTGGCAAAAGGAAGCTATTTTTTGCATTATTTTTACCTGTACGATACTTTAACTGCCATAGCAGTGACGCAAATGGTCGTTCTGATGAAGAAAGTATCATAATTACTGTTATTACTGTTGTGTACCACTACTGCTACTACTACCACTACACCACTACTACTACCTCTACTACTTCTACTACTACTACTACTGCTGCTGCTGCTGCTGCTACTACTATACTACTGCTGTTACTACTACTACTACTACTACTACTACAGTTGAATAGATAAGCTAGAAGTATAAGGGGAGGTGGTGTGTTTCGGACATACAGGGTCGTTATTGAGTAGGAACGGAAATGCCTAGCGATCCCCTAGTCTATGTCACTTTTCACACGATATGGCGTCGGGCATGAAAAGAAATAAAAGACTAAAAGCTAACAGTATTGTAAGGGCAACATTAACAGCATAATCAAAGTAAGTTATGTGACCGTGGAATTAAGTATTATGGGACTGTGATTGTAAATTACTATTCAGAACAAGTTATACTTAGCCTTCGCGTGCATGAAGGCCGTAAGAAGGAGGATATCTGAAATCAAGCGACGAAAACGGCATACGGTGGATTTAAGAGGATACTGTGAGGGGTTGGGAGGCTTGGAATGTGAAGAGTTGTTGCCAGCGTTGGTTAGACTGACTTCAAAACTCGTTGTTTTCAAGCAGCCATAAGAATAATACCTCTCTAATAAACATCTGTACAATACTAATCATTCTGCGCAATTAACTTTAAATAAGTACAGGTTGTCAGATAACTAGGTTTAAAAATAAATCTACCAGGCAGCCACTCATAAGTAAAAATGAAATTGCTGAATACCCAAGTAACCATATCAGTAAAATTATTATTAGGAAGTAGCTAGGCAATTAAATCAATTTTCTTCAGGTACCAACTTATGAACATTTTATCTGGTAACCTGATTAACCCTTTCCATGCGATGGTGTGTTATACTTTAACACTATTTCTTTCAGTCTGGAGAAACGTTAATGAAGTCGAGGCATTACCTACTGTATAGCCAACAATGACGTTCAGCTGGAGGGCTTTCCGAAGATGTATAAAATCCTCTGTTCGATGATCAGCAAAAAAAAAGATAAAAGACATCGCTTTAGTGTGGGATTTATTAACACGTAATTAACTTCTGTAAATAATATATACCATGGCCATGTGGCAATTATTACGCATTCTATAAATAGCCAAGTCGGTGAACAGTAAATGAAGGTTGAGGAGGAGAGGGTTGGGGGAGTTAAGGGGGAGAGGGAGTTTGGGGAGTAAAGAGGGAGAGGGGGTTAATGCTGGAGAGGAAAGGGGGTTAAGGAGGAAAGGGAAATGGGGAGTTACGGAGGAAGGGTGAGGGAGGTAAGAGGGAGAGGAGAGAGGGGGATTAAGGGGGCGAGGAGAGGGAGGAATAAGGGAGGAGGAGAAGAGAGGGGAATTAAGGAGGAGGGTTGAGGGAGTTATAGGTGGGGCATGGAAGGGAGGGGGATAACTGCGGTAAAGTCCACCATCACCACCACCGCCACAAGAACAATATAGGTTACACGTGGCACTGAGGCTGCTGACGCTGCTGTGTAAAGGGGTCGACTCTGTGATCCGGTCCGCAGGGCAGTTTGAGCGCTGAGTTATGGCCCGGGCTGGATAGGTCAGGGGGTTAGTCAAGTGGGTAAGGTTACTGGTGGCTGGGGAGGAGGCAGGCACCGTACTGGACTGTGCAGGGTCAGAGGTTAGGAGACGGCTGGATGTAATGCGAGGCTGGGTTATGTGTATGTTCAGGATGGGTCTTGGTTAGGTTAGATTGGGTCACTGTCTGGTAACGAGGCAAGCACCGTACTGGACTGAGTCGGGCCAGAGGTTAGGTTAGTAGATAGCTGGATATGCTGTGGACTTTGGCTGGGTTGGGTTAGGTTAGGATATGTTGTGTTCTTAGATTAGGGTTAGGTTAATGCTAGCTAGGAAGGAGGAGGGCACCGTACTGGACTGTGCACTGTCAGAAGTTAAGAGAGGGTTGGATGTGCTGCGGGTTTAGGTTAGGTTAAGTTAGGTTGAATTAGGTTCGGATATGTTTTATGGGGTTAGGTTAGGTTTGGTGTTTTGTGTGGTTAGGATGGGGCTAGGTTAGAATGTTTTATGTGGTTAGGTTAGGATATGTTTTATGTGGTTAGGATAGGATATGTTTTATGTGGTTAGGATGGGGTTTGGTTATGATATGTTTTATGTGGTTAGGAGGGGGTTTGGTGGGTTAGGATATGTTTTATGTGGTTAGGATGAAGTTAAGTTTGGTTAGGTCACTGGTGGTTGGGGAAGAGATTGTCACCGTACTGGATTATGGAGGGTCAGAGGTTAGGATGAGGGCGGGAAAAGTTAGGTTGGATTAGGTTAGCTAGGGGAAGGAGACAGGATTGTTGGGGCTGTGAAGGTTGGAAGGTTATTGCGGGTGGAGGCAAGGTTATGGGGGTTGCATTGCGTTTAGTTGCATTAGGTTGGGTTATGCGGGTTAAGTTGGATTGGGATGGATTGGTTTAGGCTGGGTTGGGTTGGTTTGGGTAAAAGTGAGTCAGGTTGGATTTGGTTGGATGGGTTTGGTTGGTTTGTGTAGAATTCGGTTAGGTTCGATTGGGCTGGGTTGGTTTGGGTAGGACTGTGTTAGGTTGAATTGGGTTGGGTTGGGCTGGGCTAGGATGAGTTGGTCTACGTTGATTTGGGCTAAGTTGAGTTGGGTTGGGTTGGGTTGGGTTGGGTTGTGTTGGGTTGGGTTGGGCTGAGGGGCTGCTGCAGGTTCGGTTATGTTTCATTGGGGGGTGGATAGGATTATGGGTGGGGTTTACGATTACATAACATATGGAGGTCAGAATGATGGAATCAAATGGGGGTAAGTCAGGATTAAGGCGAGGTGAAGCTGTGAGTTATGACCCGCACTGGATAGGTCAATTGGTCAATTACGTGGCTAAGGTTACTGACTGGTGTAGAGGCAAGGACTATAATGGACTGTTAGGGGTCTGGATACGGTAAGATGTGGTGCTGATCAGGATAGGGGAAGGGTAGAGTAGGGTAGGATAGGATACAGTTGGGCAGGGAAAGATAACGTAGATTAAGTTAGGTTCTGTTACGGTAGAATGCCGTGTGGCTTCAGGATAAGGTTGAGGTAGGTGAAGTTAGGTTAAATTAGGTTAGGTTAGACGAAGGCTACGATTATGGGGTGTTTAAAACTGGATCATGTGAAGATCAGGAATGTGGGATTATGCAGAGGAAAGTCACGATTATGGAGAGGCGAAGCTGAGTATCGACCCGGGATGAATACGTCAGGGGTCAAGGGTCAGAAGTCACGTGGATATAGTGAGGAGACAATGGCTTCACTGAACTAATGTAGGGACCAGAGTTAGGATAGGGTAGGACGTGTTGTGGGAGAAGATTTGTATTAAGAGTTCTGCTGAGGGGGGGAAAATTATGGGTATTAATCCCTTCGGTCTGATGATGTTTTTCAATTTGCGAGGCCACCGAAAGACGATTCTATTCAATTTGGGAGAGTCCCTTAGTACTGAAGAGGTATCTGAAGATTATATGTAACCTCTCCACTGGGCCAAGTATTTCCTTAGCTGAATAAAATAATGTGGCACTAGCAAGAATAAAACAAGAATAAGTCCTCGGGTTGAAGAGATTAGAATTAGGATTCCTGGGAAGTCAGAATTATGGTGTCTATATGGTGAAAGGTCAAGAAATGGGAATTAGATTAGGTTATGTTAGGAGAAAGTAAGACGTGCCTTGGGATCAGGCTGGGAGTAGGCTGGCAGTTACGTAGTCAGTTCAATTAGGTGGGATGGTGAGCAAGTAGGAGAATGTGCGGATAATGGGAAAGACAGGATTATGAGACGGACAACAGGGTGATATGAAGGCGATCTTTCAGTGCCATCGCTTGAAGTTTTATCGCATCTGGCAGCAGATAAAGACAGGATCTGAGGGTATTGCTGGAAGTAAGGACCAAAGTAGTAGGAGGAGAACTCAGAATATGGTAGAATGAGTTTTAGGGTCAGACTGATGGGGAGGGGGAGGGGAGGTCAGGTTTATGTGGTCACGTTTATGGGGGTCAGCATTAAGGGGTCATGGAGGTCAGTGTTCTGAGGAGAGAAGCTACAGTATATTCCAAGGTAAGGAGTAGATGGGATCAGAATATGGAGTCAGAAAGAAGATTAGGATTATGGGATTCAACTGGGAGTTAGAATTCTGAGGTCACTCATTTGAGGTCAGAATTGTAGGGCAGCGCATTTGGGGCAAAGACTATGGGGTCAATATGCAGTGTTAGCATTAAAAAGTAAATCTTATGGGTGTCAGAATGCAGAATCAAAATTAATGGCCACGCTTATTTGGGGTTAGGATTATGGAGCCCGACTGAAGGAGGCTGGGGCAACTTGATCAGAAACAAATCAGGATAATGGTGTCTGAAAACTCAGGATTATAGAAATACGCATATGGGAGTCAGAGCTACTGGGTTAGGCATGAAGCAGGCTGGGATACAGCAGGGTATATGGTGGAGTTATAATCTGGGAGGTAAGGATAGGCGAAAATATACTATGTTGTCCTGTATGTGAGGGAGAGGTCAGGATTAAGGGGGTCATTGTGGAGAAGGTTAAAATTATGGTGTGATTAGATCATGATAAGGCAGAATATGTCATGAGTTCATATGTACGGTGAGGTCATGATAAAGTGGTCATGGGAAGGTCAGAATAAGGGAGGTCAGGATAATGGTTGAATATGTTATGACGTGAAGGTGAAGGTTAGAATCATGGGGTTATGGGGAGGACAAAGTTTAATACATTATAGGATCGAATCTATGAGGGAAGGAAGAAGGCAAGGACTGGCTACCACCTATTATGTTATGGATTCACACTCCAGGAGGGTGGGAGAGGGGTTCAGGATTGGGGGGTCAGAATTATGTGGAAAGCATTATGTCAGGATTTAGGCGGTCAAGATTATGGTGGTTAGCATTACCGTGGTCAAGATTATGGGGTTTGGATTATGGGGACAGGATTATGGAAGTCAAGATTAATGGGGTCTGGATTATAGGGTTTAGATTTTGAAAGACAGGATTATGGGAATAATAGTATGGGGCCAGGATACGTCACATGTTGCGAGGTCACGCTTGAAAAGAGGGGCAAGGGGTCAGGATTACGGAGCCAAGGATTATGGGGTCAGGGTTGTGAAGGCAAGGGTTATGGGTTAAAGGTTATGGGGGTAAGGATTGTGGGTTAAAGGTTATGGTGGTAAGGATGGGGTTATTGTGTAAGGGTTGTGGGTTAAAGGTTATGGGGGTATGGAGGAGTATGGGGTCTGGATTTGGGGGAACAGGATTATGGGGGTACCGATTATGAGGTCAGGATTATGAGGTTCCGGATTATGAGGTTAACATTATAAAGTGGAGATTATGGAAGCCAGAACTATGGGGGATCATAATTATGGGGAAGAAGATTATGGGAGTTAGATCTGTTGGGTCATGATTAAGGAGTCGAGGCTATGGGGGTCAACATTATGGGGGTTAGCATAGGTCAGAATGTTATGGGATCAAGCTTGAGGGGAGAGAAGGGAAGAGATCAGGATTATGGGCTCAGGATCGTGGAGGTCAGGCTGGGGGAGGTCAGAGTATGTCAAAGTATGTTAAGGGGTCAGGCTTGGGGAATGGGGGAGGGGCAGGGAGGCAGGACTATGGGGTGGTGTCAGGGGAAGGTTTATGGGGTCACGTCACGCTGCAAGAGGTCACAGGTGCCGTTTGGAAGACGAACTCGCCGAATATAGCGAAGCTCAGATCACGGTACGATCAAGGGAAGGGGCGTCCTTACTGAGTAGGTACAGAAACAGTCCTTCTGTCCACATTACTTCTCACAGGATGCAACGCCAGGCAACAGACAGACGGATAAACATGTAAGCAGAAAGAGAAATTGATAACGGGGGGTTACCTAAAGCGCAACATGCAAGAGAAACAGAGAGGGATCTTCATGGACAAGTGGCGCATAGGTCCTGATTTCCTACTATTGTTTCATACCCACTCCTTTTATTAGTAGGAAATTCAATACGGGCAATTATGTTGATAATGATTATGGTAACGGCCATGAAGATGATCGGTTTATTATTCATTGGTGTTCAATACCTTTCCTATCCATAAAGGGCAGAACGAATATTACGGGACGTTTATTTTACTGCACTGAAGAGTAAGACGAACATATTTTGCATTTTTTTCCGTCATAAAAAAAAGTACGTCACACTGTAAGTTATAGTCAAGGAAAGAATTGTAGTTTTCCGGGACTGGACGAAACGGGACAGAGTAATATTTCTTTAAAAATTTTTTTTCACAAATTTTCATGTTTTTTAAATATATACTCGTGTGTGTGTGTGTGTGTATATATATATATATATATATATATATATATATATATATATATATATATATATATATATATATATATATGTGTGTGTGTGTGTGTGTGTGTTGCAGAATGTTCGTTGTCCTGTTCCCACTTTTCTATCTCTGCATTTATGAGGACGCTATGTCACTTGGTAGTCTTAGTTCTTGTCTTATTTACAGTTCGTATTATCATGTGCACATCACAAAAATATACTGAATCTCCATGAGCATCACGAACGGCGCTGGTCAATTAGGATGCAACCGGATCCTTCCTATGATACTTTCTATGATCGTGTGTAGCCTCCTGTATATTATCTTAATGACAAAGGGTGATAACACTGCCTTACGTTACTTTGTGTGGATAAGTTGTCTAGTGTCTACAATTATAAAATATTTGAATTTTTATCAGAAATTCGACCATCACACGCACGATAATAAGAAGCGCATTCGTCGACCGCGTACCTAGCGTCGTAAAGGGAAATCCGTAACTCGTCAATATTGTAAGAGCAACAACTAAAATGGCAATTATTTTACTGCGTGACCTGACATGCAAGAATTAGACCAGTTACTTCAGCTTCAAGCACTTCCTTTATGTCGCTACCAGGCCAAAACGGTCATTTGCAGTTTATTGAGGTCGGTCTGGGTAACTTTGGATATTCGGGTAACTTAAGGTTCATTCAGTCCATCTCACTCATATTAATTCAGTTTAGGTCTTTATTTCATGCAGCAAAGGCTCTCCAGGTCCAGAGAAGTCCAGTGAAGACTATTAAATAATTTAAGTTTCTTCAGGTCTTTTTCATCTATTCTATTTCACTCTGGTCAGTTGAGGGGCATTCCCTTTAAGCCATTGCCATTTAGACGTGCTTTAGGCAACTTCACGTTAACACATATTCGGTCAGATCAGCTTATATCCATTCTAACAAATCTACTTTCAGCCATGTTCAAACACAAGACCATCAGTCAGGTCTATTCCACTCAGTTTTGAATACTTTTCAATTTAGATTAATTCAGATTCTTTCAGCTCATTTAAAGTCACACAGACTGACTCAGAGTAGTACAACTATTCAGATCATGCTTAAGAAAGCATGTCCAAAATATCAGCCCGATCCGTGTAATGGCTTTCACAACTGCAGTGTAATATGTGAAGTCCTTTGAGGTTCCCTCGAGTCCATCAGATCCATTCTGGTCAATTCAAATCATATGTATATAGGACAGCGCCAAAAATAAGGCAAATCTGGAAAATAATTTTAAATATACGAATCTTTTATGCAAGAAAACCGTGAAATCCAACATGGCCGTCAAAGTAGGTTACCAATAACAATAGAGCGAGCATCTAGTAAGGACAATCTGGCTACGATGTCACTTGCAAAACTGAAGTGCCTTTGATTCGGTATTTACTGGCTACTTCAACGCTCAGTGGAAAACCAGAAGTAAGTTTCGCACGTTGAGGAGGGTGGAAGCGGTTGTTTGGCATGTTGATGGGTGGTAGACAGGTTGGGCATGACAAACGACAAGTGAATGAACAAATGTGCTATAATCGTGAAAGATTGAGCTACAAGGTAAACACTTAAAAATAACGTTACATGTATTAGAAAAGGATATATAAATTAATATTTTTTTTAGACAGAAGCCAGTCATTCATTTAGGGTAAATACTCTGACGTTATCACCTCAGTGACCTTGATCTATCACCCTCATACTTGAACATGGCTTAGATATGGTCATCAGCTATCAGTCTATCAAAGATACGGTTTTTTGAGTCAACATGTTCAAAGTTTGAACCTGAACAGAAGGAGAGATGCATTTACAGTCTTCTAATATTAACTTCCTTTTATTTTTTACGATGCAAGCAGAATGTAGATGAAGGCGTCCATCACCCATTCACTTGGTGTAGTGCTGCTTTAAGGTGACTCTATGCTGACTGACAAACCTAGTGTTTGCTTGTAGCCCTGGAAACCATTTACTATAACAAATTGACGCCTGGTAGTCCAGTGACTCCAATGACAATGACAAAGGGTGATAACACTGCCTCACGTTTGTGTGGATAAGATGTCTAGTGTCTACAGTTATAAAATATTTGAACTTTTATCAGAAATTCGACCATCACAAGCACGATAATAAATAAGATGCCATTCCAACAAGATAAAAACAATTATTTACATCCGAGAGGGGGTTGGGATTTGTTGTTCACATGTTGTCACTCCGGGGAGAGTAGTTAATCACATTCGCTACCCTTGTTCTGGAACCCTATGCTCCTGATGGGGCAATAAATGACTGGATTATACAACAGAATATCAAAACTTAATCATCTAATTTTTGCATCTGCCAGATGATTTCATTCACCTTTGGAGAGATTTTCTGTCATTACAGGGCTAAGCAGTGTTGAAAACACAAATCAAAAACCCTATGTAAGCCTCGGCCCTTCAGGTCTCGCTAAGCTCTTCAGTACCCCCCCCCCCATGCTTTTATTTTACTTTATTTTACCATTGCTACTGTTACACAATATTATTCAGCGAGGGTGCCCACCATCCACTCACTGTAAGTAGTGCTACCTGATGATGACTATACACTGTGACAAGCCAAATGGTTTCCTGTAACTAATGAAAAGCATTCACTTCGTTGGGTGGCAACCGGATAACTATATGACGAATGGTGGTCTGGTGGATTATGGCGCTACAACTGGATGGGGCTCGTAAGAGCTTACATTCTTGGGTTGGTCGGTGTTTAGTGCTCACAAAATGACATTCAAAAGCGAGGAAAGATGGTCTCCCCTGCTTTATATGTTGAGAATGAATTGCATTGTCCCAGGTCCCTACGTTCTTGGTAGGGCACGAAAGAACTGGATGACAGAGAGCTGGAAGAATGAATGTGTCGTAATGAAGGCCCTAGATGTCATTAAATTGTAGACTTGGGATATCCCCTCATACCTCGTTATTTATTTTTTTTCTATTCGTGCTACGTTCCGATGATTGTATTCAGGTTAGGAGAGAGGGTAGAAGAATTGGCACATAATTACAACTCCCTAGTCCTAGGCAATATTTATGCCTCACTACCAGCCAATTGGATTTAGTTTAAGAGACCACCAGTATATCGGACTGAAGGCGTTACACAAATTTTTCCATGTAAGAAGTCTTGTATTCTTCCAACCGTGAGCCAATTAAATGCAGATTAGATTAGGCGAGACCACTCGGGACTGAAGGGGATGGTTTAGCTTTTAACTTCTAGTACAGAAGAGACAAACACAGCCAACCTTGAAAGAATCATGCCTCAAAAGGCGACAGAAGCGTTGAGAAAGTCTTATATATATAGCATTACTTTATTAGAAAGTGTTTATCGGGAATGAAAAATCGAATACCACGCTGAACAATAATTTATGAACTATTAAATCACGCTCCTTTGGTGTCATATACTAAGAATTATAAACTTATTTTCATTCTCGAGCTGATTCTATCTTAAGTTATCACTGAACATGATGCGTGGGGAAAAAATTAATGAACGAACTGACTTAATGTGACACTGCTCAAATATCGCACAAAGAAAGCATGGTGTTCGTGGTGATCGTAAATTATCCATAAATTATTGACATTAACCCTTTCGCTGAGGCTGGTGCATTAGGGAGGTTATTCCAGCTGACACCAGAGGATTTAGATCAAGGGACAGAATTCCCGGCAGTCTATAAGACAAGTATCCCTTTTGCTACTACTACATCTCCGAATAAGAAGAGGAACTTAAACAGTGCAACACTCGCCTCCTACAATCACTCAAGGGCCAAACCTTTGACCTTGTGTGACCTGGAAATTTTACTGATTGTTCTCACATTCGAGTTCTTTCATCCTTGCCTAACCCTTAACTCCTCCACTTAGCTTGGATAAAAGTACTGTAGATCAAAAGTATTAAAACTGCCCTTTGCCCCATGTCCTTGACCAATGACTTGTTCTCAAAACAGAATAATTATTTTTTGACTGACCTTAGCCTTCTACTAAGCTGAGTACAAACTAAATCAAATCTATTGCGCTAAAGAGATGCATGCTTTTGGCTTGTCACGTGACCTTTACTTCTGGTCCACTGTTCTGACAAATGAATCATTTCACACTTTTCTAACCCTCAACCATTCAGCCAAGTTTGACCTAAAGCGGACCAAAATTGTTAGAGCTGACCCTTCCCTCGTCCTATGTTATAAGCTTTTTCAGCCAAAAATTAACCCCTTCTTCCTCTCACCGTCCTGAGTCAATAATCTTGATTGGGTGTTATTCTATTCAATAACCATTTTCGTACTATTGCTAAGAGACAGACAAGCAGACAGACAAACCAACCAAACCAAACACATAAACCTCTATGCTCTACGCGTGCGGGTGTCATTACAGGCTAGCACCATACAATTTGCAGTAGTCGAGAGATACCCCAGCAGCCAAAGGGTTTCCGTGTACCAGGTCTTCTGATTGGAAAGTCTGCCTTGAGTTGAGCATGACTTGTCCCTCATTCTCGTGCCTTATTGAACATAGTCAGAGTGGTCAGATTAGATGAGCAAGTTCACTGACGCAAGCCTTAAGTGTGAGTGTGAAGGAGTATGTTAGAGTATGAGGAGTGTGAGCAAAGTGAATCCATGTGTGAGTAAGAATGAGTGAAATTCGTGTGTGTGTGTGTGTGTGTGTGTGTGTGTGTGTGTGTGTGTGTGTGTGTGTGTGTGTGTGTGTGTGTGTGTGTGTGTGTGTGTGTGTGTGTGTGTGTGTGTGTGTGTGTGTGTGTGTGTGTGTGTGTGTGTGTGTGTGTGTGTGTGTGTGTGTGTGTGTGTGTGTGTGTGTGTGTGTGTGTGTGTGTGTGTGTGTGTGTGTGTGTGTGTGTGTGTGTGTGTGTGTGTGTGAGAGAGAGAGAGAGAGAGAGAGAGAGAGAGAGTTCTCCCCAGTAGGAGAATTTAGACAAAGCCAGACAATGATCCAGCCAGTTCTGAGGACGAGAGCAAAAAAGGAAGGACTTACATTATGCTCCACAAACCACTTCTGCCACGCCAAATTTATCCAGCACGCTAGATAAGAGCCACAGCCTGGATAGGTGGGTTGAGGTGAGGCAGGATGGAGAGAGTGAGGCAGGTTAGGAAAGGGTGAGAGAGAGAGAGAGAGAGAGAGAGAGAGAGAGGGGAGGGCGAGGGGAAGGGGGTGAAAATGAGAGATTAAGGATTGGGAGCAAGGTGAGGCTAAGTTAAGTCGAGAGAGAGAGAGAGAGAGAGAGAGAGAGAGAGAATTAGGATCAAGATTAGGAGGAGGAGGAGGAAGAGGAGGAGGAGGAGGAGGAGGAGGAAAAAGAGAGGAAGAGGAGGAAGAATAGCAGGGAGCGAAGGGTAGGAGAGATGGAAGTAAATAAATGAGAGGGAGCGATGGGCGAAAGAGAAAGGGTGGTGATAAGAAAAGTGTGGGACAGATGACAGGAAGAAGGATGAGGAAGGGAGAAGAAGAGGAGAGGAGGAAGACATAGGGAGGAGGGGATGGTAGGTAAATGGAGAGCCTGAGGAAAACGGTGGGTAGGAACAGTGGGAGGAACATTTGGCTAGAGAAATAGGCCAGGGGTAGAGGACGAGGCAGTGAAGGTTATCAAAACAGGCCTGGATTAAGGACAAGAGCAGGCAAGAGTGTGGAGGAGTAGAGAGTGACAGAGGGAGAAGAAAGGGCCACACGGGATCTAGCTTGTGTAAGGCCACGAGAAAGACCGGAATACAGCAAAATCATAGGGGAAAGAAATGTGTACAGGCAAATAAATAGATGGTGGAAACAAGGGAGGGACAGATCATGCAGAGAAAAGGAGTGATACAGAAGGTGCAAGTAAAAGAAACAACAACTGAAAGCACAAAGACAAGGAAAGATACTGATGGCGCAAATAAAGAAAAGAACAACATATGTTTCAAATGGAAAGAAAGAAAGAGAGATGGATCAACGAGAAGGAGACAGAGATAGTGCAAAGGGAAGCAAACAGACAAACAGACGAAGCAAAGAGGAGACAAGCTGACAGAGAGTACGGAGGAGCGCAATAAGATCAATGGTACAGTCGATTCAATAATTTCGGGAAGACCTAACAAGTGTTAGACCGGACCGAAGACCTGACAACAGTATATTGGCTTGCTGCCACATGCACGTGTGTGTGTGTGTGTGTGTGTGTGTGTGTGTGTGTGTGTGTGTGTGTGTGTACGAGAGAGAGAGAGAGAGAGAGAGAGAAATTTGCGGCTAGTGTTTCCATACCTTTGGTTGTGATATAGAATCTTAGGCCACGCTGTTACCGTTATACAGTATACCGATACTGACAACGTGATTTCTTTTCTGAAAGACATCATAACATGATTGGTTCCCAAATTTCTCTTTCCCCTCACTGTTCCTCACCCACCGTATCTATCCTTTCATGCCCCTTGAACTACTCTTCCCACCCCCACCCCCAGTCCCAGACCGTCTTTCCTCATATCTTTCCCTCAGCAGGCACCGTGATCAGCTCTTAGATTATTTCTGATCTGTCTTATCTTCTTAAATTGACGCGTTTGTTGTTTACAATATATATATATATATATATATATATATATATATATATATATATATATATATATATATATATATATATATATATATATATATATATATATATATATATATATATATATATGTCGTTGTTGCTTAACCCGTTTCTGGCTGAGCAGTCCCGTCAACCGCAGGTAATCAGTTCCTTCTGTGAGGCCATCCAACAGGTATAGATACAACTTGCTGGGATCTAGTGTCCCATTGTAGTAAACAGGGCTTCACCAGAGTCGGACCAGGGTCCTTCCCACGGCGTGTAGCAAGGAAATATGAGGGTTGGCTACTAGGTAGACGCCGCACCTGTTCCACCTAAAATGTACAGTGCCAACACGTGTAGGCTCCTCATCAGCTCCATGCACACATGAATAACTAAAAGTTTAAAATATGAGACCTTTTTCGATGCCAAACAAACGAGAACTGGATATTATTACCGTCTTTAAAATACGCATATGACTCCCAGTTCAACAATGTTACTAGAGCTCTTAAGCATTGCGCGTAAGCTCTCCACGATTTTATTTAACCGTCTGTACAACCAAGAGACAGAGACAGACTGTGCGAACCGAAGTGCGATGATAGATGATGTGAAGAGAGGCAGCGTGGCAAATGCATGGTGTGAATGAGATAGCAGACATTGATGCTGTTTAAACGAGACAGACAGACTGGTAATGCAGAGGTAAGGATAAGAAACAGATGGTGACAGAAGAGAAGAAACAAGGAAATGGTGCGGGAAGGAGACAAACTGTGAAGCAGGGAAGGTAGGAAGAAAGATGATGCTATGAAAACGGGACAGATGTACAGACAGTCGGACAAACGATGAGAAGCAGGACAACAGAATGGTTGATCAGGCAACCAAAGAAGACAGGTAGTCACACAGACAGACACAGATGGTGGAGGATGGAGAGCAAACACGTGGATAGTGCAACGTGAATAAGACAGACGAACAGACATTGCAAAGGAAGGAAAAGAGGCAGGTATGTGGTGTTAAGGGCAGGAGATATACAAACAGAAAAGAAGGTAGACAAACAAACTGTGTAAAGGAAAATGGGAGACACGTGGATGGTGTGAAGAGAAAAATACTTACAGAAAGATGGTTCAAAGCAGGAGAAAGCATGCAGACAGATAATGCAAATGGAAGAAGACTGACAGGCATTCAGACTGACATGCCAAGTGAAGGGTAGCAGACAGACAGACATACCAAGTGAAGGGTAACAGACAGACAGACATACCAAGTGAAGGTAACAGACAGACAGACATACCAAGTGAAGGTAACAGACAGACAGACATACCAAGTGAAGGGTAACAGACAGACAGATGAGGCACAAGAGGGCGAAAGGTGTAACAAAGAGAGAGAGGGTGAGCAGACGGATGGACCACTTAAAGGCAGACAGAGTAATGGAGCACATGCAGACAGGCAAGCAGGGATGGAGGGGGTCGGTAGGGGGTAGGGGTAGTAGGCATACAGGCAGGGATGGGAAAGAGTAGAGAGAGTGGGCAGGCAGAGTGGCAGGGATGGCGGGGAGTAGGGGACGTGTCAGGCAGGGTGGCACTGAGGGGAGAGGGGAGTAGAGGCAGTGGAGAGGCAGGGATGCGAGAAGTGGGTGGGTAGGGAAGTACACAACCCCTCGCAACATACTATTTACACAAGCGCCAAATTTGTGGAGAGGTAGCTTGGAGGAGGAACAGGGAGGACGGTGAAGGAAGAGGAGAGGGGGTGAGAGTGAAGGAGGAGAAGGAGGGGTGACGGAGGTCAAGGAAGAGGAGGGAGGATGGGATTAAAGAAAGAGAAGGAGGGGTGACGGAGGTGAAGGAAGAGAGGCCTAGGATGAAGGAAGAAGAGGAATGGGAGGTGAATTAATGAAGGACAGGGATGAGGGAAGAGAAGGAGTCAGAGAAATGAAGGAAGAGGACTACAAGGAGAGACAGTTAGAGACGGAAAACACGAGAGATGTAAGTGAGAGAAGACAAGGGTGATAGAGCGGCAGGAGGAGGGTGTAAGGACGGAGAAGACGAGGGTGAGTGATGTGGAATGGGTACAAAGCCAAGGATAGAGTAAAAAGAAGAGAGGAGAGGAGGAAGATGGAGTGGGATGCAAATATAGATGGGGGGATGTGGACTGGGATGTATAGAGTGGGAGGGAGGTGGAATGGGATGTATTGAGAGGAAGGGGGGTGGCCTGCGATGTATAGAGTGGGAGGGAGGTGGACTGGGATGTACAGAGTGGGAGAGAGGTAGACGGATGTACAGAGTGGAAGGGAAGTGGGCTGGGATGTACAGAGTGGGTGAGAAGTGGACTGGAATGAATAGAGTGGAAGGGAGGTGGATAGGGATGTAAAGTGGGGGGGAGGTGGACTGGGATGTATAGAAAGGGAGAAAGGTGGACTGGGATGTCTAGGGTGGGACAGAGGTAAAGTGGGATGTAAAAATAGTGGGATGGAGATAGATTGGGATGTGTGGAGTGCGAGTGAGATGGAGTGGATGCAACGAGAAAAGGAGTGAAGGAGTTGAAAGAGATCCTATGGGAATGTAAAGAGAGTGGGAGTGAGGTAAAGTGGAATAAACAGAAAGTGGAGGTGAGTTACTTATGGGGTGTAAATAATGTGGAAATAGACTAACGGACTGGGATGTAAATAGTGAAAATTAGATCACCTAAGATATAGTGGGCGGAAGAAATTAGGTGGATTGTGATGGAGAGTGAAATTAAATTGGACTGGAATTTAGACAGGGTTAGAGTGAGGTGGACTGGGGTGGAATGAGTAGCGGATGAAGTTGGACCGGGAGTGTGAGTTAGAGGAAGGCCAACTGAAATAAAAAGAGAGTGGAATTAAGTTGGACTGGGTTTTATAGACAGTCAAATGGAGGTGCACTGGACTGGGAAGAAGAGGAGCGCAATGAAGTGGGATGAAGTGGGACTCACGTGGATTCGGATGTGAAGATAGTGGGAGTGAAGAGATCTCGGCTGGAAAGAGAATGAGTCTGGCATGGATAGGGATGAAAATGATTGGTGGGTGTGAGTGAGGTGAACTGATATGCAAAGAAGGTGGAAATGAGATGAAGTAAGATGGAAAGAATGGGACAGTGGAAGTGAAATGAACTGGAATACAAGAAAAATGGAAGTGAAATGAGACTGGATACTAAGAGTGTGGAAATGATATGAACTGTGATGCAAAGAGAGTGGAAGAGAGATGAACTTGAATACAGACAGTGTAATAATTTGGAACACAAGAAGAGTGGAAGTGAAATGCACATTTACCAGAGTGAGAGTGAAAAGAGCTGGGATACAAAGAGAGTGGAAATGAAATGAACTGGGATACAAAGGGTGGAAGTGAAATGAACCGTAACATAAAGAGAGTGGAAGTGAAAGGAGCTTGGATATAACGAGAAATGAAGTGAAATGAACCGAGATACAAAAGAGAGTGGAAGTGCAATAAACTGTGATACGAGGAAAATTTTAGGGAAATGAACATACAAGGAAAGTGGAAGTGAAAATAATGAACCTGGATATAAAGAAAGTGGAAGTGAAATGAACTTACAAATAACGACAATGAAAGTGAAATGAACTGAGATACAAAAGAAAGTGGCAGAAAGGTAGTGGACTCACCTGGACTGTAGAGAGAGAAAGAGTGAATGTGGAGGCAGGTGCTTGAGTAGGGGACGAGAGAGATTAGGAGTGCAAAGAGGATTGCCTTTTCCCAAACTTTTCATGACCTTATTTTTTCTCTTGCGTTTATTCTTATCAACTATGACTCATTTCCTTTTGTTCCCCCAACCTGTTCACTATAATGGTGTCTTTTATAACTTATTGTTGGTACTGTGGACTTATTTATTTATTTTTTTAAGCTTAGGAGAGACTTCGTAAAGTGAAGAGGTTAGAGAGAGTCCCCACTGAACCTTTTCATTAAAATAAATTAATTGTACTTCCTTCTTTTAATTACCGAAGATATTATTAAGTTTACAGTGAAACACACTCACAGGGAAGAGGTTGAGAGACATTTAGCATGTACTTACAACTCTTTCCGTCTCTCTGTTTTTCTTATTTCGTCCTCTTACAATTTATCCTTTTACCTTTCACTTTATTTCCATGATGGTGAAATGTGCATATTTCGGAGCAGTTCTTTGAATTTTAATCCACTCTGAGCGACGACTTTTTTTTTTTCTTTTTTAAAGGATTTTACTCACAAACTGGCGATTATATTAAGCATAATAAGAAACTTTTTGTTGTAAGGAGGTTAGCTGCCTTCTGGGTAGAAAGGGAGAGGGGAGGCCAAGGATGAGATGGAAGGATGGAGTGGAAATATATGAGAGAGGGTGGTGTGAGCAAGGAGCAGGGCAGTGAAATGGCGGGGGACAGGGCGACTTGGAGACGATTTGTTTGTGGCAACCTCTTACGGGATTAAGGCGTCTTGGAATAGACAGATAGATAACTAGATTTATTTTACCATTCCATTCACTCATCAAAAGTTTTCACCTACCCACTGCGTGTTCTTCATTTTCTAGTTTAGCTGTTTTTTCTCCCTAATCTTGTCATTGTCTCTTCTTGCCTTTCTTCTCACTTTTAGAAGAAGGAATATCTCAAGGATGGACTCTACCCGTCTGATTCTCACTAATTTTTTTTTTTTGAAACGGTACCGGTATCCTTTACTCCCCGAGACTTCAGCGCCTTTGGTGATGTTACAATACAGCATACCACTGCACAAACATCACAGCACACCATACCACAGCACAAACATCACAGCACACCACACCACAGCACATCACACCACAGCACAGCACACCACACCACAGCACACCGTATCATTCTTACACCACACACCATACCACTCCCTCACACCACACACCATACCACTTTCTCACACCACACACCACAAATTCATCCTCCCACACCTTACCACACCAGCAGCATTAACCGAAGGGCCCCGACTCCATTTACTCTACAGCAACTGTGATTCATTTACTGTTTAGCTTTATTTTCTTTTTATTTAATTTTTCTTCACTTCTTACAACAACAACCAGCATCTTGATCTTGTCACTGTCTCTCGTTTTCTCACTTTCCTACTTATTCTCTTCCACTCCCCAACAATCCACTCTCGGTTATTTAGTGTTGGTCTCTTATTATCTCAAGCTATTATTTTCTCAGTTCTTACAACTAATACTTTGTACTAACTACTGTCTGCTCTCATCTTTCTTTTCTACTTTACTTCATCCTCTCCTTTTCATCAAACAGCAGTCTTGTATTATCTCAGTTATCTTGTTTTTTATACTCTCTCTCTCTCTCTCTCTCTCAAAACGGTACTAGCCACCGTTTCCTCATCGCTTACCGTCCATTTAGATCCCATTATATTTCACACTCGTTCCTCGTAGTCTATTTGTCCAACGTCGCCAGCCAACTGTTCATTCCATTAGTTATCGTCCTAATTTCGTCCTCTCGTGGGAACCTTTCGTCCATTACATTACTCCACCCGACCCTTTCCACTAACCATATGTTCTTCCCATTTAGCTACTGTAAATGCGCAATGTGGAGAGAACGGAAAGTGAGAGATTAACTAGGAGAGTGTATGTGAGTGAGGGTGATGATAAGAGAGGGAGGAGGAGACCGAGGAGGAGATCATGAGAGGGAGAGATGGGGGTCGAGAGGTATGGTATATGAGAGGGGGTAGTGTCAGTTGGAGGGAGGGCAGCCTGATGGCCGAGGATGGGGTGACATGGAGGAGATCTGCTTGTGGTCACCTCTTCCGGGATTAAGGCGTCTGGTTGCATATGGATTGGCAGACGCGAGTATAAGTGTTCTCGTTCACTTTTCCATACACTACCTTGTTATCGATTTCGATCATTCTCTCTACCTAACTGTGAAAGCATGAGTTTGATTCACAGCTGTTGTAGGAAACTGCTTGAGGGTCTGAATTTCGTTACAACAGCTTTCACGATTTTTGTTTTTCAGAGCTACCGGCATATAGAGGTGACTTGTTTGTGGCCAGGATTAAGGCGTTTGGTGATAGACAGATAGAGAGACAAGCTAGCGTGTCATAAAAACTAATACCGTTTTATTCGTCCTGAATGCGATGACCCTCGCATATCACAGAAACTGAGAACAGATCGGCATGAATGACCAGGTGGTGAGGTTGGCACTTGCTCACCCATCCTCATACCCAGCTGTCCATCAACTCATCTACACATCTTCTCACTTACCAAACCACCTTATCCTGCCTCCTATCCGCTCACGTACCTACCCATCTTTTCCTACCTACCCAACCACATTGTCTACCCACCTTTCCACTTATATATCCATCCGTCTACCCTCTTATTCCATTACCTATCTCTCTCCAACTGGTGATGTGTGCCAAAGAGAGCAAAGAAACATATTGCAACCTGTCCATATATAGCCATCGTGCAGTATGTGTACATATCATACCATTTCTCCATCAACTAATAATCTACCCATTTATCCACTCATTTTTCCATATATCTATCCACCCACCTATTTATCTTCTTCCATCCAGCATCTATGCATCTCCACCCACCTATTATTCTATGTATCCACCCACCGATCCACACATTTTACACTTGCTTACCCACCCACTTACTAACTCACCTACCTACCCACCTGTCTATACCAATCTCCAGTCACCTGGTCATTCATCGACCCACCCAAATCACCCAACTCCCCACCTGTCTACCCACCCTCCATTTAACCCATCTCCTTCCACTCAGCCATGCATTCATCCAGCCATTTCTGACCACCTAACCACGCACCTGTCCCTCTTCTCCAGGTGATGCGGGCCAACGCTAGGAAGGAGACGGCAGCCCAGTTCCTCATCAGTGTAAGGGACGGGTCTCGCACCAAGCTTGTCTATCCGTTCGGGCGGGTGTGCGAGGGGATAGAAGTGGTGGAAAGGGCGTGTGAGAGGCCGCCACTGTCCGTCACTATCCAGGACTGTGGGTGGGTGCTGCCCGTGTGAGGAAAGGAAATATAAAAGTAGAAGAAACAGAGGCCTTGTACAGCTGAGAAAAGATGAAAAAAAAAAAAAAAGTGGAGGGAGGAATAACGGAAAGAAAAATAAAGAGAATGGAAGAAGACATGTTTCTGGAGAGAAGACAGAGAGACTGACGAGATAAGAAAGGATGAGAGAGAGAAAAAAAAAAAAAAAGGATGGGGGGCATGAATAAAGGACGGATATATTAAGAGAACGGAATAACAGAGGAGGATGTGGGGGAGATGGAGGTATTGTGGTGCAGAGAAAGAGGAAAGCAAGCAGAGTGATTGTTTGGATAAGGACACCAAAACATTATATATATATATATATATATATATATATATATATATATATATATATATATATATATATATATATATATATATATATAGTATGGAAAGAGTAAAAGGGATATAATCATGATGAGATCGAAGAAGGGAGTAGAGAGAGGAAAGAAAAGTGAGTGGAAAAAGAAGCAGACGTGTAAAAAATAACGATTAAGTGAATGGTAAGAAAAAACTAGAGAAGGCGACAGAATAATGAAGACGATGAAAGAATGGAGCAGTGATAAGAAAGATAAGGGAGAGCGAAGAAAAGAACTAGAGTACTAAATGACAGAAATATTAAGAGAATGGCATAAAGAAAAAACGAAAAGGACAATATATTAGGAGAATAAAAAGAGGAAGACAGAGACGGGGAGGAGGAGGAAAGAAAGTATATGTAAGGTAAAGAAAGGGATAGCAACAACGGGTTAAAATAAAACGTAAATTAAGAAAAAGAAGAAAAAAAAATGTGTGGTAGAGAGGAGAACAAGAAGAAATTATGGAAATGAGACATGAATTGAAGATTAACCCCTTCATCCTAAGACATCTTCATACTGCTTTAGCCAGCGTCAGATAACTTCACACAACTTACCAGTCCACCATCGAAAGTAGTTTGGAGACACACACACACACACACACACACACACACACACACAATCTTATTGTATTACTGAACCTGGTTGCGTAACAGCAAAGATCATTACCGCCGAACAGAAAGAAAGGCAATTTAAACAAAAATAAATAAATGTACTGACTTTCCGCAGAATCACGCGCCATAAACACCACAGATTATTTGGAGTAACTGCTTTCGCTCAGCTGAGAGAGGATGACAAAGCAAATAGGAGCAGGAGTGGAGGAAGGCAATAAAGAATAAAAAAGTAAAGAGAGAGAGGGACAGAATGATTAAGCGGGTGGAAAAAATGAGCAGCGAAAAGAACATAGCTAAACAAAGGAGGAAAGAGTGGTTACAGTTCTTTGGGATGTTGGCTACTGTACGAAAGGACCGGAGTCTGATCCCACCCTAGGAAATGGAGTAGTTTGAGCATTTGAATTTCTTATAAACCAGCTTTACTAGTTTTATAACAGACCCACTAATATGCAAGAAAAACACCTCGCTAATACAATGACAACAGTCCTGAATGAGATAGCCTTGACATAAATTCAGAATGGATGGTGGGTAAAAATGAGGGCATGTCGCACACAGGAGGACTACTGGGATTTGGGGAAAGGAGTATCAAGTTTATGTTCATATTCTCGCGCATTACAAATTATAGAAAGGGCAAAGAGAATGGAAGGTAGATTAGAGCCCCCCCCCAAAAAAAAAAAAATAATAATAATAAAAAGTAATATAGTAGCATAGGCGCACAGAGAGGGACAGGTTAAACAGATGGATCACGGATTGGAGGATGAAAAAAAAAAGACAAACGAAAAAGAGGCGGAAATCGTGAAATGAAGTAGATAGAGTATTAATAGGAAAACGAGGAGAGAGAGAGAGAGAGAGAGAGAGAGAGAGAGAGAGAGAGAGAGAGAGAGAGAGAGAGAGAGAGAGAGAGAGAGAGAGAGAGAGACTGACCGTATTCTTTTACTTAAACGTTCATTATAGTTTTCCTGTTTCCTTTATCTTCTTTGATTACAAGTGACTAATAATTTACAATGTGAAAAGTAATTTGCATGCATACAATTATCTTTCTGTCTTTTCCCATTGTAGTTCCTGCACATTAAAATCTTGTAAGCAAACACAAGCATGCTTTATTATCGTCTGTGTTGCTCATCATATACAGTACTCTTAATATATGTTTTTCATGTCTGTTGGCGTCGCTTTCTGGCTTTCTTTCAGTCTTCATATTGTTATATTAACATCGTCATGATCACATCATCATTACGTTCTCTGGTAAAAAAAAAAAAATGAAACTGAGAAGAAAGGTCGGAGGGGGGAGGGGGGAGAGTTAGCTGGAAGTAAGGTAAGCTAATGTGAGAATAATGAAGACAGAGATACAAAGTAAGAGAAAAACACACACACAAGCACAAACATAAGAGATACAATAGAAGAAAAAAGGAAGGACTGAAAGGGGTGGTGAGTGGCCAAGGTTAAGTTGGAAATGAGGCAGTGAAAGAATAATAGAGGTAATTATGGAGAGAGAGAAAAGAGCAAACAACAACGCACTGAAAGAAAAAAAAAAACAGAAGGAAAATAAGTAGAAACAGAGAAGGAAGGACAAAAGCAGGTAAGGGGAGGTAAGGAGTAAGCTTAACACGGGGTACAGAACTGACAGAATAATAAAGACGAAAAGGAAAGAGAAAGGAGTACAGAGAAAGATACAAATAGAAGGGGCAGAAGGAGGAGGGGGGGTGGGGAAGGAGAGAATGGGAATATGAATCTGAGGCTGAGGCTGAGGGGGTGAGGAGTCAGGGGTAAGTTGGACGTGAGGCAGGCTAGACTAGTGAGAGAGTAATGAAGACAGTGATATACACCCCAACCCTGCCTCCCTTACACACAACTTATGCTTGCCATTTCTCACACGTCCCTCCCGCCTCCCCTTGCATTGATACCAGCAGTTTTAATTATCAGCGGCCCGGTAGTTACACCTGATAGGGCTCTAGGGGCTGGGGCCATGGCCTCCGTTGAAAGTCATTGTGATGCAAAGTTATGGCCGTAATGCATACATGGTTATAAGCAGACAAGGCTGACTATGTACAGGGTTAATAGGACGCTATGAATATATGGCTTGGCTGATGTTGGTAATGGGCATAAAGAGAGGTTATATTCAGACATGGCTACCTATAAATGTAGGTAAATGAAAATGGCAAAAAACGCAAGATTAATAATAATAATACGGTAATAATAATGATAATAATAATAATAATAATAATAATAGTAACAGTAATAATAATAATAATAATAATAATAATAATAATAATAACAACAATAATAATAAAAATAGTAATAATACATGATTAACTTGGTACCACATTCTCGGGAAGCAATAAATAAATTTTGAAGTAACTAGAGACTTGGCTGTAATACAACACTGGTTATAATTATGAACACACTGCTGAATGTGTACAGCTGCGCCGACATGTACTGTACCCGGTTTCCAGTAATGGGGATAGTCGATGTGTTATGGTTTATAAAATCGATACGAAACCAGATTATTGATGCAACTTACACCGACGCTAGTACGTGTTTCTGGCTGGCTAGAAAATGATTGTTGGCCCAGTAAGGATCAAATGAGAGTCATAGCTTCCCTTCTATGCTGAGTCTGGTACATACAGATGTAACTGCACAAAGTCTGTACGAAACAGTAAAGAAATTGCTGAAGTAATAAACAAAGTGGTAGTTGTGATGCAAAGAAGTGACTGTACTAAAAAAAAAAATAGATGTATGGATGTAATGAAAGTCTTCTTACAAGTAGGCATAGATGAATATGTACCAGTCTGTAGGAAGCTACAAAGAAATGGCTGTGGCGATGCAAAAACAAATAATAATAATATCGCAAATTATGGTGATGGTGGAGGGCTGGTAATAAAATGACGCTGCTGTATTGCCGATTATGTACAGCCAAAAACAGAAGTTGGCCAACAATCCCCTGCCAGTAGTGTGTCATGCCTTTCCTATCTCTCATTCCTCTTGAAACAACAGACTACCCTTCCTTCTCGTACTCTTTTGCCGTGTGCTGTCACATAAAAATGCAACATGTAACACATATTGTCGCAACCAAGAAAGAAGTGTCTGCGAACATTTACTCATGGCTGTGCCACGTTAAGGAAACTATCAAGAACTGGCTCCAGTACTGTAACGTTATGGATGTAAAGATCATACCCTAACAAGATCACTTGTAAAGGAAATCATATATTTAAGACACGATTAAAAACAAGGTTTACCTCCGTATGTGTGTGTGTGTATACATACATACATATATATATATATATATATATATATATATATATATATATATATATATATATATATAATGTACAAAGTTTTTACCAAGCTATGAAGAAATGTTTATAGCTATGCACATTTATGGCAGACATGACTAACCATGTACGAAATTAAATTTCCAAAGGAGTCACAACAGGAATGCAGAGTCATGGGTGAAATTCAGGGCTCGAGAAAACATGATGTGATACAAGAAGTTAAGATATATAAATAACCTAAAACGTATTAAAGAATGATGACTGTGATGTAGAGTTAGTCTGAAAGCAAAAATGAGCCAAGCCTGTAGGAAGGTTTCATGAAAAGGCTAAAAATGCAAGGTTGCAGTTAGTGCTGCTCGAAGGCTGTGAACAACATAAACAGCTACCGATATATGCGGTAAATAGAAAAACAGATATAAAAAAGAAATGGAAGTCGGCTTGGCTAATTATGCGCGAACTTTGTATGCATCGAGAACAAAACTCATTATGTTCACTAAAGGGAAACAACACTGCCACCATATTAAAGTCGGCAGTATTATAAAGGGCAGGACGTAGGTGGTATCTATAAGTATATGTACTCAAAACAGTAATATGGACATGCACGAACTAACTTTTTCTTTCACTAAATCCCGAATCTATTTTCATTAAGTAAATTCTATATTTACATCATTCTATCGATCTATCAGTCTTTCTAGCTATATACACACAGGTATATTTATATATCTATATCTGTATCTATACTGTATATATTTCTATCTATCTATCTATCTATCTACCTATATACTGTATATATATATATAGATAGATAGATAGATAGATAGATAGATAGATATACTGTATATATAGCCTGTATGTATGTATGTATGTATAAAACTGCAGCTTATTTTTTTGCTGTGTACTCAAGTTAAAAGGATGAAAATTCTTACCCTTTTTTAAAGTGTTCTAAAATAAAAGGATAAAAAAAGAATTCGATTTTTATTTTTTTCACAACCGCCCCCACTCACCAATCATCTGAAATTTTGATCGCCTCACAACGATGTCCTCTTTTAAAATACATTTTTGTCACCTGCAGAGGCTTTTGTTCAGCTCAGTGGGGACCTCAGATAAAAAGGGTTAATGACGACTGTACGAGTATCTTACCAACTTAGTTCGATATCTCTTGAGATTAGTAAAATTGCATGAAGATAGCAAGAACATCGTCTAGAAATTGCAAGAACAGTCGTCTAGAAATGGCAAGAACATCATCTTGAAATAGCAAGAACATCGTCTGAAAATACCAGGAACATCGTCTGGAAATACCAGGAATATCGTCTGTATATACCAGGAATACCGTTTGTATATACCAGGAACAGCGTCTGGAAATACTAGGAACAGCGTCTGGAAATACTAGGAACATCGTCTGGATATACCAGGAACATCGTCTGGAAATACTAGGAACACTGTCTGGAAATACTAGGAACACTGTCTGGAAATACTAGGAACACTGTCTGGAAATACTAGGAACATCGTCTGGCAATAGGTAGAACAAGGTTTTTAAAAAGTCACTTCTATAATGGGGTTGACATGCAGTAAAAGACGCAGTGTAGGACTGAAACATATATTGTCTCTGGAAAAAATGCCTGCTATAGATCTACATGGTGACGTCACTGGCAGTGATGGGATATGAAGAGATGAGTTAGAGAAAGAATGACAGAAAAATGAAGTGAGGAAAAGGAAAGGATGGGACTGCAACAGAGTGCCTTAACCCACTTATCATAGGATGTCTCCTTCGCCTGATCTGACAGTTCCATTCAAACTATTCTATTAATCTTAGGATAGACTTTAAAAAAAGCAGGGGTTAGACTCATGCTTAACAAATACTGTACTTTCAATAAGACAAATCTATCGTAAGTTAAACAAACTCGTCTGGTGGCAGCCATAATAAATTAATAAGACGTCTCCCGGATTCAAGGGGCTAAATTTGTGTTTTGAAAATTCTATGAGCAGACCATTACGAAGGACTGGTGAGGACTAGCTTGAGTGAATGAGATTGCCTTTTCCTGTTTCCCGGCGTTATCCCGTTAAAGGGTAATAAAGAAAACGCATTAAAATATGTACTCTGAACAGCATTAGAAAAAAAAAAGCGATACTAACTTTTTATTACATGTATTCTGAATAAAGGGATATAAAACCTAGAGTCCAAATTATACTATCACTATGCCTTGAGCAAAAGTCTGAAGGGGACAGAGAGAGAGAGAGAGAAAAAATCATCCACATCTCCTTCCTCCCACTAGGTGTAATCTCCATGTAAGAGGATGAGTAACTCGGAACCCAACTTTTTTTTCACGAATGTCCCCACGCACCGACCATCTGCCATTTTAAGAAGTTAATTTGTAAAGCCCATGCATATTTTATCACAGGGCGGCTACCGTGGCTGTTGCTCCTGTAATTAGCACCATCACTGTGGCTATTATATATATTCTTGCAACAGAGGACGTCCTGTTCCCTGGCTACCGTTTTGAATGCACAAGTGGTTCTGATGGATGGGTAGGTGACAGGGTGGTAAAGAGGAAGACGAGGAGTGATGGAGGGGCAAAAAAAAGGGGCAGTAAGGAGAGGGTACAAATTAAGAAAAAAAAAAGAAGAAACAGAAGTAAAAGAAGAAAGAAAAAGAACAGAAGAGGCAAAGAGATTAAATAATGATGACGATGATGAGGAGGATGAGGATGAAGATGAGGAGGATGAGGATGAGGATGAGGAGGAGGAGTGATGAAGGTAAGGGAAAATAGTGGAAAGGAACATCATGCAGCACAGACATACTGACATGGAAATAGAATATGAAACGGCAAATACTACCATAAAAGAAGCTTAAAATAAACAAGAGCACTCGTCGACAGCGTGACCTGGGATGCGAAATGATAGGGTACCGTACCATTAAAAGTGGGAGGTAGTAAAGACGAAGGCGTGACAAGCAAGGAATGGGTGGAATGGGCTCGAAATTTGGCTGGCCGTGAGGCTGGGGCGGCAAGGTATACCCTGTGAAAATGAGCGTTGAAGGAATGGTGGCTACAGTGCTATGAAGATCTGTTTCGAAATATCCTTCAAGAATGAAAGTGTCGGGGGGGGGGGTGTAGAAATGCACGTGGGTGACTAAGAAATGTGAGGAATGAAATGATAATGCGATGAGGAGAAGTGAGGACCATAATAATGTTACCTGTGAAAAAGAAAGTTGGACGCTTAATGGTTCCTGTGCAGAAGCTTATTTCGAAATTTCTCCAGCGTCAAGAACAAGACAAACTCGAGTTCTTTAATATACCTGGCGTCTTGCACCGAAGATAAAATTGTTGTGAATCTATGATATATATATATATATATATATATATATATATATATATATATATATATATATATATATATATATATACACAAATGATGAGGTCATTAAACCCCATGAGGATTCATACATAACGCATTCACTACCCAGGACAATCCTACATCTAAACTTTGTGACCCATATGATCATGAAATTTATTTTAAAGAAAGAAGAGTCATGCAGGTTTGGGGAACAGGTTAGGAGGAGACAGGATAAGGAGCAGGAAAATGAGGAAGAAGAGAGGGATGGCTGGTGGAGAAAACTAGGCAAAGAGACGGGATTATGACGATGAAATGGGATTAATATGACGAGGAAGATAAAGAAAACTGTGAAGTGATTAAGAGGGTAAATGACGGTGCACGAATTGTGAAAAAAGGGAGAAGGAAATGGTTCCTGAACAGGAGAAAAAAATCGGGTAAGGATGAGGAAGAGGAGGAGAAGTAGGAAGCAGAGGAGGAGGAGGAGGGGGGGGGGGAGACGCAGGGGGAAAGAAGGCAAAGGACAATGAAGGATGGGTTGAACAGGAGGAAGAAAGGAAGAAGAGAGTGAATATGAAGTAAGGGAAAAGAAAGAGGAAAACGAGGGATGGGTGGGGAAGAGGAGAAGTGAATGAGGAAGAAGAGAGAGGAAGATGTGGGATGGGTGCGGAGGAGGAGGAGGGGATTATGAGGGAGATCAATGAGGAGTGGGGGTATAAGGGAGCAGGCTGGAAAATGTAACTGCTGGGAGTTATTCGTGTGTGTGTGTGTGTGTGTGTGTGTGTGTGTGTGTGTGTGTGTGTGTGTGTTCAAAGAGGCTATGCGAGAAAACTGGTCTCTTGCTGTCTGCCTTTTTTCATACTCTATATTAATCATTTTCTGCCCCGTTTCTTTTTATCATAGACAGACCCTTCGCGATATTTCATTTTTGCGCGCACACACACACACACACACACACACACACACACACACACACACACACACACACACACACAGACGTCCATTTCCGTTTACACACATTTAACTGACGCTAATTTATACGTCCAAATTGCATCAGGTTAACAGATACACAATCTCTCTCTCTCTCTCTCTCTCTCTCTCTCTCTCTCTCTCTCTCCTTATGCGCCACGAGTACCAGTTGTAGCAAAAAGTGTTTGGTTTTTGTTTATGTCTTGCTCCTTGTTCAATTCTCATTTTTGTTCAATTTTTTTTGTGGTAGACTGAAACTTATTTGTTGTTACCGTCGTTGAATTTACAGCTTTATTTACCACCTTTTTCTTGAATCCTTAAATATGCTGATGTCTTTCTGTATAATTACCTGCTTCCTCCAAGACTGTATCCTGTACTGAACGATTTCAGTGTGTGTGTGTGTGTGTGTGTGTGTGTGTGTGTCCGACTCTGGGCATAAGCTTCACAGCAGATTCCCAAGGCCCAGTAGTTCTCCTACATACCATACACCTCCACATGTCATAACTTCGTCACCACCTCGACGCTAACACCCACTGTCCATAATAAATGCATACTAGGGCTGTCTCATACAGGAATGGTGTACTGGTATTGGTGGGGGTACTTCTGCGACATGTCGGTGGATCTTCAGGTTGATCAGTAAAGGCTGTTTTATAACATTCAAACCCTTCAACTGTTCCCTGCCCAGCCTTGATTTGAACCTGGGTGCATCACGACTGCATGGCACCTCTCTACCGATTCAGCCACCACCTTCCCCAATCTATTAGCATTATCTTTGCAACAGCTTCTTTTTACTTGCCGTCAAATTCCTTTTACAGGTCTAGTCAGAGTCACCGTAAAGTTTTCATACGTAAGGAGCTTCTTCCTAGCGAAGCCTCATATGGTAATTCAATTTAGCAAAACTCCAACTGGTCCTGCATCTTTCTAGTATTCTTCACTTGTTCATATAATTTTGCTAACACCAAGGGAGTTCACTCTGTTTAGTAAATGCGTCATTATATTTTGCTGGTTGAGTTCATTTATTTGTTATTTTGGCTATTCCTTTCCTCTCTCTCTCTCTCTCTCTCTCTCTCTCTCTCTAAAAAAAAAAAAAAAAAAAATACGTGTATACTAAGCTAAATATTACTGACGCCGGACACTACCTGATATAAGAGTGATGGATATACCTTTGCCATTTTATTAGTCTCCATGCTTGTAATATTATAAAGGGTGATTGACTCATTCGCTGAGATGATACTTCTATATTTTATGACTTCCAGACGATTTGACTTAACATTCAGTAAATCTCTTGTAGTGACTGCAAATGAAGACTTCAGAGCATATCTGCCAGTTGTAAAAATAATTCCTAAGCTCAATTTTACTGGCTGAAGATATCAGCAAAAAAATGACGTCCATGGGTTGAAAGGATTAAGCGTACTCTGACCTTCACATTTCTTAGGAATAATAATATTAATAATAATAATAATAATAACAAATATCCGATATTGATATTCTGTGACACAAGTAGAACTGGCTGATTTATTCCATTATGCCTCACCTCACGTTCAGCTCATTTGCATATAATTTTGTCGATGATTTCCTGTCTCGCCTCGCTCATCCTGTTCCTTATCTGGGTTATTGATTACTTACTGCTATTTGTTTTTGCCAATATTTTGTCTCTTCATGGACTAGTACCTTGTTTTCGTTTTCCTTCAGATTACCGCACTTATACCTCTGCCATTTTTTTCCTGCTTCATTTATCAAAATTTTAATTACTGCTTATCTATATGACTGTTTTTCCTTTAATATTTTTTTTAGGTTCATCTCACCGTTTATTTATTGTGTCCTTCCTTACTTCTCTCTTCCTTATAGTCTAACCTCGATATCTCTCTTCCTTCTCGTTTAGTCACTTTTTTCCCTTGTCTTACTGTGTCACTTCATCTACCTCTTGACTTTTTAACATCCCTCTCTCCCCCCTACCCCCACCTCTCTCTCTCTCTCTCTCTCTCTCTCTCTCTCTCTCTCTCTCTCTCTCTCTCTCTCTCTCTCTCTCTCTCTCTCTCTCTCACAGTCATTTTTACCAACCTTTTAACAATCTAAGGCAAAGGAAATTCAACGCTGGTCACCATGAGTCACATCCCAAATATCAGAGAAAATTAACCGGATCCTTAACAAATCCGGCGCATCCCTCTAGGCAACGTTCCGAAAGAGCTGCCAAGTTTACCTCTGAACCGTAAACTCGCACACACAGACGGCTTTTTTGTGGGTGATTGAGGAGGAGTCTGGCTGCCACACACATCACCGATTCCGACGTATCCCACACAACCAGTTCTCACCTCCACAGTCTGCCCAAAACAACTTAATGTACACTGGCCGGTCTCTCAGAACTTCGTAGCACTTCTTCCTTAGCGATTTATTTTGTTTATTACATTTTAGCATTCTCCTGTATGTTATCTTTGTCGCTTGAGAACCAACATAATTTGCATCAGTAACATGCGAGAGGATAATGAAATGTAATATTCGGAATAAATTGCTAATGAAGAGGAGTTACGATATCTCCAAAGCCACTTAAAGCACGACCTTCAGCCACTTAATCATCTTTTTAAACATTCTCATGACCGGGACAGTTCTAGTCTACACCACCTCACGCCAAACGATTATATTTGTCTGAGAGTGCGTTATAAGTGTCTGAGTGATCTTACTGGTGTACCATTAGCCCTTCTCATGATCGGAGCAACTCTAGTATTCTATTACAGCTAAACCTAGACGTCTTTATTTTACTGAGAGATTCATAGGCGACTGAGTTTATTTTATTCTGTTATCGCCAGATGGTTTTATTAAACTTAGATGGGTCTTTTAAAACTGGATGAGATATATATAACCTTCATGGATTCCATCTCTCCTTGGACTCTCGTAAATTGATTTAAATACACTGGAAGTGGTTAAAAAATGTTCCTTAAAGAGATATAGTTTTTTCTCATCTCTTAATGATGTTTTAGGGTTATTCTCTCATTCATATTGCATATAATGAAACATATTACCAAAAGTTAGGAGCCCAAACCACACAAACTCTGTTGGGCCTATGATGAGTACTAGATTGTTTATATTATTATCTGAACTTGAAATCTGAAAGGTAAGCAGGGCTGGGGCAAAGAGTGTATAATCTGTGAAAATGAGTGCTATAGGATTAGTGGACTTGCTGCAGTTAAAGTTTATATCATAATATCGTCCAAGAATTAAAGTGTTTGGGGTGGGGGACAAAATAGTGGCGTGAGGACAAAGAAATTAGTGGGATAAGATGGAATGCGACGACAGGCTAGGGGCGTCCGTGAGAGTTAATTCTGGGAAAATATGTGGTGGAGCGTTAATGATCTCAATGTAACGATGACATATTTCATAATTTTCCTCAACAAACACAATATAAGTTCGTGGTTCTAACACATACGTGGAACCTTACAACGCAGCTAAGACAGTCAAAGCTCGCTTTTTTTTTTTTTCTTTTTTTTTTTTTTCAAAAAAATTCAGTCCGATGAAGGTATTGTACAGCCGCCATGAATTCCTTCACTAATATGACACTTCCTTAAGATAAGTGTAACATTAAAAATCATCAAGATATCGCAGGTGTCAAAAAAAACAAATAAACACGTACCGTATGTGCAATAGTCAGTCCCTTACATAAAGGATAGCACGACAGTATCTAATTGTCTGAACAGTCTTACAGCTTGTGAAGTCTAAAGTACAATCATAATGTCTCCCACGGTACCTACCTTATGTATAATACTCAATCCCTTACATAACATGGAATAGCATGAGAAGTATCTAAGTGTTTGCCCACCGTAAAAGCTTGTGAAGGCAAATATATGATTAAAACAAAAAACCCACCATTCCGTTCCCTCTTTTCCTCTGAGCCCCCGCCCGCCTCTGTGTGTACGTGCCTGGAGTGGGTCATCAGGGAGTGTAAATGAGTCCCCCCAGAGAGAGTTATTAGCATGACAGCGCGCTAATGGCCCCAGGGAGAAAATGGGGTGTCGGGGCAAGTCAACAGTGAGAGTGAATGATGAGGGAGTGAGGGGAAAGGTGGAGAAGGTTATGAGAGAGAGAGAGAGAGAGAGAGAGAGAGAGAGAGAGAGAGAGACAGACAGACAGACAGACAGACAGACAGACAGAGACAGACAGACAGACAGACAGACAGACGACATCAAGAATGTAAATACAGACAATCGAAAATGAGACTGGTTTGACAAAAAACAAAGTATGGTAAAGCTCAATATCTATCTATCTATCTATCTATCTATCTATCTATCTATATATATATACATACATACACGAAACTGCAATAACTTATTGCTGCCAAGGAAAATAATGAAGTGCAGCTGCTTAAGTAAATACAAATACAGTAATTAAAAGTGAAGTTGACAAATGTTCCCCTCATATACATTAAGGTCACATTCACAGTGGCACTGAAATCTGCTTCCATCCTCAAATTACAATATATATATATATATATATATATATATATATATATATATATATATATATATATATATATATATATATATAGATAGATAGATAGATAGATAGATAGATAGATAGATAGATAGATAGATATACGGTATAGACAGACGCATTTCCATCTGAAGATGGGGTGAGGTACGGTCGAGAAAAAGGGAGAGTTTCCAAAATATAACCAATAAAACGTGCTAACTCTTATTCAGTTACAATTCCAGCCATCGAATCTTAAGTCCACATCACAGGCTTAAACATCTACATTTACTCATTTCACATTACCTGTCAGCTAGAATCAATCCGATGACTATCATGGCACCGGGAAAAAAAAAAAAAATAGCAAGGGTGTTAAAGCCTTGTCATGCTCGTTCGCTTCTCCGTACAAAAGTGCTTAGCCTCCATATCTCGTTTTCTTACACATGCGTTTTTCATATGTATATGTATTATTCTTGGTCTCCACACCTCCCACCGTCTTTAGATTCGCTCAGATACACCTTTTTCAGTACCCTACTCATACTCATTCTGTCCACAATACCATACCATCTAAGCCCATCTTCTTTGACAATGGTGTCTACAGACTTTCTTACTTCATATCTTTCACGAGTCACATTATCTCTTACCCTATCCACTCACTGCACTCCACACATTTTTCTCAACTACATTTCCGCTCTATTACATACAGTACTTTCGACACACACACACACACACACACACACACACACACACACACATGTATATATATATATATATATATATATATATATATATATATAGCCTCTGTGGTATAGTGGTAATGTGTGCGTTTTCGTACACTGAAAAACGAGCGTTCGCGCCCCGCCAGGGTAATAAACTTTGGGAGCGTTTTTCATGGCTCGTACTGCATTGGCGCACACAAGGGGTGCTGTGGTTGAACCAGTGTCGCATACTATAAAGTATGCTTGCACCCAGTCGGCTTGCGCGAGCCGAGTACACTTGGTTCATTGACTACACACACATCCAAGGCCACTCCAACACTACAATTATACTTACAAGCACTTCTCATACAATCTCTACCAGACAGCCTAAGCCACTTGGTAGAGATACATTGGCTGTATCGTCCTCACTTCGGTAGGGATAGGCTGGTCTTGCAGTGGACACTCAAACGGCTGATGAGATGAGATACACACACACACACACACACACACACACACACAAATATATATATATATATATATATATATATATATATATATATATATATATATATATACATATATATATATATTCATTTATACATACTGTACATAAGATATAATACTGAATGAAGCTGTGCGTGTTAACAAAATCGACAAGGACCTAAGAACAAGTTGAAAACAAACGGAAAGACAACAGAAGAAAGCAGGACAATGAAAGCAAAAGCTAAAGGTACAAACAAAATATATATATATATATAAAATCAGAAGTATAGGTTCAAGGTGACAAAAAAGCATTATTTCACCATACAGTAAAAACATCATTGTATGCGACTTAAAAGCAGAGAGGAATATTGAGGATCAGTGAATTTAGGATTGAAGAATAAAATGTAAACAACACACAAACATTCCTACATACCATAACTCAAATCAATAAGCTGCAGGTACAAAAAAATATATTGAGGAAGAATGTGCAGTATAAGAAGAAGGCGTGCATATGATAGGAGGCGTGCATATGATATCAAGTCCAAAGAAGGCATTGTGATGGAGAGGAAACCTGATGGGAGGGGACAGGTACATATATAGCCTCAGTCCAACACATGCTAAGCACAATTTCGCATCAAGGCCAAGTCAGACTCACCAGAAATTCCGCTCGTGCCTAACATTAGCCTTACACTTGTCAAATATAAGGTCACTGAAATAGACTCAAGCCCAGGACAAGTTTAATCAAACTCCACCAAAAGTCTAGTTCTGACCTCAAAGTCAGAGCTTAGTCCGGTAAAAACTCATTTCAGCTTAAGTCCAACTCAGGATCGGCTCAAGTCCATCGCCGGTTCGGCTCAAGTCCAACGCCGGTTCAAAGTTCACATCATGTCCAACGTAACTCAATCTCAGTTCCAAAATACGATCAACTGAAGTACAGCTCAGATTTAGCTCATTTTAAACTCTGGTTCATGGGTTCAGCTCTTGGTCAAAACAGGTTTAGCTCAAGACCAACGCAAGTTCAAGTCAAGACCAGCACAAGGTTCAACTTAAGCCTAACACAGGTTCAACGCAAGTGCTACACAGATTCAGCTCAAGTGCAAGAGAGGTTCAGTTACAGATTAACACTTGTTCAATTCAGAAGCAAAACATGTTGAACTCAGAACAACAAAACAAGTTCAACCCAAGTCTAACACAGATTAACCCTTTCACTACGAGAACTTAATTTGTGGTCCTCCAGACGATGGTATTCAGTTTAGGAGAGAATCTATGTGATTAGAAAGAACCTTGTTTAATTCCATGACTAACAGAGATCCTTCCAAAGCTTAATATAATCGTTTAGTACTAACTACATTAAAAGAAATGGATTACACTATAAAGATTAAGCTTAGTTTTAACTCAAGCCCAGCTCAAACCTAAACTGAGTCCAAGTCAAGTTCATGACAAGAGCAACTTGTATTCAGCTCAGGTCTATTAGGCGGGTCAAGTGCAGCTGAGAACAGAACAGAAGGTGGCCGTCACATTAGCCAGAAGAGTTAAACACGGTGAGAAGACTGTACTGCCTGCATACCTGACAAGCTCTCTCTCTCTCTTCGTGTGTGTGTGTGTGTGTGTGTGTGTGTGTGTGTGTGTGTGTGTGTGTGTGTGTGTGTGTGTGTGTGTGTGTGTGTGTGTGTGTGTGTGTGTGTGTGTGTGTGTGTGTGTGTGTGTGTGTGTGTGTGTGTGAGAGAGAGAGAGAGAGAGAGAGAGAGAGAGAGAGAGAGAGAGAGAGAGAGAGAGAGAGACCGTCAACAGAATACTCGCAGACAACATACATCATAAACATGTCCAGAGTAAGGGTTATTAGTGCCGGACACAGATGAGACAAAATCATCAGGAAATCATCGGTGAACAGAGTACGGTACGTCTGCACTGGGAAACTATACAGGAAGGCATTTCTGCTGGAAGATATTCAGTAATAAAATAAGTCAGCATTCATTAAAAGCATGTCGGATACTGAGAGAAAGTAAGAAGGCATTGATAAGAAGTAAGTTAGCAATGATAAAAGCAGGAGGGCAGTAAAGAGAAGTAGGTGAATTTTAATAATAGCTAGTCGTTGTTAATGAAAGTAACCAGCTATGATAAAAAGTAACTCACCACTGACGACGCAAAATAAGTCAGCATTGTTAAAACCTTCATATAAATTACTCGGATTGTTTTTTATGCTGGTGAATGCCAGGATGAGATTCCTGACTGAAGGGATTAGAGAACTACCACTAAAAACTCATTAAAAACAGTGATTTTCAATTATGCTCTGGATAAATTTAACATTTATATTCACCTTGGGAGCAGTCTCTCTTACACTGACAAGAAATTAGTCAGCAATGATTGAAAAAACTCCCAGCAGTGGTGATACTGATTAGGCTATAAAATATCATACACGATATAATCAAACTACAATTATCAGTAAAAAAATGAACAAACCAGTGGTCGTTAACTACACGCAGGTCAGTATAAATCTCCTTTTTATCATTTAAACAGCACTGTCCAAAAAGCAACTCATCACCTGCTTGCTTGTTTGTCAGGTGGGCTAATGAGGCGGCAGCACAGGTGAGGCAGAGCTAATTAATGAGACAGCAGGTGTGGCATGGAGGAGCTGGTGTGCTGGTGGTGTGGGTGGTAGTGGGTGGAGATGTGGGTAATGATGGGTGGTGTGGGTAACAGTAGTTGAAGGCGTGAACAGGGGTAGTTGGAGGCGTGGGTAGTTGTGGGTAGAGGTGTGGGTGGAGACGTGGTTGGCTGTGAATGGAGGTCTGGATGGTGGCAGATGGTGTGGGTGGTAGTGGGTGTAGGTGTGGGTGGTATGGGTGGAGTTGTGGGCGATAGTGGATGGAGATGTGGCCGACAAGGGATAGAAGTATGCGTAATGATGGGCGAAGGTGTGAATAGTGATGGGTGGAGTTGTGGATAATGATGGGTGGAGGCGTGGATAGTGATGGATGGAGGTGTTGATAGTAATGGGTGGAGGTGCGGATAGTGATGGGTGGAAGTGTGAATAGTGATGGGTGGACGTGTGGGTGGTAGTGAGTGGAGAAGTGGATAATGTAAGTGGATGTGAGGCTGGCAGCGACTGGAGGCGTGGGTGGCAGTGGGTGGAGGTCTGAGTGACAGTGGGCGAAGGTGTGGATGGAAATGTGGGCGGAAGTGCGAGTGACATAATGACAAACGATGAGTCAGGAAAGAGACAGTTGGTGAGTCAGTGAGAGGTGGGGTAACAGGTGAAGGAGATGATGAGTCAGGTGAGCAACGAGACAGGCGAGAGGTGATGACATATAAAGGTGAGGGAGGCAAGGCTTGGTGAGGAAGGTGAGGCAGGGTCCGAAACACGTGCAGATGAAAAACATGAGGCAATGAGAATAACGTTAAGAAAATGCAAAGTCTTAGATACCAATGAGGTGATGAATTTGAGGACTGGTAAAACGTGAAGAGATATGAGATAATTAGGATATGACTGACTGAGGGTTTGACCGAAATATAACTGGCGGCGCTCCGTAGGAATATTATGCTACTGTAGAATGAGGAAGAGAAAGGATGAAGCAGAAAGGATAGCAAAGGTGACAGAAGCAAAGTCTGATGAGTAGGGTACGAGGTAGGTCCGGTAGAAGAGAAGGCAAGTAGTTAAGAGAAAAGACAACTGGAAAAACAGAGTGGTGAGACAAAAGAATAAATTGAAATGAAGTAGGAATGGAAAAAAACAGGATGGAGTTTAAAGGTGAGAGATACAAGAGGTCGAAGAGATAGAAGAGAAGGATGGAAGATACGAGACAGGAAGTAAAGGAAAAGTGAGGCAGAAAAGATTAAAAATGAAGACCTGAGGAAGGAAGGATGTGCGACTTGATGGAAAGAAGGAAGGAAGGCAGCGAGGATAGGAAACCATGACGTACGCAGGAAGGTAGAAACGATGCAGGAAAGAGGTACAGGAAAAAGAAGAAACCATAAGAGGCATGAGATAAGACGGAAGAAAAGATGGAAAACATGAGACAGGAACCAAAGAAGCATTGACGACAAAAGGTATTGACGAAGAATAGGATGACATGATGCAGAAAATGAAGGAAGGATTAAGACAAGAAGGAGGAAGGAAAGATCATTCGAAAACATGGGGCAGGAATGAAGGAAGTAGATGATGGGAATATGAGGAAGAAAGGAAGGATGGATGGGGAACATGAGAAACTATGGAGAGAAGGAAGGAAGGAAGGACGGGGGATATAAGGCAGTAGAAAATGATGGGAAGCATGAGGCAGGAAGGCAGGAGAGAAGAAAAGAAGAGAGGAAGACACGAACCAGGCGGGGTGAGGTAAGAGACAGGTGAAGTGAGATATGAACCAGGCAGGTGGGATGAAGGACGAAAAAAAAAAAAGTTGCTGAGAAAAAGAGGTACGGCGAGGTTGAATGACAGATGTGTGAGGCAAAAAAGAAGAAAAGTGAAGAGAAAGAAAGACCATGATGTACAATATGAGACCAGTAGAATGTGAGGGTGTAGCAAATATAGTGTGAAGATGAGGCAGGTAGACTGAGAAAAAGAGGTAGGTAGGGTGTGGAGATGAGGCAGGTAGGGAATGAGGATGCGGCAAATAGTATGCAAGATGTTAGGAAGGGTGTAAGAATGAGGCAGGTGAATGAAGTAATGAGGCAGGTTGGGTGTGATGAGGCAGGTTGTGTTTGATAATGAGGCAGGTAGGATGTAAAAACAGGGCAGGTAGGGTGTGGAGATGAGGCAGGTAGGGGATGAGGATGCGGCAAATAGTATGCAAGATGTTAGGAAGGGTGTAAGAATGAGGCAGGTGAATGAAGTAATGAGGCAGGCTGGGCGTGATGAGGCAGGTTGGGTTTGAAAATGAGGCAGGTAGGATGTAATAATCGGGCAGGTAGGACGTGAAAATGAGACACGTAGGCTGTGGTGATGAGGCAGGTTAGGTGTGACAGTTAGCCAGGTAGGGTGTCATGATGAGGCAAGTACAATGTGACAATGAAGAATGCTGGGTATAAAGAGTTCAAAAGAGCACAGAGGAAAGCGAACATCAATCGACCTACTAGTCCTATGGAGGCTGTTTGCTAAAGGTATATTATAACTAACGTAACTATTCTGTGAGTCAATTGCAAGGACAGCAAAGCAGGTACACTGTGAAGATGAGACTGGTAAGGTATGACGATGGGGAAGGAAGACTCTTACGATTAGGCAGGTAAAGTGTGAAGATGGGGGCTTGACTATGAGGTAGATAGGTGTGAATGTGAGGTGTGAAAATGGGCAGGAATGTGTGTGTGTGTGTGTGTGTGTGTGTGTGTGTGTGTGTGTGTGTGTGTGTGTGTGTGTGTGTGTGTGTGTGTGTGTGTGTGTGTGTGTGTGTGTGTTTTAACTGACTCGTAAAGACTGGTTTCATAACACATACAGATATCCAAAAACTTTACACCAATTAGACTCAGTGGAGAAAGCTACACACCTACTGAACAAAGCTACACACCCACTGAACAAAGCTACAAACCCACTGGACAAAGCTACACATTCACTGGACAAAGCTACACATTCACTGGACAAAGCTACACACCCAATGAACAAAACTACATACACACTGAGCAAAGTTATAACCCCTCATCAAAGCAATACACCCACTGGACAAAGCTATACACCCACTGAACAAAGCAATACACCCACTGGACAAAGGTACACACCCACTGAACAAAGCCATACACCCACTGGACAAAGGTACACACCCACTGAACAAAGCTATACACCCACTGAACAAAGCTACACACCCACCGAACAAAGCTATTCACCCATTTGACAAGACTTCACCCCAAACGGATAAAACTATACACTAACTGGAAAAGCTATGCACTCAGTAGAAAAAGTTCTTTGACAATGTTACCGGACAATGGTATGCAAGAATTGAACATTGCTGCAGACCCACTTGACAAAACTGACACCACACCACACCACACCACACCACACCACACCACACCACACACACATACACACACACACACACACACACACACACACACACACATTCACTAGTCAGAACGCTACGATGAAAGTAAAATTAAAATCAAACCATTAATTTACGAATAGGTTTTTCTGACTTATGAAGTTTTATCATGTTCATTTCTCCCTAATACTTGCACTGTATTCTATACGTATTATATTTTGACCAAGCTCAGATATTTTAAGCAGATCAGAGAAACTAAAAATCCTCACGGTATGCAATGACATTTTTTACGACAACAAAATCTTTAAAATATTGCCTGCAACTGCTGAGATTTAAACTCGTGACCATGCGATTAGCAGCCCAGGAAGGGAGGTGTGAGGGGAGTCAGGTAGGCAGTGTATGAGACGAGGAAGTCTGGCAGAGTGTGAGATGTGGCAGGCAGGCAGGGGGCTGGTGAGGCAGGAAGACAGGCAAGGGAGGGGGTGAGAGGTGAGGCAGGTAATGAGGTGGGACAGGTAAGAGGTACACGAAGGTGACGGGCTGTGTACGTCTAATTAGTGAGTGGTTCTTGGAAACACACACACACACACACACACACACACACACACACACACACACACACACACACACACACACACACACTTGCACGCACAATACACAAAGACACATGCACAAACGCACACACACGCACACGTACACGCACATGCACTCGTGCACACACGCACACAAACACACACTAATAACGCGCACACACACACACACACACACACACACACACACACACACACACACACACACACACACACACCGTCGCGTCACCCGCATCACGCCTTTTCATAAACCCTGGCTGGACCAAGCTGCAGTTTTAATAATATAATGCTCGTATAATGGGTTCCTTTTCAGCCAACACGATTTTACTAAGACTTTTATCGTAGCATTCTGACCAGTGTGTGTGTGTGTGTGTGTGTGTGTGTGTGTGTGTGTGTGTGTGTGTGTGTGTGTGTGTGTGTGTGTGTGTGTGTGTGTGTGTGTGTGTGTGTGTGTGTGTGTGCAACAGAATATAAATATAAATGTGTGTCTATGTAGGAATGTGAATTAAAGAGTGAATATATGTGTGCATGTTTTAGAGAGAGAGAGAGAGAGAGAGAGAATTTACTTAACCCTGCCTCAGATATGCAAACCTACTACATCTGTCAGTAAACATATTAAAGAAAGAGCTCAAACAGGTGCTGACAGTGGTAAAAAATAATGAGAATATAATACTACCCCTCCCCCCTCCTCCTGTGCTCACAACCTTGACTCCTCTTGCTTCGCTCTGATTTCTCCTCTATTTTTCTCCTATTATTCCTTTTTGTTATTTTTTTCCACCTGTCTTGCACTTATTCCTGATTTTTATGCGTTTCTCTTGCAGTCTGTAAGTAAAGCATTTTTCGTGTTAACTGTTCAATTTCTATGACCTTTATTATATTCTTGCTCTCTCCAAAAGACCATGCTTTGCTGAGAAGACGTTTTTCGAACTTGTGGGGTTATTTATAGCTTTCAATAACTCCTTCAATACTAGCAGTCCTTCCTCAGTTGTCAAAAGCAGCTTCGTGATCTCTGACAAGAATGATAAAGATGTTACCGTCGCGATCGGTTCATTTATGAGATACTCGTATTATCGTGTCTTTTGGCAGAGTATTTCCTCTATACCGTCTTCTTACTTGAATTTCTACTGTAGTTTGTCGTTTTATTAACCTATCTTGTATTCTGACCTCCTCATATTATCTGGTACTTTATATAATTTACTTCTGTTAATTTCTTCCGATCCTTGAGTTTCTGAGGTGTTAAGTATTTTCTCATTATTCAGCTAACAGAGTTCGTGCTATTTTTCACAGAGTTATCCTATTCCCCGACGTCCATTACTCTGATGATATCTTCTTGTTACTAAAAAATTTTCTCCTCTATCGTCATTAAAAACATATGTATCTCTTCAGTTCACCTGCCTTTCCATTTACTCATGTAAACTCCCCTCATTTTCATTCAGTCTTGTGTTTTGACTATTTTTCTTTTCCACTCCTAAAACCCTTTATGGTTCTCCTGCCACTTTATCTACAGTTCCTTTTTAATTTCTCTCATAAATAACCCTTGCAACTTACGGCCCTCCTGTTTTTCCAGTGGTCTCTGTCCTGTCAGTTCTCCAATAATTACCATCTAATTTCTTACATAATTCCCTCATTTTCCTCTGGTTCTTGCGTTATTCTGGCAGAGTTTTACGTATTTTCACCTATCATTTCAGCTGCTCTTCCTCGTGCATCTACAATTTCTGTCTTAACTCCTAGTACTATCTAACTCTCTTGTAATTTTTTTCTCCTTGCATTCTCTCCATTACCACATTCCATTTTTATGCCCTACCTTCTGTCACCTCATTTACTGCAACATTCATCTCTCTCTTTCTCTCTCTCTCTCTCTCTCTCTCTATCAATTTTTTTTATAGCTATCCACCCATTTACTCATCTGTTCACCCATCTATCGGAGCAGCTTTCGGTATTTCTGGAGGATTGGAAGTCAGGTATAATTATTCCCTTGTACAAAGGAAAAGGGGAAAAAGAAGTGTGTGGTAATCATAGGGGCATTTGTCTTCTTAGTATAATAGGAAAAGTGTATGGTAGGATACTTATAGACAGAGTTAGAGAAAGAACAGAGAAATTAGTTGGAGAAGAACAGGGAGGCTTTAGGAACGGAAGAGGTTGTGTAGATCAGATATTCATTCTTAGATCTTTAGTGGAAAAGTTTCTAGAGAAGGGAAAGAAGTTGTATGCGGCTTTCATGGATTTGGAGAAAGCATATGACAGGGTGGATAGACAAGGATTGTGGAAAGTGTTAAGAATATATGGAGTAGATGGGAAGTTGTTGAATGCTGTGAAGAGTATGTATGATGGTGCTAAGGCTGCAGTGCGTGTGGATGGTGAACTAAGTGAATTTTTTCTCTTTGAAAGTTGGTTTGAAACAGGGATGTGTCATGTCTCCATGGTTGTTCAATCTGTACATGGATGGGGTAATAAAAGAGGTACAAGGTAGGGTAGTGGATGTTGGAGTGGCCCTGGTGAGAGAGGATAGTGTTTGGAAACTCCCTGTACTGTTGTTTGCAGATGATACTGTGTTGTTGAGTGAAGATGAAGGGGAGCTGCAAGGCTTGGTGGATGAGTTTGAGAGAGTGTGTAAGAAACGGAACCTAAAGGTGAATGTAGGGAAGAGTAAAGTGATGGTCTTTGAGAGAGGTGAAGTCAGTGAATGTATAGCGAGGTTGGATGGTGAGGAATTGGAAAATGTGAGTACGTTTAAGTATTTGGGTAGTGTGATGAGTAAGGATGGAGGTTTGGAGGGTGAAGTGCTTGAAAGGGTACAGCAGGGAAGAAAGGTTGCTGGTTCCTTGAAAGCAGTGATAAGAAACAGGGAAGTGAGCATGGAAGTAAAAAAGTTACTACATGACAGTATTGTGATACCAACTCTAACGTACGGAAGTGAAGCTTGGACGTTGTTGGAAGGACACAAGTCAAGAGTGAGAGCAGTGGAAATGAGTTATTTAAGAGGAGCTTGTGGAGTCACGTGGAGAGACAGGCTGACGAATGAGGATATAAAGGAGCGTTGTGGTGTTGATGTGGATGTGATAGGAAGCGTTGTGAGGAACACACTGAGGTGGTTTGGCCATGTGGAGAGGATGGAGGGTGAAAGACTGACGAAGAGAGTGTATGTGAGTGAGGTGGAGGGTGGAAGAGGGAGGGGGAGACCGAGGATGAGATGGAGGGATGGGGTGGAGAGGTATATGAGAGAGGGGGGTGTGAGTTGGGAGCAGGGTAGTGAAATGGCGGGGGACAGGGCGACTTGGAGGCGATTTGTTTGTGGCCACCCCAAACGGGATTGAGGCGTCTGGCAATAGATAGATAGATAGATTTTTTCTAATTACTTCTAGTTAACCTAACTGACTTTAAAACTGCAGTCAGGTTTGGCTAAGGGGGGGGGGGAGAGAGAGAATGCATATGCCGGTACCAGACTACTGGCAGAAACAGATGCGAGATGAAAGGTTGGTTATGTCAACTACCGTATTATCGTACATGTGGGCTCAGGAAGTCCCCTTACACATAAAATAACTTATTTTGTACATATATACATACATGAGATTATTAAAGCGCCTTAAATAAAAATAATGTTGGTAAGTATGATGAACAGAGAATGTACTAAAGCCTAACAGAACCAGCTGAGTCTTTATGAAGAGATAAGGATATTATATATATATATATATATATATATATATATATATATATATATATATATATATATATGTATATATATATCCCATTGGAGCCCGGTGCCCGAAGTATTGGACAGAACTGGGATTTTTCAAATCTTTATAAAGTAGGGAACCCCCGGGTAGGGACCTATGAGCTTCGCAACTATGAGCCGATAGGCGGAGGGCGGTACGCTTAGTGCCCTCCCAGTGCAATGCCTCGCCCAGCACCCCTGGGATCCAATGGGAGATATATATATATATATATATATATATATATATATATATATATATATATATATATATATATACATATATATATATATACATATATATATATATATATATATATATATATATATATATATATATATATATATATATATATATATATGCACGCACGCATATACATAAATGTGTGTGTGTGTGTGTGTTTTGATTTAGCTATAGGTACAGATATATAATGACATACAGACAATACCTTCATCCTTAAGACCACTCCCCCACGATCTTTTCAGCATCTCCCTGTTTACCAGCCTGACTCACGAAGCTGACAGCACGTGGGTCGGTAATTACACTGGGGAGCACGTGCCCTTGACCCTTATGGCACCCAGCCGTGAGGGGGAGGGGAAGTAGCGTTCACTTCACCCTTCCCCCACCCACCCACGCCATCATGAAGGATTGGGGTTGCAACGCCTTCTTAATTACGCAAGAGAATGAATGGTATCACATACAGAACTTTACTGCGCTTTTTAAATCTCTTGCAAAAAGTTTAATGCTCTAATGAAAAATGATATCATTAAAAAAATGATGATCTTTAAAACTGGGGATTTCATCAGGGATGGTTATCAGTGGACAATCTACTATATCCAAGTCTTTTAATCAGCATTAACATTTTGAATGCAAGGGCTTCCCCTCACCTGAATAAATTCTCCTCCTTCTCCAGAACAGAATTTCATGGCGTAAGGCAGAATAACAGTAGAAAAGAGTCATTGGTCTTTGACAGGGTACAGAGACCAAATATATTTTCATAGCTTTGTGAAGTAAAGAAAAACACTTTTACAATCTCCAATAAACATCAACAAATACCCTTATATTCAAACAGTATCTCTCGACCTTTGGGCATTACACTAATAATGACTGAGTGAATACATTCGAATGATTTTCAAAATAGTTCTCACTCATAGCCATATATAGATCGCTCACAAATCACCCCCCCCCCACCCCCAATCATTCCTTAAAGCGAAATGTGAAATCAGTGACCCATCTCCTCTCTTTAACTGTTCTGGTCGTTCCTGAAGGACTTTGTGGGGGCAAAAAGCTAGATCCCTTCGAACCTATCTAAAGAGCAAATCCATTCTCCTCCTTTGGTATAACGGCACCTCTTTTGCTGACTCCCTGCCTCCCACCCTCTGACTCCTCCATCCCTTCCTCCATCACTCTTCCTTTCTATCTGCTTTCTACCTTCCTTCTTCGTCAGGTATCTCCCTCTCTCTGCCTACATTTTCCTAGCTCCTTAACCCTGCATTCTCTCCCCGTCTTTCCTGCTCACCACCTGTCTCACATGCCTACTTCCTTCCTCTCTTTGTTCCTTGCCTATTTTCCTTTGCTTTCCATCCCATTCTCTCACTCTGCATTATCCCTGTTTTCCTCTCCCTGCCTGAGCTCTACCTTCTCCCTGCCTCTTTCCTAAGCACAGCTGCATGCGCCCTGTCTTCGCTGTTCCCTGCATCAGTCTCTCTTCTAACTTTCAATCTTGCGTGAAGTCACAATCATCTTAAGAAAGGCAATAAAGTATCAGAGAATTATGGACTATGAAAACATAAATTTCGCTTCATAAGCCTTGCCATTGCGGCTTTTGTGTTTCCCCACGCAATGGCTAAAGTAACAAATTTCGCGATCGTGCACTTTTGGATGAACTGCCATATCACAGTCCTTAAATATACGTGTCGAGTCCATGAAGGATTCGAAGCCCCGCGGAGGCGATCTTCTGACAACGACCGAGCCACGGGCCACAATGACACATAAGGACTCCCTGCGAAAGGCCGGGTTCTCCACCTCACTGCAGCGGGGGTTCCGGTTTAACGAGTTATCGCCAGCTGGAAACGTTATGTGTTGCTAAAGGATTCGAACCCTGAGGCCTCGAAGCTTCGTTGCCCAAACAAAGGCTGGACGGGTCAGGAGGCGTTTGAGGGAGTAGATGGATGAGGAGGAGGGGAATAGAGGAGGAAGAAAATAGACGAGAATGGGAGAGAAAAGAGACAAGGTCTGAGGACGTTGAGTTCAAGGAGGGGAATGAGAAAGACGAGTAGAGGGGAGAAGGGGGAATATATAAGGACAAGAAAGGAGAGGTGAGGTAGGAAAGGGAAGAAGACGTATCAAGGAATGGGAAATGGAGAACAGAGGAACTGAAAAGAAAAAAAGATGGGAGAAGGAAGAACAGAGGGCTGTGAAACTAAAGAGGAGTGAAACAAAAGGGGATGAGGAACAGGGAAACAGACGATTATGGGAGAGGGAAAAACTGATTAGAACTGAAGAGCGAAAATGCGCTAATGGTAAAATGAGAAGAAGGAATCAAAGAGAATGAGAGAGCGGAGAAAGAGTGGAATAAACAAGAACAAAAGAGTGGAGAGATGAAATGGAAGGTGAAGGATGGATAGATAAGTAAGAACGAGAAACTGAGGAGAGGAAAAGAGAAGGTAAGATAAAGACGGTGATGAGAGAGAAGAAGAATAGAGATGAGGAGGGGAATGAAGAAGAAGGGAAGGCGACGAGGGGAGGATGGAAGAAGAGCAGAAGGAAACGAGGAGAGGAGAAAACATGGGAAAAAGACGAGGAAGTGAAGACCAGAGAGTATCTGAGGGAAGGCAACAAGCATGATGGATATGACGGTATGAGACTGGATGGGAATACTTGGAAAGAAAAAATTTATGAGATGGGGAGAAATGAGGGCCAAATGAGAATGGTAGGTACGTAGGAGAGCATAAATTAGGTAAGAGAGGTGCAAATAAGATGATACAACGTGGCAGATGTGAGGGTGAGGTGTGATGGGTATAAGGCGTCTAGTGTAATAAATTCATGAAAGGACGATACACATGGATGGCAAATACATGAAGTTGATACAGTAGAAATGAGTGCATATGCAAAAGTATAGATAAGGGAAAGACGATTGGATGAGTAATGAACAGACATGAAGCAGAGGTACCTGCAAGGGGGTGATGTTGATGGAGGAAATGATGAAGGGAGAGGAAGTAAGGATAATATGAAAGAGGAATAAATTATCTATATCTATCTATCTATCTATATATATATATATATATATATATATATATATATATATATATATATATATGTGTGAATAGATTACTGGGAAAAAGACAATGTGTATCAGCGTTGGAGCTTGAAAGGAAAAGTAAAGACAAGAGAAGTATTACATAAACGACCGGGTGGAAAGGAAACATTGTGTAGATGCATGAAGGAACAACCAGGTAAATATGAGAACACATGGGGTTGATGAGGAAGATAAAAGAAAGACGAACAGACATGACAATGAATGAAGAGGAAACGTGAAGGAACTAGAGAAAATCATAACACGTGGAAGATGAGGACAAGGAGAGGGGTGGGGAAAAATGGGAAAGGACAAGAAAGACATGAGGGAGGATGAAGGTGAGATGAGGGAGGAAGAGAAAGATATGAAGGAAAGTGAGAAACACATAAGAGAAGGTGGGTGGAGAAGACATGGATTGGAGACGATGAGGAAGTCATGAGAGAGAGTGACGGTATTGAAGACATAAAAGAGGAGAGAGAGAGAGAGAGAGAGAGAGAGAGAGATGAAGGAAAGAGGGTGAGGAAAGCATGAAAAAGAGAATGAGGAAGAAAAAAACCGAAGAGGATGAGGAAGACATGAAGGAGAGAGGATGGAAAAGACAAAGCAGAGAGGATGTGGATGAACTGAGAGAGGGAGAGTGAGGAAGGCATGAAGGAGACAGAATGTGGAATAAGGGAGAGAGGGAGGGTGAGGAAGACATGGAGAGTGGATGAGGAACACATGAGGGAGGGAGGGTTAGGAAGACATGTAGGAGGGATGGTGAGAAGTATCTGAGAGTGACGTGGCCTCTCAGCCGTACCCGATGGCTGGTGTGGAGATAACAGGGCGATCTTATCTCCCACTTCGCCTGCTGTGATGGAGAGGAGGGGAAGGGGAAGAGTACAAGCAGGGGTAGGGAGAAGGAAGGATGAGGGAGGCGGGAGTGCAGGAGAGGAAAAGGGAAAGATGGATGTGGACAGGAGAGAGAGGAAGAGGTGAAAGGAAATTAATCAAGGAGTTAAAAGATTAAGGGACAAAGAAGAGGAGTGGATGTGTCTTGATTTTCACAATGTCATGAAGTACTGAGTAAAAGAACTGCTCTCGAATACTGTGCTTTTGGAGACAGGAACATTTCAACCACATTTGTATCCTATGGGAGAGAGGAGCTAAGAAAGGGGTGGGAGCTAGGCGACGGGAGGAAATGGAAGAGAAAGGCATACGGGAGCAAAAGTGAAAGAGGTGAGAAAGCAAGAGAATGGAAAAAGAGGGAGGGTCTAAGGATGGAGGGAATGGAGGATGGAAAGAAGGGGAAAGAAGTAGGACAAAGCTGGAAATGAAAGGAAGACCGAGGATAGTTAGAAACGAAGGTGGAACAAAAACGTTGGGAGCTTCAGATGTCAACGCAAAGGAGGATTTGGGAGAGATGAAGGAAAAGAAAAGAAAGAAGGAGGGCGGGATGAAGCAGAAAAACAGGAGGAGGAGGCAAAAGGAAAGAGGGGAAGGGAATGTGAGAGGAGAAATGCGAAAAGAGACATGGAAAATATTAAGAGGTTAGCAACCAAGGAGGAAGGTGGAAGAGAGGGAGAAGAAGGAGGGAAAGAGAGCAAGGCGGAAGGATAGAGAGGCTGAGACAAAGCTAAAGGGATAGATGAGGCAGAAGAAAAGGCGATGAGAAAGTAGGAAACAAGAGAAGTAAATGGGGGCAGTGAAAAACGTAAACAGTGAGAGAACAAGTGTATGCATGAACAGTGAAAACAGTGAAGACAAGGTTCAAGAAGGGAGGCAAAATATATTCAGTAATATGGCAAAGGGAAGACAGAAATAAAAGGACGGGAAACAGGAAAAATGCAGGGAGGAGGAAGGTGGAAGAGAACAGGGAAAAGACGGGAAGGAGGAGGGGGAAGAAGACATGGAGAAGGACGAACGCAAGGAGGACGAAAACAACGGGAAAGGAAGAAGAAGGAAAAGGTAGGGAGAAGATAGAAGGCAGATAGGAGGAGGAAGAACGTGAGAAGGAAAACGGCGGGGAGGAGGAAAAGGGCACGGGAGGAACAAAGCCAAGGAAATGGAAGAAGTAGGGGGAAGAAAAAAGAAGGGTGGAGGAGGAAGAAGGAAGTCACGAGAAAGGAAAGGGAGAAGAAAATAAAGGATCGATGGATGGATGGATGGATGGATGGATGGATGGATGGATGGATGAAAGGAAGGAAGGAGGGAAGGAACTAAGGAAGGATGGGAAAGAGGGCAAGAAAGAGTTAAAAATAAGACACCTGTTAAAAGGAAATTTTGGAAAACAGGATACGGTAGGCAGTAAGTAGTGAAGAAATAGGCAAATCTAAGAAAACAAGCAGGCGGAGGACAGACAGCAGACTTAAAAAAGCAAGAGTCATAAAACAGCAGGGAAAAAAAAAGGCACAAATCAAACAGAGAAGAAGCAAGAGAATAATATCGGGTATGTAAAAGGTTGTCCATATTTAGGCAATAAAGGAGGCAAGGTCGGAGGAGACAGAAGGGAAGAGATGTTTCAGGTAAGGGAAAGTCAGGATTCAGGTAAAGGTCAGGCAGTATTAAGGTAAAGGTAAGGCAGTACTAAGGTATGGGAGAGGCAAAAGTCAGGTAAGGGACGGGGTAGGACTTTGGTAAGGGATGAGGTAGGATCCAGGTAATGATGAGGCAGGGTTCAAGTATGGTAAGGATGTATTCAGGTAATGGCGAGGCATGGTTCAGGCAAGGATGAGGTAGGATTCAGATAAAGGTGAGGCAGGATTCAGGCAAGGATGAGGAAGTGATTAGGTAAAGGTAAGGAAGTATTAAAGTATGGATAAGGAAATGTTCAGGTACGAGTTAGGCGGGTTTCAAGTAAGAGAGGCAGGATTCAGGCAAGGGGTGAGACAAGTTTCCATGAGGGATGACGCTGGTTTCAGGTAAGGGGCGTGGCAGGACTAAAGAACGGTGTGGTAAAATTCAGGAAGGGATGTGGCTGGGCTTAGGCAATGGAAAGATATGATTAAGGCATGGAAGAGGCATAAATGAAGAAGCGAAGGGATAGGATTTAAAAAGGAATGGGATAGGAAGCAGGAAGAGTGAAGCAGAATACAGGTAAGGTGTCACCAGGAGTCAGGGATAAGGCTAGGCTAGGAGTGAGACAGGACTGAGGAAAACTGAGGCATGATTCAAGCAGGATTCAAGAAAGGAGAGAAACATAATTCAGGAAAAGAATAAGGCAATTTTAGAAAAAGGGTGAGGCTGAATTCAGGACAGAGTGAGGTATGATTAAAGAAAAGTGAGGCACGTTTTAGATAAAGACTGAGGCATGATTCAGCAAGAGTGCAGACTGATTCCTGAATGGGAGGTAGGAATCAAGAGTGACAGATTTTTCTGGTAAAGAATGACGCTGGAATCTATGCTGAAAATTCGGCAAAAATTCACGAAACAGATCATGCGCCAGTAGCAAGAATCTTCGAATGAGGTGAGGCAGAGGCGGATGAAGAAACAGGACAGAGGGTGCGGCAGGATGTGAAGGGATGCGAAGGAAGACGTGAATTAAAAAGAACTAGCACCAAGCCACAAAATGGCTATGTAGCACTAAAGTAGAAAGCAGCAGGAGAATAATAAGAAAAAACAATGGCAAGATCTGAATACAGAACCGAGGTCGATAGTTCCGCATTGATATAGTCTACGATGATACAGTTGGCGTCGAGATCCGGCGTTGACACTGCCGACATTGTCAGAATCGAAGGCTATGGAAGACCCTGTCTAAAGGTCAGTGGGATTCCCAGCCATCAACACCACCTCCTCCCTTTTGGTCACCTCTTACGTCACGCAGGGAATACGGGGGAAGTGTTCTACTTCCTTTGTACCCAGGGATCCCCCTACCCCAGAGGGTTGAAAAGATGTGAGGGAACGCGGATGTGAGACGAACCCGTCCATCACAGTCACTCGCTGTCAATTAGCGCCCTAGCATATACTAACGATCAGCTGCTATGGTGGGTTACGTTAGGTTAGGCTAGGTTAGTTTTGACTGGATTTGGTGAGGCTGGCTTGAGGTAGGTTGGGCTGGGTTAGATTAGTTTAACTTAAATCAGATAAGGTTAGATTAGCTTGTCTTACTATAGGTTTGGATAGGTTACACCAGGTCAAGTATATTAGATTAGGTTAAGTGCCGTACAGATACTGAGGTAATACATAGTTAGCTTCAGTAGAAATATCAATGTAGTTTGCCTTAGGTTAGGTCGGGCTAGGGCAGGTTATGTGAAATTTTGCTGGAGAACTTAAGAGTAAGTCAAGTTAAGCTAGAACAAGTATGATTAAGTTAGAATGCAGAGGATACTTACGCTGCGTGTTGCTTTGACGGGACACGGTAAGGGTAGATTAAGAAATTATTTACGGACAAAATGTTCTCGTAAAGCTTTCCATAATTTTTTACTTATTGGACATTAGCCTATATCAAAACACTTTCAAGATTCTTACAAATACTTTTTCTTTTTTGACTTGGCTATAAATTGTATTTTTAAAATCTCTTACAAAGTAGTTCAGGCAGTCGAACCAAAACACTACAACCAGATTATGTATCGCTAATACTGATAAAGTGAAAAAAGCTTAACAGGACTAATAATAAAGTTTCATTTTTTAAGAGCATATCTGGAAAAATGCAAGATTACAAAAAAGTAATCTCGGAGTAATATTTTTAGATGAGTTTCGCACATATATACCGGTATTTTTCTTCTCATATATATTCTTTATTTTTAGGTAATTACGTTTATATTATTATTGCAATAACAGGATTATATGAACATAAAGCAGGATGTGTATGAGGTGGTTAATTGCGCAAAACAATTATGGTGTAATTACTCGGCCTTTACATGAAGTTAATTGCTTACCATGACTCCTGACTTAACCCCCCACCATCTCTCTCTCTCTCTTATATATATATATATATATATATATATATATATATATATATATATATGCATTAGTTATTTTGTTTCTTTTTACTCACTTCTTGTTTTTGTAGTCATTCCATATCCTTGTAAGGGACATTTTTCACCATTTCTTGTATGGGCAGGAGAATGCAAGGAGGGAGAGTGGGAGGACTGTGAGAGGTAAATTATGGTAAATCTATGGTAACAAAAGAGAATGGGATGTAAGCGAGGAAAAGGAGTGACAAAGAACAGGGAATGGGATGCATGATTGGACGAGTAATGAGCCAGAGAGAAGGATCGGTTAATGGGTCGGGAGGGGGAAACTGTGAGAAAGCAGAGGGAACTGATGGAGAATAGGAAATAAAGGGGAAGAGGAGAAAAGAATAGTGAGGAGCAAGGAGGAGGGGGAAAGGAGAGTGAGAGGGAAATGGGATAAGAGGTGGGAGACGATGGTGGCAGGGTTGAGAGTACTAAGAGAATGGAAATGGAGATGGAGAGCAAACGAATGGGATAACACAGTGCAGGGCGGGGAGAAAGGGGGATGGGAGGAAGGGTTACTAGGGTGAATGGAGGGATTAGAAAGAGTGAAACTATAGGGAGAAAGAATATAGTGGGGAAAGAACAGTGAGAAGGGAGAGAATGGAGAGGTGAAGGGGAAGAATGAGCCTGGAAGAAGAGAGATACGTGAGGATTGGAGAGTGAGGTGGGTGGAGGAGGAATCTGGGAAGATTATAGGACAAATGGTGAAACTAGAAAGGGAATGGGGAGAATAAAAAGGGGAAAGCCTAATGGGAATGAAGAGGGGGAATGGGGAAAGAGAATGGGAAGTGGGAGTAAGGAGGAGGGAGAAGAAGTGCAGAGAGATAGTGAAAGGTGTGACAGTTTGACATATGAAGGAGATAAGGGAAGACGGATGAGAGAAGTGAAAGGGGAAGGGGGGGGGGAATGAGAAGGGAGGGGGCATACATGTTGCATACTGGGACAAGAGGGGCAGTTGGAAGAAGGGAGTTCTAGGGGAGCTGGAAGGGGAAGGACGAGTGGGAGATGAATGGGTAAGGGGCGAGGGGATAGAGGCTGAAAGGTGAGATGGGGTACAGAGAGGGAATGGGAGAGGAGGAAATGAGAGATGATGCACTGGGAGAGAAGGCTGCAGTGAATGGGATAGTGATGGGGAGGGGAGATAATAAAAGATGAATTCTAAGATGGAAGGAGAAAGTGAGAAGTAAGGAGCAGACAAAGAGGAAGGGGTGAGGGAAGAGGGAAGGGGACAGAAGGAAGGGAAATGCTCGATGTGAAGAAGGGGACAGAGGGGAAAGGGCGTAGGGAGTGCAGATGGATGGGGAAGGTGATAAAGGATTAACTATGAGATGGGATAACAAAAAGTGAGGGGCAGAGAGGCTGAGAGAATCCGATAAACAGCGAACAGTGAGGGGGAGGATGAAAATGAGGAGTGATAGTGAGGGGGTGTTAAACTGGGAAAGGGTAGGGTGAAAATGAGAGGAGGAGAGGGAGGAGTAGAGAACAAGGAGTGAGACAGGATAGGAGAGCGAGAGAGTGGAGAGTGTGGGGGAGGAGGGAGTGTGGAAAGAAGGAGGTTGTGGGTAAGTGTGGGTAGAGGGTGAGCAAGTGTAACAGTGTATTCGTGACCAGGAGCAGGACCCGATTACTGTCTGATCACACACCCTGGCTGACTTACTGACTTGATGCCCACGGTACTCGAAGTGGGGGAGGAGGAGAGGAGAAGGAGAGAGGAGAGGCGGGGAGCAGAGAAAGAGGAGGGTGGGAAGAGGAGGGAATGAGGGGGAGAGGGTGGCATGGCGAACGATGAAGGAATGATTGGTGGATGGAGAGAAGAAGAGGGAAGATAAAGTGTGGAGGATGGGGATTGTGGGAGAGAGAGAGAGAGAGAGAGAGAGAGAGAGAAGGAGGCATGAGAAGGGAGATGGAGGACGGGAGAAGAGAGGGAGGCATGAGAAGGCGGATGGAGGGACGGGGAGGAGAGGGAAGAGAGGAGAAAGATGAAAGAGTTATTGGTGGAGAGAGAGAGAGAGAGAGAGAGAGAGAGAGACAGACAGACAGACAGACAGAGACAGACAGAGACAGAAAAACAGACAGACAGACAGACAGACAGAGCGCATGGAAGTCATTACTTTTAATCAACTGTGACAAATCCCTGACCGCACGAGATAAATATAATCTGTGCTATGTATATTCATGCTCCCTACAGCAAATCACTCCTGGAAATTCCTTACGTATCAGGCACTGTTTTCCGGCGACTTAGCCTTAAATGTGAAACGACTTAGCCTTAAATGTATTTCACAAATTTAATGATTTTTGCAACCTTTTTTTGGAATAATAACATACCTTTTCACATAATATTCTTGTCAAAATTATTACTTTTTGCCTTTAATGTAACATACACTGACCTAATCAGTCTAAACTAACCACACCCGAACTTGTTCCTTCTTTCCATACACTCTATTAACCTCACTCGACTTGTTCCTTCTCTCCATACACTCTTTTCCTCCTCTCCCGTCTTCATTCCTTCTCCCTTTCCCTCCAATTTCTTCTTCACCTTCCTTCTCGCGCCTCTCGTATCTTCTTTTCTCTCATCGTTTCCTTCCTCCATTTCCATCTCCACTCTATTTCTTCTCTTCTCTCCTACTCTCCTGCTTCATCTCATTTTCTTTCCTCCCACTCCGCTTTTTTCCCCTCCATTTCTTCTCCCTTTGACACTCTTTGTCTTCTCGCTTTTCCTACCCTCATCTTTTCTTTTCTCCCCTCCACTTCCTGTTCCTGTTATCCTTCATTCACCTCCCGTCTTCTCATCTCTCCTCCGCTCCCTTCTCCTTCCTTCTTTATTATCTTTCCTATCCACTCCTCTTCTTTCGATTTTCATTCCTCCACTCCTCTTCGCCTCTTCTCGCATCTTCTCCATTCTAGCATTACTTACCTATGTTGCCCTATAATCTCTCTCTCTCTCTCTCTCTCCTTTCCACATGATATATTCTGACTAATATCAAGCAATTTTGTTCAGCTGATAAACGTCCTAATTATCAAAGCAAACTTCATGACTGGTGAAAACATGACTGTGCCTAAAGTCCTCTCAGCAAGTCAGAGGAATTGTGTACTGTATATATACGTCATAAATATTGGAATGGCCTACAGTAAAACATATTTATGGGTGTACTAAACAATGGGCGAATTTGCAGCTGTGGTGGTGGTATTTCCTATATGCCACCTAGCTATGTATATTATCGTTTTTCTTTTTTCCATATTATAATGGCTTGTTTTGATTTACGAGCAGTATTGTTATTGTAATTGGTTTATGTATGTGTATAGCTATTCTTTCATTCAGTTTTTAATTTATTATCACTGAATCATCCCACTGTCATTTCCGCCTGGATAATTGTATGTGTACGTTCTGTTTTCATTTCTCTCTCTCTCTCTCTCTCTCTCTCTCTCTCTCTCAATATATTACTAGTTGTGATGTGATGGCGCTGTTTGCAGGTAAAGACTGAAGAAGGGAGGTGAAACTACTGTAGGAGGAAGGCGAGATGGTGAGGAGTGAGAGAAGAAAAGAGTAAGAGGGGAAAGAGGAGGAACAAATTTAGATGAAAATGATACGGAGGATATAAGACAGAAACCAGGAGAGAGAGGGGTGGGGAGGGGGAGTACAGAGGGGCACAAAGGAAAGTAAACAACAACAGACCTGTTGGTCCTTTCGTGGTTGTTTAGTATTGGGAAGGTTATAACTAGCAAACCTAATCTATCAGCTAAAGACAAGGATAGAAAAGCAGAAAAAGTAGAGGAAGGGAGGAACGAACAGAGGAAAAGTAAGACGCAAAAGAGAAAAAGGGGGAGAGGAAAGAAGCGAGGGAAACATTGAGCAAAAATTTAAATAAGTTATGAGGAGGGAGAAGACAGATAAAAAGATCAGAAATGAGAGCTAGGAGGAGAGGACAGACAAGGGGATACGAGAGAGAATATATGACAGGAGAGGAAAGGGAGGGGGAGTAGAAGGAAATTGGGTTAAGACTGACGGGAGGTGGGGATATGACGGCAGGTTAAGAAAGACTGAGGAGGGAAAACAGAATGGGAAAAATGGAAAGAAAAATTGTAACGAACGCCATTCACACTGTATTTTGGATAATGTCGCGCGATTTTTTTCGGGTACGGAATAACCTTCTCCTTTCAGGATATACGAAGATACACCCAAACCTGGTGAGTGTTTGCTGAGGACCTGTTTCATCTATGATACTCGTGTGTCGATGTGGGAAAACAAGCCTACTAAAATTTGGTGAACTTAAAACATCCAACATTCCTGTGACTAAAGTATGAAAATTTTAGGCAGTTTACTGCACTGCTGGATGACTTAATGACAAACTCGCAATAATCAAGGCTACTCTTTCCTAATTAATAATACAGTACTGGTAAAAAAAATAATAACAGGAGGAGATTGTCTGGCGTAAAGGCTCATTGATTCTCAGCAATAAAAAATTGGAACTTTATAAATTTTCATCTCTGTAAATCCAACTATTCTCAATAATAAATAAACAAAAAAACAGGTAAATAAACAAACAAGAAAGTTAACTCCATAAATTCTCAAGTCAATAAAACATGCAGAAAACAAAATAAGGTGCAACACCATCAATTTCCCCTCAATCGATGGAGAGGGGAAGTAGTGTCAATCAACCAGAAAGAGGAATCGCAACGTGAGGAAAAAGGACATCTTCCATATGAAGGGATTATAATAAGGCCAAAATTTATTCACGAAAGAACTAAAAGGAAAGGGCAATAAGGAATGATTTGGCGGTCCGAGAAGTAATTACGTGAGGAGAGAGAGAGAGAGAGAGAGAGAGAGAGAGAGAGAGAGAGAGAGAGAGAGAGAGAGAGAGAGAGAGAGAGAGAGAGAGAGATGCAATGGGTGGAGCATAATAACAAGTACTGCAAAAAGTACAGCCGGAGGGAAGGCAACAACTTCAGAAAATCAATCTTTAAACCTTTCAGTACCATGACGTCACATCTTACTTGTTTCTTGCTACCTCCTGATGATTTCACTCTCTCTCTCTCTCTCTCTCGTTCTGTGTGTGTGTGTGTGTGTGTGTGTGTGTGTGTGTGTGTGTGTGTGTGTGTGTGTGTGTGTGTGTGTGTGTGTGTGTGTGTGTGTGTGTGTGTGTGTGTGTGTGTGTGTGTGTGCCACGACAACATTAACCCCATAGGACTTCGAGATAACATCGACTATCGCGGCTACTGAATTAGAGGTGCATTGGGACTTTAAAAAAATAAGTTTCCCTTAACCCCTTCAGTACCATGCTGTCATTTCCTGGTTGCCCTTAAAATGTGCAGATATTTTTACTCAACAAACTGTATTAGAAACATTGCAAATTAAAAAAAAAAATTAGGAAAACCCCTATTAACCTTTTCCCTAGTACAGTCTATCCTAAGCAGAATAATATTGTCTAGTGTCAGCAAGAATAGGCTATACTAGAAAAAGACAATGATCCTCGTGTACTTAGGAGCCATTAACCCACTGAAGGATATGAAGATGAGGTGTACAGAAATTGGCCTTATAATTTTCTGTCACAATAATTTTTCTTGAGAGAGAGAGAGTCATTGCACTTTACAATATGGGGATGTTGTGGTGTACAGAAAATGGGCATATAATGAGGAGCCACGTTTCCCATTTTCTGAGAGGCGATAATACGTCAGTGAGACAAATGGAGGGGACCCTATCAGCGCCATCGACCATTTCTCTTCCGCCTTAATTAATTTCTCAAGCAAGGGGGCGTGTTACTTTCTCTCTCTCTCTCTCTCTCATTGGTATTCCTTTAATGTCTGGTCACTAGTCTACCCAGTTCTTTTTAGCAATCTTATTTCTTCCTCTCTCTCATTGTCACTCCGTTTTGCTCTACTTTTTAGCCTTCCTCTCTCTCTCTCTTTCATGGGTATACCTTTTAGATCTGGTTACTGGTCTACCCAGTTCCCTTTCGCAAACTTATTCTTCCTCTTTCTCATCGTCATTTCGTTTTGTTCTACTTCCCAGCCTCTCTCTCTCTCTCTCTGCTATTCTCCAACTGTGTGTGTGTGTGTGTGTGTGTGTGTGTGTGTGTGTGTGTGTGTGTGTGTGTGTGTGTGTGTGTGTGTGTGTGTGTGTGTGTGTGTGTGTGTGTGTGTGTGTGTGTGTGTGTGTGTGTGTGTGTGTGAGAGAGAGAGAGAGAGAGAGTTGCCTGGAACCAATACATCACCTCTGCCCCGATACCATCACCTCACCACTTAACACTCCGCCTTGCCTACCCTTCATGAATATACCACGCACACACTCATCTGGGCAGGGGAGAGGAGGAGAGAGGGAATGAAGGGGTGAGGAGTGTGAGGGGGTGAGGGGTAAGAGGAAAGAGAGGGGAAGAAGGAAGGGTGCGGGGTAGGAGGAGGAACAGGGATAGGAGGAAGTGAAGGGTAGGGTGAAGGGTGAGCAGTAAGGACAGGAGGAGGTGAGGGATAGAAGGAGGTGAGGGGTAGGAGGAGGGGTAAGGGGTATGAGGAGGGGTAAGGGGTTGGAGGATAGGTAAGGGGTAGGAGTAGGGGTGAGGGGTAGGAGCGGAATCAGATAAAACCTGTTTAAATTGACTGTGACTACGATCTTTGAAATATTTTTCTTATAACAAGACTACCCATCATCTGTGAGCCAGGTAGAGTAATAACACTGTTATTATATATCCATCCTGGATGACTCCCGATGCCGGGTGAGTGACATGTGAAGTTGAGACTTTAAACAACTTTTATTGATAACTAGTCCCCCTACAATCAATACTTTCTGAGATTGAATTTTCAACACAGACAGACAGACACAGATACATTTCGTACAAAAACAATAACCATCGACTTCGTCTACCTGTGACTCTAAACAACTTTTATTAATAACTTTTCCTCTACAATCAACACTTTCTGAGATATGAGTTTTCGACCCAGACTGACACACACAGATAGGTTTCGTACAAGAATAATGACCACAGACTTCGTCTACCTGGCTCAAAAAAAAGTTTATTTCGTGTTTGATCCACAGTTCCTCCACCCACTTCGGTTAAGATCGTATGAACAACAAACTATTTTGTTAACAAACACATACGGTCAAACTTTGAAATTTTCTAACATTAAACTTAGATTTTTTCAAAACTGGATCATTTTATTTTTGACCTACCCTGAAGCTTTCCCCGAACTATAATCTCAACTGGATAAAAAAAGCTTGGTCTGATTTTGTTGGGTTTAACCTTGATCTCACCTTGTGTCCTTGGCCTCTGACCGACTATTCCAGTACATATTTTTTTCTTTTATTTGGTGACCCTTAAATCTTCCATCAAGTTTGGTTATAATCAAATAAAAACTATTTGTGTTATATTGATATTACACACACACACACACACACACACACACACACACACACACACACACACTCGCACAGAAACCCCCTAACAAAACATCCGCTGTCTCTTCGCAAGCGGATAGGAAATGTGAAGGAAGAAAGCGGTGGAATAAAAGGCGATTAAAAAAAAATGGAGAGAAGATACCAGAGAAGAATAAAGAGGAAAATGGAAGATAATTACAGGGTTATGGATGGAAAGTGGGAAACTGAGAGAGAGAGAGAGAGAGAGAGAGAGAGAGAGAGACAGACAGACAGACAGAGAGAGACAGAGACAGAGACAGAGAAAGACAGAGACAGACAGACAGACAGACGGACGGACAGACGGACGGACACAGACAGACGGACGGACAGACGGACGGACACAGACAGACAGATATATAAACAGGTAAACAGATATATTTACATATACAGTATATATAAAATAATAATTTTTATAATATTATATTTATATATATATATATATATATATATATATATATATATATATATACAGAGAGAGAGAGAGAGAGAGAGAGAGACAGACAGACAGACAGACAAATACCTAGCTGCCCAATCTGATAATCGCGTTGCTATGCTATCATCGTTACCCTCCTCTCTCTCTCTCTCTCTCTCTCTCTTTCTTATTCATGTGGGGTAACAAACACAGGATAAGGATGTGAAAAGCGAAGAGAGAAACGGAGAGGCAATCTAATGAAAGCAGGATAAGTAAAAGGAGAAGGAGAGAGGTAAGAGAATAAAATGGGAATTGGAGGAGAAGAACGAAGAGGACGAAAAGAATAAAAAAATAAAAATAAATAAAAAAATGGAGGCGATATTTAGGAAAGGGAGGACAGGGGGGGAAGAAGGGGGGGTGAGAGAAGAGGAGGGAGGAAGGAAAGTACGATAGGAAAAGAAGCAAAAGAAGAGACAAAGGGGAAACATAATTAAGGCGCGGGAGACGGAAGAACAACAGGAGGGGAAGGGAGATACGGTGAAAGAGATAGTTAAAGAAAAGAGAGAGAGAGAGAGAGAGAGAGAGAGAGAGAGAGAGAGAGAGACTAGGCATGAGATATTAGAAAGAAGGAGGGGGACTGAAGGAAGTGAACTAATATTAGCAATACCAACAGGAGAAGAAAGAGGAGAGAGAGGGAGGAGAAGAAGAAGGATGAAAATATGTTGGACGAAGAGATGTAGGAAGAGGGGGAAAAAAAAGGGAGAAAGAGAAAGATGACAAAGAAGGAGAAGGTACAGGCTGAGGGAATATGGTAAAAGAAGAAGAAACAAACACAAAGACACAGTCGAAGAAGGAGGAGGAGGAGGAGGAAAACTGGGATAGGGATAGGATGAGATGAAGGAGGATCCAGGAAAAGAATGAAGGGGAGAGAGAGAGAGAGAGAGAGAGAGAGAGAGAGAGAAATTAAAAAATGACTTTGGGAAAAAGTTTGAAAAGGGTAGCATGGATATTCACGTGTGTTAACTTATGTACCGTAATAAATATACGGCGCAAATGAAACGACCTTAAAAATAAAAATAAAAAAGTGACGAAAGAAAATGGTAGAGTGGCGGTGAATTTGATCGGGTTGATTGGTACAAAAGTGTCATAAAGAAGAAATGCAATGTCCGAGAGAACAACAATGGCTAAAGTGAAGAAAGCCGTGAAAAGGTTGAATGAATGGGAAGCTTGCAGGTGTGTATGAGGTACAATATATGCAGAAATGATAAGTGTCCAATACGATTTGCTCTTAGGTGACAACTGAGCCACTCCCTTAACTTGAATTATTTGTTATGTCTGCACTAAATTCAGTGAGTCTTGGGTAAGGTATGAGATTAACTGTCAAATCAATATGCCTATCTGTCCACACAAGGTCATCAAATGAGCTAAGAGGCGTGAGGCATTTTGTCAGGTTAGAACAAGTGCGCTGAAATAGAGAGTGCGCAATGAGTTGTCTGTAGAAAATAAGGAAATAAGTAAAAAAGCTTGGATAAAAAGGAGTTATATAAATGGAATGAAAGAAAAAATTTCTCGCTGTTGCCAATAAACTGTCCTATATGATTTTCCTAATGTCAAGAAATGCGGTACCTTAGACGAGAAGTGCTGGTACCCAAGTAGATGGCGTGGCGAGTGAGGGATAGCACACACTGAAAACAGTGTTCTCTAGAAGTCCCACCAGTTTCTTTTTTTTTTTTTTTTTTTTTTTTTAACAAACAGAGCGTATTTGTTCAGGAAAAAAAGTGTTAGTGCAATGAATCCTTTCACTCCTGGGATCTCCTTCCGATGAAAGATGCCGTTTGGTGTTGGTTTAAAAAAATATAATCAAGTGTCCATACCTAGAACGGGGTAATCAAGACTCCTTTTTTACCCACTGACTGTCAAACGTCCTAAACTGTACAGTATGCTATGGTTATAGCCAACCAACGTCTATTCAAAGCTACGATAGTTATAATCTCTTCATCCAAAAGGGTGCTTTTATATTTTCCTCTCACTACCAACAGACGATATTATGAAACAAAGAAGAGACTCGGGCGATAAAGGTTTCAGGTTGAACCCAAACTTAATAAAGTCACCTGGAGATATCAGAAATAGTTTTTAAAATGTCTTAGGGGTGAAGGAGTTATATGAAAATTATATACCATTACATGTTGTCCACGGGAGAAAAAGAGACAGGATGAGAGTGAGAGATATGATGGCAGACACAACCCTAATTGCGGGTAAATGAAAGGGCAGAGGGATACAATTAAGAAAAGAGTGAAAAGTACAGGCTCGGTTTGTGAAATGTGAGAGGTGAGGTGAATTACGGTACTGCCCCAGCCCATGCTCTTCCTTTAGTCTTGTATTTTGCTTCTTAATTATTGTAATGCCCTTACCTATTTTCTTCTGTTACTGATAAATTTTATTCCCTTTACTATTGCAATCTTTCTCGTTCAGCCGCATTTCTTTTCGCTGCCATTATTTTTTTTTCCCTTGTTTTTAAGCCCTCATAAGGTCCTCTGATTCATTCTCAACAAAATAAAGTAGTCTAGTGTTACCTGCAATGGTTTACTAGAGTTGTACCGACAGTGAGCGCATGAATGGTGACAAGTAAAGTGCTTAGGCTCCCATGATTCACTCTATCTATTTATCTCCCTACCTACCAATCTATCTATCTATTACCAGACACCCTAACTCTGTAAGGGGTGGCCGTTTGTCTTTGAGTTAGTTGTTTTGCGGGAAGGGACACTAACCTTCCGCCAACTCACATGTTGACACGTAGGGAACACGTATGGGTTGGTTACATGATTACCATCCAGCGTTGTAAATGGTTTCCTTACGTACAGAAAACCATTTGGCTTGTCGCTCAATGTAAAGCCACTGAAAATGAAAGAAGGGTAATAAAAAGTGACAGGACAGATGGGAGAAATAGGAAGACAGGAGTGCAGAATGATAAAGGTGAAGGAAGAAGTTGGCAACACTATTAGTGAGTGAACGATGGTCGCCACCGGTTGGAAAATTTTCTAAGTTACAGAAAGGTGTATGTTGGTTGTAAGAATAATGCAAATGCCAACGTCATCCTGCTCGGAGAATTAAGTTGATATATTCTTCTGGTGTTAATATTCAGCTGGATAAATTTCCATAACCCGGTCAACGAGTCTTCATCAACTGTGAAGTTTTCAACGGATGAACCATGACTACAAGCCGTGTGATTATTGATGATTAGATTGGCAAGGCCTCACCTGGTTCTGGCACGGTCTGAAGACGTTGTAAAGGAATAATTTGTTTCCAAATATTATATATATTACTAGTATAGCCTGGAGTTCCCCCTCAGGGAGTAACAAGGAATTTGCTGTTGCTCTTAGCATGTGCACAGGTTAATAAAAACTAGCATATCAAATCTGAAGTTTCTTAATACCCATAGTATCATTCGTAACTCCTCCACTACGAGAAACCACTCCTAAGCTGAATAACGTTGTATGGTGGAAGCAATAATAATAATAATAATAATAATAATAATAACAATAATAATAATAATAATAAATAATAATAATAATAATTATAATAATGATAAGAGCAATAATAATAATAATTATAATAATAATAGGAGCAATAATAATAACATTAATAATAATAATAATAATAATCCATCCATCATCCAATCATACGTTGCCCCATGAGGAGCGTAGGAGCCCGGGGCTAGGCAGTTGGTCCTGACATTTAAGATGAGGGTGAATAATAATGATAATAATAACAACAACAACAACAGTAACATTCTACAAAAGAAAACAGTTCAACCGTACTCCTCAACTTCAAGTTTACAGTGTCTTATTTATTACTTTCTTATTTATACAGAATCCTTAGATGTTGCTTTCTGAATATATTATAGTCAAGGACAAATGTTCATCTCATATTTTACCTCCTGTGCTTTTTACTTTCCTGTAGTGGCTAATGTCGCTAAATTGGGAAAGACTTATTCATATTTTTCTGCCCGTATATGATTCTCTTTGGTATGATGCGTCAGGGAGGAATGTGACACACATACCCGACATGTGAAGCAGACGCAGCGGAATAATAGGCAAAGTTTCATCACTGGCTGTACTTCAGTACCAGGGATTCACAGATTCGGGGAAATTCTCTCCTGGGGAGAAGTTTGGACATTCTTTGGTGGGGGTTGTGGGGTGGAAGGATAATCAAATAAGGCCAAAATGGACAAAGTAGCTTTTGATTTGTTGCTGATTATAGATACGATGTATTTTATGGTCAAATGTTTTATGGCTTTTAATTATGCTTTTTAAATGTAAGGTCACCATTCTGATCATGCTACAAAACAGCGCAAAATCTCTCAAATAATCCCAAAGTTTTGTAAAACATTCATCCTACCGGTAGATGTCTTGCTGCTGCATGTTAAAGAGTACCACTAAATGGAGAAGAACAACTGTAGAATCCAGAGATATTTATAACAATTTCGAGGGGTGAGGGGAATTCCCTTTACGAGGAGTAGGAGGAGGAGAATCAAAAGTTCTGCCAAAAGCTGGGGATGACCAGGAAAAGAGTGGAAACTTCTGTTCTGTATAGTATAAGCATCTCTCTCTCTCTCTCTCTATCTCTCTCTCTCTGTTTGTTTGTTTATGTGTGTGTGTGTGTGTGTGTGTGTGTGTAAACTTGCAAGTCATCTTGTTAGTGGAGTCTGGTGGCTTTGTGGGTAGGTTGGTGGGTGGATGGGTGAGGTGGGCAGGATGACTGTGGTTGGCCAGGCTGGCTGAGTGTGTGGGTGGGCTGGGTTGGGGTGAGTGAATGGAGTGGGGTGAGTGAGTGGGGTGGGGTGGGGGTGGGTGGTTTGAGGAGTAGAGTGGGTGGGTGGGTGGGAAGGATGAGTAGGCAGCTGGGTGGCCAAGATGGCGAGAGTGGGTGGGTGGACGCGGTGAGGTGAGGGGATGAAGAGAGGGGTGAGGTGATTGGGTAGGGTGGGATGCGGTAGAGTGGGGCGTGCGGGTTGGGCGGGATCGGTGGGTGGGTAATCAGGGTAGGTGGTTGGAGGGGGTGGGTAGATGGGAAGTTGTGTGGGTGGGTAGATGAGTGGGTAGTGGAAGAATAAGTCCATCGAGTAAATAGGTCCATTGTAGAAGAAGGTCCATATGTGACTAGAGGTCCATGGGAATAATATGTCCTTGGGGAGATGGACCCAAGTACGAGCACAGGTACACAATGGGTAAAAATATATCCATACGGGAAATAGTCATGTGGAAGAAGAGAGATTTATTTGTGTACTGAGTTTTACCCCACGAGGCGATATTGGTCCATGAGTGAAATTATGGTCATGGGGAAAATAGGAACTGAGGAAACGACGTCTATAGAAAAACAAATTCAAGGGGGAAAAGGCCCATGGACAGAATATACTTGGAGGGAGAGATAATAGGTGCATAATGGAAAACAGGACCATGGGGAAATAGGCCTATGGGGAAAAGAGATCCATGGGAAGAATAGGACCATGGTGAAAAAAGCAGGCCCGAATATACGACCAATTATGTCCATGAGCAAAATTAGGTCCATGGGGAAAATAGGTCCATGAGGTAAAAATAAATCCACGGGAGAAAATACGCCCATAGCAGAAAATCAATCAATGCGGGACTCGGTCTCTCTCAAGAAAAACAGGTGGGTGTGGGTTGATACCTAGGGGGTGTTACAGGAGTCAGGTGTGTATGCTGTTTCTTTCATTCTCATTCTGCACTCCTTTCTATGCTTCACTTCCTACTTCTCCTCTCGCATTTCTGTTCCACTCTCAACAGTTAATTTTCTTCTATTTTCTCTTCAACCCCTCCTCTCTCTCCTGATTTCTTCCTCTCACCTATTTTTTCCATCTCCCTACCTCTTATTTCTCTCCCTCGCCCTCCCTGTCTTCCAATTATCCTCTCTTCCTCTCTCCCACTCTCCCATCTGATTACCTCTCCCAAGTGCTTACCTCTCCGCATCTCTCTCGTTTTCTCCTACGCTCTCTCCCATACTCTTCTGCGATTTCTTCCACCCTGTCTGTCTGTCTGTCTGTCTGTCTCTCTCTCTCTCTCTCTCTCTCTCTCTCTCTCTCCCATATCTTTGTCTCTCTCTCTCTCTCTCTCTCTCTCTCTCTCTCTCTCTCTCTCTCTCTCTCTCATATCTTTGTTCTGTCCTTTCCCCTCGTGCTCCTTCCCAAATTTTTCCATTTCTTATTTTCTCCCTACTTCCTGTTTTCCCCTCTCCCTCCTGCATTCTTCCATCCCTCCTCCTTCCTCCTCCCTCTCCCAGTCTCATCACTCCCTCCCTCTCTTCCTTCCCTATTATCCCTACCCTCAGCCCTGTGTTCCCTCATATCATCTCCCGTGCCTAATACATACTTTTACCCCTCCCTAATCTCCCCCTTCCCCTCTTACCTCTCTTCTTCCCTCTCCTCCCTCCCTCTCCTATTCTCCCATCCCTCCGACCCCCACTACCCCCTCTCAAACTCTCCCCCACCTTGACCTAGCTCCCCCCTTAAGTAAAAACCTCACCACCCCACCCCGACCTCACACCGCCCCCAGCCAAGTCGAGTCAAGAGAGTGCCGCCCCACAGAATAGGAGCAGTGAGCCTTATAGTGCTTGTGCTTGGTGAGCCAAAGGTTACATAGAGGAAGCAAAAAATTGGGGGAAGAGAGAGAGGAGGAGGAGGAGAAGGGGAAGAAGGAATGCATGATAGGTGAAGGGAAGGAGAGGGTGGAAGCAAGGATGTGGGGAAGGCAATGGAAGAGAAGAGCGGCTAAGAATAGTGGAAATGATATTAATGGATAAGAGATACGTAGTAATGGGAGAGTAGAGAGAGAGAGTAGAGACGGAGATTGGGAAAAAGAAATTAAGGAGGAGAAGGGGAAGAATGAATGCATTGTGGATAAAAGGCAAAAGGAGTGGGTGGAAAGAGAGGATGTGGAGGAGAGAATATGGAAGGCGAGATAGGAAAGAGAGGAATGAAGGGAAGATAAAAACAAAACAACGGGAAGGAGAAGGGGAAGAAAGAATGCATGATATCTGAAGGGGAAAGACAGTGGAAAGCGAAGGATGCAGAGTAAGGAGGAGAAGAGGACAGTGGATAAAACGAATGTGTTGAAGAGAGAAGAGAAGGAGACTGGAAGAACAATATGGAGGAGGCAGAAGGGGAAGGAAGAATTCATGATGGAGAAATGAAAGAGGAATGAGTTGAAAACGAGGATGTGGAGAAGAAAACAGTGAAGGACAGGCAAGGCAGTAGAAGAGAGGAAATGAGAGGATAAAAATAAACCAGGGGGGAAGGAGAAGGGGAAGAAAGAATGCATGATGATTGAAGGGGAGAAAGAGAGGGTGGAAAGCGTGGACGTGGAGTAGGGAAGTGGGAGGTCAGTGGATAAGAGAGAGATGGAAAGAGTAGAGAATATGGGGGGTGAAGAAGAGGGGGGGGGGAGAAGAAGGCGAAGAAGAAATGCATGACGGTAAAAGGGGAAAGGAATGGGGGGAAAGTAAAGGGTGTGGAGATGAAAACAAAGGAGAGGCAGAGGAGATGAAAAGAGTAAAGGAGAAATGATAAAATATTAAAGAGGAAAAAGGGAAGAAGGAATGCATGATGGATAAAAGGGAGAGGGAGTGGGCGGAAAGCAGAGGGTGTGAAGAAGAGAACAGGGAAGGAGAAATAATGGAGAGGAGAAGAGGAATGAGAGATGATAAAATACTAAGGTGAGAAGAGGGAAAAGGAATGCAAAATCGATTAAAGGAAGGAGTAAATGGAAACTAGAGAGTGTGAACGAAAGAAGAGAGAAAGGGAGACTGAGAAAAGAGGAAATGAGAGGATAAAATATTTGTGCGTAGAAAAGGAGGAAGAAGGAATGCATGATGGGCAAAGGGAAAAGGAGTGATTGGAAAGCAGTGGGTGTGGAGAAAAGAACAGTGAAGATACGGGGGGAGAAGAGGAAAGGAAAGGAGAGAGAGAGAGAGAGAAAAAAAAGTAATTGAGGACAGGAGAATGGGAAGAAGGAATGTTTGATTGCTAGAGAGAAGAAGGAGTAAATGAGGAGGAGACGTGGAAAAGGGGTGAGAAGAGAACAGCGAAGGAGAGACAGGGGAATGGGCAAGAGAACAGGAGAGAGGATGAAATGTCAGGTGGGAGAAGAAAGAAAGAAAAAATATGCAGAGGACAGAAGGGAGAAGGATTGGGTCAAAAGAAAGGTTGTGGATCAGAAAAAGGAAGAGGAGAGTGCATGACAGTAGAGAGACGACAGAAGAAAGGAACAGGGAGAGAGAGTTAAAAAATAAAGGAAAGAGAAGAGAAAAGATTAATGCCTGATGAAGAGAGGAGTAAGAGAGTCTGTAGAAAGATATAGTGGAAGAGTGTCGAAGAGAAGGAAGAAGAGAAAGTGTTGAAGAGGGGAGGGAATGAAAAGTGGAAAACAGGTGAGGGCAAGAAATGGGAAAAATAATAGGAGAGAAGGGGAAGAGGGAAGTCGGATGGAAAGCAGAAAGGCGTGGATGAAAAAGACTTGAGACAGAGTATGAAGCGGAGGAGAGGGATGAAATGGGCGTGGAGTAGAATAGGGTAAAAAAAAAAATAAGAGAAGGAGGTGCCTAGCTGATAAAGGAAGAAGGAATGGGTGGAAAGGACGAGTATAGAGAAGGTGTGTACAAAGGAGAAAAGACAGTCGAAAAGAGGGGTCGGGGGGATTGGGTTGAGAAAAAAGGATAGAGTATGGAAGGGAAAAAAAAAAATACACAAGAGGGACACAGACAATGGAAATGAGAGGGAGGGAGGGTGTGGAAAGAAGAGAATGGAAAGACAGCTCAGAATGGAAGAAAGATCTAAGTGAAGAAGAGTTAAAAAAAAAAAAAGGAGGGTGTGGAAACGAGATATCTTGGATAAAGAGAGATGGTACAAGATACAGAAAAGTGCAAAGAGGAGGTGAGGGAGGAAAGTGGAGAGGGACACAGAGTGTGGACAGAAGGAAATGTTAGGAGAAAGAGGAAAACGTTGTTGGACGAAAATCTTGACGAAAATGAAGAGAAAAAAGTTGATTAAGCATGTCAAAAATGTTTAGAGTGGAAGGGAAAACAGACAGAAGAAATGAAGGGGGGACGGGAGGAGGGAAGATTATTCGTTCATTACGACGACATCTTTTTCAACTCCTTGGTATCTCAGGACGCTGGTATCCGGTCCAGGAGAGACTTTTCATACTGGAGGGGTTAGATAAGGCCTTCATTAACTCTTTCACTATTAGGATGCTCTTCTAAGCTGAATAAAATAGTCTGGTGGCAGCAAGAATAAAACACACTTGACGTCCTCGAGTTGATGGGACTAATAAGGGAAGGGAGTATTGGGAGAGAGACTGGGAGAGATACCAAGAGACGCCTAACCCCAGAGTTTATCAGGGTGACCGTGTCAAAAATACCTTCAAGTTTCCATATAACCTTCACTCCCAATCGCTCCTACAGACGTAGCTATATGTAAAGAGGCACTGGAGATTGAAAACAAAAAAAGTATGGACGTAGGATGTACAATTAAATACACAGATAACTCAGTGCAGTTCATACAAGTTGACCTGAAAAAAAGAGAAAGGGTAAATTGGTCGCTATGAGGGTTTTGGAGCTGCAGTGCATTTTCTAATATTCTGCTTGTTTGCGACAGCTCTCCTTAATTTTTTCCTGGTTTCGCACCCTGGAAAAAGAAAGAAAAGGAAAATAAAAGAAGAAAATGTCTGATATTTCTGTACCTGTTCAGTAACGAACTCCTGCTCGACACACCCTCTTTCATATTGCTCCCTGATCTTGTTCGTCCACCTTGTTCTTAATTTACTTCTTCCAACCATATCAGTTTCACACCCCCACTCTCAGTTTCTCACTTCCCATTCGCTCCACATGGCCAAACCACCGATTTCTGTGTTGATGTTTGGAATTACGCAGGAGTAGTTCAGCACTTGATAGGTGCAAGAAGTAAAAGATGCTTCTAACCCCTTCAGTACCATGGATTTTCCCTTTGCTGCTAAGCTGAATGAAACTGTTAAGTGGCAGAAAAAAAAATGAAAGTAAATGCACTGCCACCTCTGTACTGATGGTCTGTGGAGCTGATTTCTACCAGGCTAATATTTGTTAAAAAAAAAAAAAAAATCACTGCATATTCAAAATCATCTCTGCAACCTCACCTCACCTCGCTCCCTTCAATCTTGTTTGAAAATTAATACCGTATCGGCCAATTTCTATCCGGCTCGCCTACATTCGCCTAACCTCATCTCGCATCATCGCGCCTAATATCCGCTAATTTCCTCCGTCGTCATTAAACCTCATCTCACCTAACCCCATTTATTGTAAGCAGCCACCTCTTCCCCTCAACTTGTCTCATATACTCAGGCAACATCATCCTTCATCAATTTTTTCCCCTCCGTCTGGCTTCGTGCCTTGGAAATTAACTAAGCTTCATCTATCCTCGTTTCCTGTCATTTGTATTCGACCTCACTTAATTTCTTCTCCTAACACTCAAGTTCATTTTACCAGACCTCTTCCGCTCCAAGTTGTCTGTACTCTGGAATGGAGAGGTCTCGTGAGACTAACGCCCGTATTTTTAAAATTTTCCTTCCCTTTTAAATGCATGGGAAAGTCATCCTTCGCTGAACTGGAATTCTTAAAAACAATCCTTCTCTTTCTGAGCTGCTCGAAGGGCAAGGTCTTCCCTTCGAGAAGCCGAAATTATTGGAACTTGACTGAACCATTTGACTCGTCTCTTCAAAAATCCCTTCGCATTTTTTTGCGTTCTATTGTAGTTTATTGTTTTCAATATATTTAAAATATCGATGAATGGTACCGCACAATTTTATTAATACGATTAACAACGATATACTAATTTTCTAAGTGCTATTTGGATCTCTAAACGTGTCACCCATGTCGGCTGAGATGTTTAGCCAGACATAAACAGAGCAGACAACGTACTATCTCCGATATTTATCCAGTCTTACATGATCTGACACTGACAAATCTTATACGTTAGGGCCCGGGTCACACGAGGATTTTTTTTCAAGAAATATACCGCTTGTTAATTTGCCCGGAAAAGGAAAATCTGCCATCAAGGTCACGCGAGTGGTTCGGCTCATGTTCTCCAGCTGGAAAAAAAAAGAAAAAAGAAGTGAGCACCGACATACTAGTACATGAGACGGGCATTAATAAGTGATTCTTATATTTACGACTAACAACATTAAAGATAATAATATTCCTTGAATATAATTTATCATCAAAATATTGTCTTGAGGGGTGAACACCACTGCGATGTTGGCCAGAATGGCATTTATGACTGAAAACCAACAGTATGGATATGGTGGCGACCTCCCACGTCTCAAATGTGTTGTGCTTTCATTATCCAGCACGAGATATGCGTGTTTGGATGAATTAGTTTAAAAATCTAACGCTCCACCATACCAAATACCAGCAGGATGGGTCGTTTTAGCTCAACAAGGCTACCAACCTGAAGATTTTCCCTTCCCTTCCAAGGGAAACTTTTTTAATACCGATGGAAATCAAAACCCCTTCGACGGGAAGGGAATGTTTAGGGAAGTGATTATTTTTAAGAATACGGCTGTAAGCTCCTTCAATGCTGAGGTATCATATAATTCTTGTATCCTTAGTCATTTAATTCAGCTTAGGCTATGGGGAAACCAATTATGAAACTGTCTGAAGCAAAACTTCATTATGATATGCCCCATTAACCCACTCCGCGTTGCGAAGCGAGCAGAGTGGTAATGTTTTCAGTTGTGAGGTTGGCTCGCTGGCTTTGTGTGAGTGGGTAAACAAGACATCTCATGAACGGCTTGAGCTATCAACATGAAACTTTCAGGGTATTAAGATATGACCAAAATCTTGGACGAGGTCGAAAATGGGCACTTGGGGTCAAGGTCAAGGTCACCAAAATGGCTGTCAAAGGTCAACTAATTGATAGGGGGAGGTAGGGATAACGATAGGGTTAGTGTAATTTGGAAGTGGCTTCGGTGATGGTGGGGAATACACCTATAAGATTAATGAAGCCTTGCAGACCTCAGCAACGCCTACCTATGAATTCCACAGGCAGTGGAACAGTGTTTTTCGGCAATAACTTTTTATCAAAGCGTTGGATTACTATGATATTTTGCCAGGGTATGTTTCTGACCCCGACCTAACTGGCGTCAGTATGGTTTATTACCAAATGTGGAGACTTAAGGCAGGAATAAGAGGAAAATAAGCATGCGAGGCGACTGTTTTACCCACTGCTGGAGCGAGGCTAGCCGGGAAATGCCCCGCCCCCTCACTCATATCGTGACGTCACTTTGAAGTTGTCCATAGAGACACCGCCCTCTAATCATCGTATGGGTGAAATATTGGAAAGGGTGAGTGTCTGCTTTGGTAGACGGAAAATGTTACCTATATTTGAATAATAAGCCTGGTATTTTCGTATAGGCCTATAAGGAAGTTATCCATTATTAACGCAGGGATGTGAATTATCGTACTGTTATCATCGTATATGGAAATACCATCCACTTGAGGTGTACAACTCCCTATATCCCCTGATTGAAGTACACTTCCAACATTACAAATGTGTAAGTGACGAAACGTGTATATATAAATAACATGATAGCCTTACATTGTATACATGACATGTTGCCTATTGTCGTCACAGTGGAATATATAGTTCAGCAGAGAGTAAGGAGACGCCTGTTTAATAAGGTTACCTGAATATGAATTGTCAAGAAAAGTCAGTGTTTACGTGATTACCTCGCCCAGAACGTCATAACTATACGTCACGCTAGCCTCGCACGAGCGATGGCTCATTCTGTCGCCTCGCATGCTTTACTCTTATAAGTGCCTGAAGCCTCCACAGTTGGTAATAATCCATACTGACGTCAGGTAGGTCGGGGCCTGAAACATACCCTAGTAAAATATCATCGTAATCCAACGCTTTGATAACAAGTTATTGCCGAGAACCAGTGTTCCACTGCCTCTGAAACCCATAGTAGTAGCCCTGCTAGTTAATTCTGTTTCATTCTTGGTACCCCAGATTTTTCGCTCAGCCTAGAGGAGACCTCTCGTAGTGAAGGACTGCGATTAGGATATAATCATCCGTCTCATCCCACTCAACCACATCGCATTTCCAGTAACTTAGTCTCATCCTAGCTCAATACACTTTCTTTCTCCTTGGGTCCCCACAGCTCATCACACAAAGTGTTTCTAATTTATCATACCACTCAAAAGAATCCGTGTTTCATTTGTCCTGCCTCTGCACATTGTATTCTTAATTCGTATCTTCTCACTACGCAGGTCTTTTCTCATTTCATCTCACTTCATTACACAGCCTTTTCTTAATTTTGCTTTGCCACGTTAATCTCACATTATCACAACATACAGACTCCCTTGACTTTCCCTCGCTTAACTTCATTTCACTTAATCACGATATCTGACCTCTGCCATGCACAATCTAGTTTTAATCTGCTTTCGGCAATGCCATCAGATCTCACCACAAACAGCTTTATTTCACCTCAACAAATGTAACATCATACCAATCACCACGTGCCTCCTTATCGCACCACACAATCTCAACACAATTACCTCATTTAAACCCAGCACACAATCTCATTTCACCCCACTAATCACAGCTTCATCTTTCCTCACCACTAAAGCCCCAAGTCATAACCTTAATATAATTCATCACACAATCTCATCTTGCTACATACGAGCATAAGCTATTTCCATTCGAGTCAAATAATCACATACAACCCCATATCAAAGCACAACGTCATCGTACCTTACTTTTGTATCTGTATATATATCAGTTCACCTGAGGCGCGGTGCAAGACCGGACCCTCTTTGTGGAAGAAGTGTGATGGCCAGAACTAGCCCTCCCTCAAGCTAGCCAAGTATGAATGGTAAAGGACTGTTTTTACTGAAAGCGGTCCATGTGGAAGTCGAGGTGCACCATTGTTTGGGCTTACGTGTGCCAGTCTGTATATATTATAATCAGTATCAAATGACAGGGTGTCAACGTATATAAGGGTATGAGAAGACACACCGCGAAGCACCCACTATAATTGTCCGCTGCTGCTTGATTCGAACCCCGACTCAGGACACAGGAAGATCGGGAAACGAGTCCTGTAACCTCTGAGCAACTCTATCTTATACACACTATTTATTATAACCTCGCAGTCTCATCTCAAGCCACATCCTCCTCCTAGACTACCAAGCACACTATCTTCTAACTTCACACAGCCACCACCACTATTCTATTTTAGTTTCTAATCATATAACGTCATCAAACCTCATTATCCTCAATTCATCACACATGGCAACTTTTAACCTCACTACCCATAATCTTACCTCATCAAACAGAACAACACCTTACGCCACCTAACCTAAACTTACCACCCACAACCTCATCTAATCGCAAAGAACACCACCTCACATCACCACATAATTTCACTTAACCCACAACCTCGCCTCATCACGCAGAACATCACCCTTCACCCTACGCCATCTTACCTACTTTCAGCACCCACAACCTCACCTAATCATCACACGTCCCCATATGACCTCAACTAACCTGACCAATTTTAATCCACCTCACGATCTCCAGCCTCATCACATAGAACATCACCCCACATCAGCTCAGCATCCACACACTCCCCTTATCACACACATCATCATCATCTCAGCATCCACACTCTTCCCTTATCACACACATCATCTCAACATCCACACACCCACCTTATCACACACATCATCATCATCTCAGTATCCACACACTCACCTTATCACACACACATCACCACGTTACTCCACCCAACCTCACCACCCACACCCTCACCTCATCACGCAGAACATTACTCTACCTCTCCTTCACTAACTTCTAACCTCATCACCTAACATCACCCCACATCACCTCACCTAGCCTCACCACCCACACCCTCATTTCCCCTCGCAACCTCGGTACATTAATGACCAGGTGAACGAGGACGGCAGATAGTTACGGGCTGTGGATGACTGAGGGAGTATGTATGTTGTTTATTGAGCACACGCCGTCCGTAACTCAGCCGTGTTGGATCGGTTATGTTAATTTGTCGAGGTGGCTGTCCTGCGCTAGTGGTAGTGGTGGTGGAAGCTGTGCGACTGTTGTGTGATGGTAGGTGTTATTTTTGGTGTGTGAGTTGTTTTGGCGGTGGCTGATTTCGTGGTAGTGGTAGTGTGGTGGTGGTGATGGTGATGGTGTGCTGCTGTTTCTGTGGTGGCTCATTTGGTGATTGTGGTTTATTGGTGATTGTTGTTCAGTTTAGGTGGTTGTGTTGTGGTGGTTGGTATGGTCTTGGTTGTACTGATGGTGTTATTTTACTGGAGGCGGTGTGATGGTGGTTGTTTTGATGGTTGTAGTACGGTGGTGGTGGTTTTGGTAGTTGTAATGTGGTGGTAGTTGTTTTGATGGTTGTAGTGTGGTAGTGGCTTATTTATGGCTGTTTCGGTTGTATTTCTTTTAGTGGTGGTAGATGGGTTGGGGGTTGTTTTGGTGGCTGTAGTGTGATAATCTTGTTTGGTGTTTTTAGTGTTGTGGCTGTTTTGGTGGTTGTGGTGTGCGGAAGCTTAGGTGGTGATGGGGATGATAAAAATGTATAAACACGAGGTTATTTTGTTCTTTAAGGTGGTGTGGCGGAGGTAGGAATGTAATGGTGAGGTTTAACGTGTGCTGGAGCTGGCATGGTTTGACGGTGGTGCAGTGATGGTGGTTTGGTAGTATGGCTGTGATCAGGAATTTTAAGCTCCGTCCTGGTGGTGTGATGTGGTTCCAGTATGGTGGTGCTTCTGGTGCTGGTGTGTGGGATGATTGTTTATTGTGTGACAGTGATGATATAACAGTACTGGAAAGGTATAACATAGGTGCGGTGCTAGTGTGGTAATATAAACACTTAGCAATGTGCATATTTGTGCTAACTTTTTATAATCAGCTTCTATTGACGATATAATAAATGCTTTTACTAATGTCAACAGATGCCGTTATGAAGTGCCCATTAGCCTATCAGAATCAGCATCATTTAAGCATATCATTTTCAGATTTATTTTCTTTCACACAACATCGCTTTCCTTTCAGAACTCATCCATTACCAGAGGAAAAAAATTAACTGGATGAAAACTAGCGTGAGGTGGAACTTATTGGATCGTGTTGATGTGGTGGTGGTGTGACGCTGGTGTGGTGTGGTGCAGGTCTGTTTTGAAGTGATCTTGTCATATATTGTGGTGTGGTAGTGTGGTGGTGAAGTGGTGGTGCAGGGATGGTGTGTAGTTGGTGTGGTGCTGTGGTAGTGCAGGGGTGTGTTAGTGTTCGTGCGGTCTGCTGTGGTGTGAGTGTGATGGTGTATGGTGATGTCGCGGGGTGTGGTGGTGTGTGATGGTGCTTTGGGATTGATAGTAATGCGATGGGATGTGGTGAGATGTGGTGATGCAGAGGGTGTGGTGATGTGGTAAAGCAGTGGGGCTGTGGTGTTGTGATGGTGGTGCGGAGGGGTGTGGTAGTGTGGTGGTGGTGCGATGGGGGTGTGGTAATGTGGTGGTGTTGTAGATATGGTGGTGTTTTGGATGTGGTGGTGTTCTGGATGTGGTGGTGTGGCGGTGCGATGGCATGTGGTGGTATGGCGGTACGATAGGATGTGGTGGTGTTTTGGATGTGGTAGTGTTGTGGATGTGGCGGTGTGATGGTGTGGCGGTGCGATAGGATGTGATGGTTTGATGGTGAGGTAGTAAGATGTAATAGTGTAACAGTGCAGTGGGGTGTGGTAGTGTGACGGTGCTGTGAAGTGTGGTAGTGTGGTGGGTTATAGAGGTAGTGTGATGGTTTGATGGTGAGGTGTAAGATGTAATAGTGTGACAGTGCAGTGGGGTGTGGTTGTGTGGCGGTGCAGTGGAGTGTGGTGGTGTGGTACGGTATAGAGGTGATATGGTGGGCTGTGTTGCTGTAGGGGTAAGGTGGGGGGGTGTCATGTTGTGTGGTGAAGGTAGTGTTGTTGTTTTGTGGTAAGGTTATATGGTAAATGATAGTTATTTACTGCTGGTATGCTGGTGGTGTAGAGGTGGTGTGGTGGTGGTGGTGGTGGTGGTGGGATTCTGGTGCAATGTTCTGCTGTGATGGCGGTTTGGTGTGACAGAGGTGGAGATGTGATGATTATGATGATGCTCTGATTCTCATGTACTGGTATCATGTGTTGGTGGTGGTGGGATTTTAGTACAGTACTGTGAAGTGGTGTGGTGGTGGTGGTGGTGGAGGGATTCTGGCGTGGTGCTGTGCTGTTGATATGGTGTATACTTGACGAATGTCCAAGGTTATGCTGGAGAGAAAATAGCCTAAATATTTCTAGGCCAGCTTCTCCCCCTTTGGCTTATAAACGGACATGCCAGTGCGATTTGGATTATTTCACAAGACTTTGGATTATTCGGCTGGTCTATATGATTTTATTGGCCTTTTTTTAAAAAAGTGCTGATAATAGTTTTAACGATTCATCTGCCTGAATTTATATAATTTGTCACATTAAGCGCAAGAGCATTTTTCATTTGATGCTCAGATGATCTGGGAGAGTATTCATGATGGATTTTTTTTTTTTTTGTAAGATTATTATAACTGGTCATTTATTGCATTTTAATTTTCACATTAATGATCGCTCGGGTTTGGTGTGAAACTTTTGGCAGGTGGAAGAGTGAAGATAAAAACATAAACAAGCAATATTACACATAACTTCAGCTCAGGAATGTTTAGGAATTCGACCTCTGATTCGACTGACTGAAGAACTCATTTGACGCTCGATGATAAGAATGGACTTTCATTTGAGGTTCCTTGATCAAGCCTGTTATTTTGGTAGTTTTTGTTGCCATTATGAACACTTGATTTGTGGAAGGGGAGGAGAAAGCCGAGGTATATGAGGAACACATAAAAATAAATATGAAAGTGGGGGATAATGAAGGTAAGGAAATTCATGAAGGAAGGGTTATTGTTGCGCCCGCTGGACATTGCACTTAATTTTACTTCGTGATTTGTTGTTCTGCTTTACTTTTTCTGCTAATGAAACGCAGCAAAGAATTTCGTTAACGTGGAAAATATGGATGGATGATTATGTTTTGAAAAATACGGTTGGATGATTATGTTTTGGTAAATACGGTTGGATGATTAAGTTTTGGTAGAGCTATATGGGTATTCTGAAGATGTGCTATTGTGCCGTTCAGTATTTGGGTTAAATTCTTCCATCTGCACAATTATTCATGGTACTGTGAAATCCATACTTACTGTGATTATATTCTCTTACAGTTCATGGCCTTGACTTGGCGGAGATATTCGTCCTGCTGCAGCTTGTTTCTCGTACCTCTGAGGCAAAATAAAACAGTATTACAGTACAACATCCTTTCAGCAGCAATTCTTCGTGACTAGCATAATACTTTGGTGTTCATCTCTTCTTACAGTTCAGTGTTCAAAATAAATGATGGCAATTTTACGCCAAGTTACTGTGGACCGACTATAGCCAGGGTTTTTTTTTTTTTTTTATGAAGCCTGGTCTCTCGGTTCCCTTAGATACATTGCCAGAAAAAAAAAATGACATTTTACGTTATCCTCCTTTTATTCCTGAGACTGTGCAGTGTCTTCCGTTGCAATTATGAAGGGCGCAAGGTTGCTTATGTTTAATTCCTGAAGTAAGTGACATTCTGGAAGTTTATTTTCGTTATCTCTGGACCATATTAATTCATCTTAAAGCAGAGACCTATTGAAGTGAAAAGGTCAGTTGGTTTTATATTAACTCTCCCTAATTTTCAAGGTTTCTCGTTAACATGGCTGGCATGGTCAACTGTAGGGGTTCAAATGGCCGTTATCATTTCCTTTACAGCCAGACTTCCTTTATGGGCTTAATATAATTGCCTGGTGATTTGCTAATTAAAATGAAAAATGCGTCATCACAATCAAAGGATTAATTTATTGTAAACTACTTCCCGACATACGATATTATTCAGAATACTGTTAGACCACAAGAAGTGAAAAACTGAAAGCTTTATTGGGCCTTTCAATCCGATCACGTGTGTGTGTGTGTGTGTGTGTGTGTGTGTGTGTGTGTGTGTGTGTGTGTGTGTGTGTGTGTGTGTGTGTGTGTGTGTGTGTGTGTGTGTGTGTGTGTGTGTGTGTTCAGAGCAATATAAGCGACAGCCTTCACTTTCATCTTCACTATGTCGACTGTGTGCTCCCCCAAGCTGATTCAAATCACCCGGAGGTAGGAAAAACAAGCAAAAATACGTCATAGGGCTGATAGGGTTAAAATTTGCTCTCCGAATTTCCTCCTCCATGTCGATGTTTTCCGCCTGTTTCTTTTTGCTGGTGAGCCATTGCAGCAACTCAATTTGGAGTGATGCAATTCAAAGATGTGTTTTCCTTCATTATCTGCTTGCCATGGTGCTTTAATACAACGCTTTCGTATTGTGTAGCAGTAAGGCGCTGTTGTTAATTCATATAGGTTTCTTGTTGATCTCCTCACTACTTATGGTCCTTCCACTGAAATCCTATGCTGGCAGCAAGAGTATATAATACGATAGAAAAAAAATGGCTGCTGCTGAAGTTAATATTATGTCTACACCTTCACTGAGGCTGATCATTCGTAAGATGGACGAAACTGTCTAACCGAAGGAAGGATTTCATACAGATAAACAACTAATAGAAGAGACATTATTGGAAACGGGAACTTGGTAAAAAATAAATACATAAATAAATAAATGGATATTCATATACAGTACTGACACTTATAAATTCCTCTCACGCATTTCACATTACTCCTATTCTTTTAGCTACGCAGAGTTTCCCCAAACCAAATAAAACCATGTGAAATTAGCGGGAGTAAGTATCAAACTCTTTCGTTCGTTGACAATTCGAAAATCAAGGTAAGTTTTGATCTTTTTCATTTTTTTTTTAAATCAAGGAATATCATCTGAGGCCACGCAAAATAACATACAAAGGTTTTAGTTATCGGCAGCAAGACAGTGTTTAATTTTTTCCTGATTATTTTTTAAAGGAGGAAGAAATCGACCGATGCTACACGGAATAAAAGAGTCAGCTCGTAGTCGGCTCGTGCGCACCCATTGCCAACTCGCCTCTGATCCCGGTGTCAAATTCGGGACTGGATCACCGGCACTCATGGTCTATATATGGCCGGGGGAACATATATCTCAGTGATGGAGGCGTGGGAGGGTGGGGGTGAAGAGAAGGACGAGGAGGTGAAAAAGAGGAGTGGAAAGGAAGGCGATGATAGATAAGCTGGTGAGGAGGAAGGGCTGAAGGGGAGAAGGAGAAGGAGGAGGAGGATCAGGGAGTGGAGGAAGGAGTGAGGTAAGAGAGGAAGAAGGAAAAGAATGAGGGGAAGATGGAAGGGGTGAGAGAAAGCTGGAGAGAATGAGGGAGAAGGGGAGGGATGAGGGAGTGGAGGAAGAATGAGGAAGTGGGGGATGGATGAGGAAGAGAGGGGAGGACGAGGGAGTGGAGGAGGAAAGAGGGAGAAAAGAGGGAGGGATAATGGAGAAGAGGAAGGGATAAGGGAGAGGGAGGGGGGATGAGGGAGAGAGGAAAGAAGAGGGAGGGAGGAGGGAAGAGAGTGAGGGGGATGAGGATGTGGGGGAGTGAGGCAGGAGAGAAGGAAAGAGTTTTAGGAAAGGAAGGAAGGAATGGAGAAGTAGGAGGAGGGATGAGAGAGAGGACGGTGGAGCTACGAAGGTAGAGAAAGGATTAAATGGGTAAAAGGTAAAGGAAAGACATTAGAAAGTGAGAGGTGAAGTAAGATTAGAGGGGGAGGATGAAAAGAATAAAGACGAAAAGGAAAGGAAGAGATGATGACACATAAAAGAGAGAGACAGGACGGAGATATGATGATATGGAAAGGAGACTGATGAGAAAGGAGCAGAGGAGCAGGAGGAGATGATGAGAGAGGAGGAAAACAGAGAAAATGAAGGGAGAAATGACAAGATCGTGAGATATGGAAAAAAGGAAATGAGGTAAAAGGAAGTAGAAGGCATGATGATGGATAAGGGGGAGGAGGAAGGGAAAGACAAGGGACATGGAGAAAACAGGAATGAAGAGGAAAAATTGGAAGAGAAAGATGGAAGAGCCAAGGATTGAGAAGAGGAAAGGAGAGACAGTTTAATGAGTAGGAACAAATGCTGAGAGAATGAGGAAAAAGGGAGAGAAAGAGATCTGAAAGGATGTGGGAAGAGAGAGATAATAAGAGGAAGTAAAAAAAGCTGAAGAAAGATGAGACGAAATGGAGGCTGAGGACATGAAAAAGACGACTAGAAGGGAAAGTATTATAGAGAGATAAGAGTGGAGAAAGCACAGATTTGAGAGCTGAGAGCGAGAGAAGGACTAGAAGACCAAAAAGGAGAGATGACGATGAGAGAGAAGGATGGGGAAAGGAGGAATGGAAGGGAGACGGTGACAGATACAAAATAGATGGAAGGTATAGAAGATGAGAGAAGAGAGGAAGTAAAGATAATGAGAGGAGAGAGGGAAGCTGCAGTGAAATTGCGAGAGAAGACAAGCGATAAAAATGGTAGAGGAGGAGGACGTTACGAAAGAATGGAAAAGGAAAAGGAAAGATAAAGGTGGAAGTGAATGGGGAAGGGCTAGTGGACGACAGATGAAGAAAGAAAGAAGTGGGAACGTAAAATGAGTGAAAGGGAGAGGAAATGGAACGGAAGAGGTGAGAGACGAGAGGATGGGAGAAGTACGAAGAGAGAATGGAAGAAATGAAAACAGGAATTAGGATGAGAAACTGAAGTAATGCCCATGTAAGGGATACGGGAAAAGGAGAAAAAAAAATGCAGAAAGAGATGATGGGAGACGTGGACGGGAGGGAGAAGACACGAGAGAAGGGGAGAGAGGTCGATAGTAGAGGAGGAAGAAGAGATAAAGGACGTAAAAGAGAGGTCATTAGGGCTGGGAGTGAAAGAAGCTGGGAGATAAAACAGGAGAGATAGATGAAAATGAGAACTTGTATGGAATTAGAAAAAATGACGAGAGATAAAAAATGAGAGATTATAAAAGCAGGTGTCATTAAATGGCAAATAGAATGAGAAAAAAATAGATGTACAGGAAAATGAAGATGCGTGATAAGCCTGGGAGAGTCAGACAGGCAAGGACGACGGAAAGTTATGAATATGAGTCTGACAATTTTAGATATATTTGTAAGAGATAATGAGAAATATAAAATGAAGAAAAAAAAGGATAAGAATAAGATGCGAGAGGAGGCTGAGAGAAGTGAGGAGGAAGGGAGGAGGAAAAAATTAATGAGATAATAAAGACACTTGTTAACAGATGAGGGAGAAAGAAAATGAATCTAAAAATGAAGCGATGATGAAAGATTTTAGCGCGATATAAAAGACGAGATTTTATGAAGGAATGAAGATAAATGATGCGAGATGAGGGTGAGGAGATAATGGAGGGAAGAAGAGATAATGGGAGACAGAGATAGGAGATGAAGATGGGGAGAAGGACGGCTAAATATGGAAGAAGAATTTATGAGGAAGATGATGGGAGATGAGACGAGGAGAGAAGGATTTGTACAGCGATGATTAGATAACGCAGAGGGCGGAAGAAAAAGCTGGTGAGAAGGAAAGGAGAGAAAATTTATAATGAATGGTCAACGCGGGAGACAGAGAGAGAGAGAGAGAGAGAAAGGGGGGTGGGGAGATGTACAGAAGACATAAAGAAAAATTTAGACTGAAAAACGAATAAATGAAGATGACAGTTCTTTACATATTGAATCTGATGGCGTATTCAGCTGGTTACCCCCGCCAACGGAGTTGGAGGAGGTTACGTACTGACCCCTGCTTGTTCATACGATCTCAAGTTATTGATGGATTTCAATGAAAATTTGTTGATAGGTGGATCATTAGCCAAGGAAGAGGTTAATAAATTTCGCTTGTGACCTGAATTGATTCCTGGTTCAGGACTTTTTTGTTTATTTTGTCCACATGATATCTTGAAAAGTTACTGATGACTTTCAATGAAATTTTGAAGATATGTGGGTCATGGGCCAGGGATGAGCTAATCAAGTTTTGGAGGCGATCTGAGGTGTCTGGTACAGACTTTAGCGGAGGTATGCCCTCTCTGGGTACTGCATTCTTGTTTATTCTTATTACGGTATCAGCAGGTGATATTACTCATCTTATGAGACCTTTTTTTTTTTTTTTTCCAAGATGTCAGTGAAAGCTGATTTTAATTCACCATCAAAAACTTTAACTGAATATAATCGTCTGGGCGTAGCACCACTGACTAAAAGAACACATCACCAGACTGAAGAACACATCATCTGACTGAAGAAGTTTAATTGCTGTGAAATTTACACATTTTATAATAAAATACAGTAAAGGAATCTTTTCTTTTCACTGCACTGCAGGGCCGGACCGTTTCCGCTAAAGGAAAGTGATAGCCAGAATTAACCTTTTCAATCGGATTACACATCTCATAATTTATTCCTGCTACTGTTTGACAAATTTACTTACTTTGGGAAGAGTTCCTAAGTACCGATGAGGTTAGTAAAAGCTGTATCAAACCCCCTATTTCGAAATGTTTCTCTTTCGTTTAACAAAATCGCTGTAGGTAACAAGAATACGAATATAACAAAACATGTCAGGGGAATGAAGGGGGTTAGGAAAATCGTCTGAGATGTGCAAGAATGATAACTACAAAAGCCGTCACCGGAATGAAGAGGCCAAGATTCCAGAGGAGAAACTATCTCCCCTGAACAATGATTGCATCTAACTGATTATAGTCTTGCCATCTCCAGACGATTTCTTTAAGGTTAAGAGAGAGATTTCGAGCTGGAAAAGTTAAATATTGTCTTCATCAACATTTTTACTGAAAGAAGCTCTCTCTATTCTTAATAAAATCACCCGAAGTGAACAAGAACCAAAAAAAATAAATAAATAAATAAATCCATGTGATAAACCGTGCAAGGACAAATATCACAACACAGAAACCCACAAGAATTAAACCAACTGCCTCAAAATTTTTTAAGATCGAAAACTTTCGGGAAAAGCAAAAGGAGGCTTACTAATAATGAATAAAAATGACAGCAATGACAAAGGGCATGGGAACTAAAACAAAATACCTCAAAATCCAAATTACAACAGGAAAGTATCAAAGGAAAACTAATTTGCGAGAAGACGATCAGTAAAGACGAACAAGAAATTATCTCAAAGGGGAAAAAAAAAAGTGTGTTAATTTATACAAAGACAAAATAACACATAGGCTACATATGGAACCACACAAACATGGAACCAGTAAATGTCCTATTAGCAGAGGAAAACAGGAACCATCTCACGGGGAAAAACGTGCTAATCTGGAAAAAAAAAAAAAAAAAAAAGACCAACAGGGCACGGTACTAAAAAAAAAAAAAAAAAAAAAAAAAAAAAAAAGGGCAAAGAAAGACCCCCAATGGCAAAATCAGTAAGGGCAAAAGAAACCACTTTAAAGGAAACCATAGAATGTACAATAATAAACAAAACGACAACAATACTCACCACAGTAAAAACTCAGCAAAAGAAAGACTCCAATAACCAAGTAATATAAACAGGACACCATCTTATAGCTAATAGTAAAGGAGCTAACTAGTGAGGAACGGCACATCACGCACACAGATAACCTCAGAAAAAAAAAAAAAAAAAAAAAGTCTCCAAAGGTACAGTCATAAAAGAGACACAGAATGCCATCTCAAAAGAAATCAGAGGGTAATAACTGACAAAGGTTAAAATAACAAGGAAAAAAAAAAAATCTTCATAAAAAATTGTAACAGTTAAAGGCGGTAAGACAGGTGAATGCATGTAAGGAAATCTGGCACCATCTCACTGAAAAATGAGGATGTTAAGCAATAAAGATAGAATGTAATGACAATAAAATATAATGACAATAAGGGTAAAATATAGTGGCAATATTCAACATCACAAACAATGAAAAAAGATTACGCGTCCAATAACACAGGTGCCAAACACAAGGAGGAAACAATCTCCAAGAAACCAAGGGTGTTTAGTATTAAGGAAAATTTTAAAATGTCAACATTCGGCCGTACACCGAATAACTACAATAAAGCCAAGTTCGAAGTGACAAATAAGAAACCATCTTAAGGATATCAGAGAGTGGTAATTTGTAAAGAACAGAACAGCATGAGGAAACTCCCAAAACAAAATATACGTAAAAACAGGCTCCAGTATCACAACTCGTTAGGACAAATACGAAACTCTCTCAGAAGAATTAAATTGATGTTAAGTGATAAAGTCAGATATAGTAAGGCACAAATAAACCTCGCAGTAAGAGTCACAATGAATGGGCCCAATTAATAAAAGCAAGCAGGACTCCATCTCAAAAGGAAATCGAGGAATGTTATCTAACACAGATAAATACAACGTAGATATAATCTCATCAAAAGAACAACAAAAACAATGAATCTATAAAAGCCCATTTAGTAGAGACAAACTGGACACCTTCTCATAAGAAACCAGAGGGCGCTAAGAAAAAAAAAGCAATAGCCAACATTACAACAAGAGTAACTAAAACACTAAGCCTCCAAAAACTAAATTAGGAAAGGCAAGCAAGCAATTTACTTTAAATGACCTATAAGAGTGTCAAGTAATAAAACACTGAAATAATGACATTAACTAACATCACAACAAGAAAAACTAAATAAGGTTCAGTTAGAGACAAACAGAAAGCAATCCCAAAAGAAGGCCAGAAGATGCTAAGTAATAATGGAAAACATATATTGAAAACCACAACCAAACGAATAAAACCAGGAAACCGGAGAGTGCTCAGTAATAAAGGGATAAGTACCATGGCAACAAGAAATCTCACAAAACCAGAGGCCAGAGAGTGCTCAGCAATAAAGGACGAATAAAATAACACAGCGACAACCAGCCTCATAAAACTCGAGACCAGAGAGTGCTGGGCAATTAAGGACGAGTAACACCACAGCAACCAACCTTACGAAATTTTGAAACCAGAAAGTACAAAAGTAAATAAAGAGGAAGTAAAACATATGTAATCAACCTCGCAAGGAGTAACTAAAGAAAGCGAGGAAGAGAGAAACAAAAGTCCAGTTAGTAGAGGCAAACAGGAAACCATCTCAAAAGCAAAAGGGGCGGGGTGGATCATCGTAAGCAAGTGGCGGCCCCCAGAGACCCAGGGAACAAGGAGGCCGCCGTATTAAACACCCCATGAGAAGGCCCGAGCGAAGCTATCCCAATATTTACAGCCCTATTAACGCGGCAATCTCTACCCCGTCCGCTGGGCTACTTACAATTTACACCTCCTTTTTTCTACACCTGAGCTCCTGATTTACGAGTTCGCGGTGCATTTTTACCAGACCACAATGGGCTATAATCACCCGGTGTTAGAGGTGAGTGAAAAAAAAAAAAATGCATAGGATCCGCCGCTTGGAGTCGTGATCCGGAAAATAAAAAAAAATAAAAATAAAAAAAGCAACTTCGAACGAGTGTTAATGGCAGGGTAATCTGTGTAATAATGTGAGCACAGGCCCCGAGGTGTTGTCAAAATTCAAGGTCATTAAAGCCTATCAGGGAGGAAATATTGGTTAAGGTGGGCAATCAGCACTGTGGTTAGTGAGGTGCCAAGGTGAGAATGGAAGCGATTAGAGATGATTGGACACCTGGATTAAGTCACCCGAGTTAAGATGGGATTAGAGGGACGTCGGCCGGTCAATAATCCTGGGTAGGCTATTGGTGAGTTAATTCAGGGTTGATGAGCTACCGAGTTATTGGCCAAGGTGAGAAGACGGGTGATTTATGATGAGACGCCTGGATCGAGTCAGCTCAGTTTTGGAAAATTCATAGGGTAACCGTAATTTTGGTAATCAAGGAGTACTTATTGTAAAGATAGTCAGGTATTTAGTTGCTGACTAAGGTGAGAATAATGATGATTAGTGGTGATGAACTACTAGATTAAGTTGGGCTTAGGGATATAGTGAATCTATGATCCAGGGTAACTGTTTCATTAATTTAGAGACAATGAGGCACCCAGGCAAGAACCTAAGTGATTAGTGATGATGAGACACGTGCGAGTAGATTAAGTCGTCTGAGATTAGAGGAGATTGGAAAGATACTGGCTGCTGGACGATCTAGGTTAACTGTCAGGTTAATTATTGACCAGGGCGAGAATTCAGGCGATCAGGGATAATGATAAACCCAGTTTCTGCTGATTAAAAGGGGTATGAGTCAGTGAATGAACCAATGTATTTAGTTGACTGATTAGGGGATGCTTATATATATATATATATATATATATATATATATATATATATATATATATATATATACACACACACACACCTTTACCGGGAACTGGAAGGCTAGTGGCCAGTGTGAGAATGGAGATGATTAAGGATGATGGTATACTTGTATTTAATTCTATAGTTCATGGTTCTGCATAAATACTGTACGAGTAAAACAAATGCCCGCGGTAGTACATTTGTGTAGCGAACAGCCTGTCCTGGGTAGCCTAGAAAATTACTCCACCTGCTAGATTAGGGACGGGATATACTATACCATCTCCGTCGTCCCCTGCAGTTTATTCAAACTTTATATTATTCTTTCTAATAACTGTTGCTAATACTGCACAGATATATTTTTGAAATTCTGGTTACATATTTATCTGCTTGAAAAATGTCATGAGCAATGAGATGCTTCACATGTAATAGGATGTGAAATGCTGTATTTGTTAACTAGGAGCCATAATTGATGTATTCAAGGTCCGCAGTGTGTTTTGGAAGTTCTGATACAGAAACCCTGGCATTTATATAACAGTCATGGTCAAGAAGGAGGCACTGTAGCAACAGTTGAATAAGACTACTCACCCATTTCATTAGTCTCTGGACTTACCCCGTTACCGTCTCGCTTTGCTGTCATTTTTTGCTGTTTCAGGTACAAGGAAAATAACCCAGCATACTCTCATAAAAATTTTCCTGAAACAGTCTACATCAAATTATATGCACACTACACACATAATGATGAAGAGAATGATGATTAATGGTGATGACTGGCGTCCCAACACACAACTTGAAATCCCTAGTCGGGGGGAGGGGTGGACACTCTAGCCCCTCTTCCACTGACGAACAAACGAGATGTCCTGGACTTTTATCTGACACTCTATCTGTAACCTATAAATTTATGTAAATGTCTTTCCCTTATCTCCTCATTGTGGAATACATTTTTCCTCCTCTACGTTTCACCTTCTGCTTATGACAAAGAAGCAAACCATTTCTCTGTATCCTCCTATTGTCTCTAAACTAATTTTCATGCAAAACAGATGAAGAAGAATAGAAGTAAATTTAGTAAAGAGAGACGACGATAAGAAGCGGAGGAGAAAGAAAGAGAGAGAAAAAAAGGAAAAGGAGGGATAAAACCAAGGTGGAGAGGTGAAAGATGAGAAAGTAAGGATGAAACGAGGAAGGAGTGTGGAAAGAGGATGTGAAAAAGAAGACATTTAAAGAACAATAGGAAGACGACACAAGATGACAAGACGAGTGGAGGGGAAAAAAGGGAAGGGAGGAGAGGAAGACGTCATGGGAAAAAAAAAAAAAAAAATTAACTCCTTCAGTAGATATGTTTTTCTTGCCCCCACCGGACAATAACAATCAGCTTGAAGGAGACTCTATGTAAAGCAAGGAAGCAAGGGAGATTATTTTTACCTTTTCCTCTACATGATGCGCCTGCTTAAAGGAAAATCACCAGGTGACATCAACAGTGCAATATCTTAGGTCAGAGGTAAAGATACGAACTGAGAGACGGAGGGGGGGGGGATAGGGTAAGGGAAGAACAACGAAAGTAATATTATGACGGAGGAGAGGAGCTAAAGAACATGAGAAAGGGCAGGTGTAAGGAACAGGGAGGAGGGGAGTTTGATGGGCAGGGAGAATGAATGGGAAGGGAGGTGATGAGTGGGACTACAGCAAGGCATACAGGAAGTGTGTGTGTGTGTGTGTGTGTGTGTGTGTGTGTGTGTGTGTGTGTGTGTGTGTGTGTGTGTGTGTGTGTGTGTGTGTGTGTGTGTGTGTGTGTGTGTGTGTGTGTGTGTGTGTGTGTGTGTGTGTGTGTGAGAGAGAGAGAGAGAGAGAGAGAGAGAGAGAGAGAGAGAGTAGGGGGAAACAAAGGTATAGAAGAGGGGGAGGGTGGGTGGGTAGAAGGGACAGACAGGAAGGCAGAGGAGGGGAACACAGGCTTCACGGGTCAGTAGAGAGGAGGCATCTGCTTATCTCCCTCTCTTACTCCTACCCCCCTCCCTTCCCTAATATTTTTCCCTCTCCTCCCCCTCCTTCGCTTTCCTCCTATTCAGTCTCTCAGTCCTTCCCTCCATCTCTCTCATTTCATCTCCTATTCGTCTTTCCAACAACCCTTCTCTCCTCTCTCCCCCTCCCTATCTTTCCTAATTTAGTCATTTTTACTGATTGTTTCTTTCCCTCTTTATTTTATCCTCTGCTTCCCTTCCCTTTTATCCCTATTCTTATTTTATTTCAGTCTTATTTTTTCTCTCATCTTTCCCCTTTCTTTCTTCTGTTCTCTTCTAAGCACTTTTTATTTATTATTATTCTCACTCTAACCTTCCCTCCTTCACCTATCACTGTTATTCATTCTTTCGCCTTCCTTTCTGCTGCTCTTTCGCACTGATTTTTTTTCCCGTCTCTCCCTTCCATTATCTCCTCCTGTTTGAAATTATTTGTATTTGTGTTCGTTTTTTTTGTTTCCTTCCCCCTCCCTCTCCCCCTCTTTTCATTTTTACCCTCGAATTCTTTTTTTTTCTCCCTCACTTTTCTTTACCCTGTCCTCCCTTCTAGTCTCCTTCGAACCATTTTATTATCTTTAACCATTTTCCCTCTTCCCCTATCTTACTTCATCTCCTTTTCTTTCCCTCGATCTTCCTCCTACCCTTCCCTTCAGTTCCATACTTGTTTCCCTTCTCTTTTTCATCTTCAGTTCTCCCATTCCCTCTCCCCCAGTTCCAGCTACCTCTCTTATTCGCCTGTTTAATATTCATCCTTACCAACCTTTCCTTCTCTTCTGCTTTAAATTTTCTCATATTATCCAATCTTTCTTACTCTTTTCCTTTTTTTTTTTTTTACTCTAACCAATCCTGATTTCCCATTAACTTCATTCTCTCTCTCTCTCTCTCTCTCTCTCTCTCTCTCAAACACACACACACACACACACACACACACACACAGTCTTCTAGTTTTCTTTCTTACATTATTTTCCAGCTCTGCACAGTTCATCGCTTTCATCTCCCTTCTGCCTTGATTTCTCCTCATTTCCATTCCCTTCTCTCGTTTCACCTTCATCATCCAGGCAACTAAATTCTTCATCTCTATCCTCTTCTTTTCTCCTTCCATTTCCTTCTTCCCCTCTCGTCATACATCTCACTTTCTTATATATCTCCCCGTTTCCTCTCTTTGTTCTTTCTCTCAGCTTTTATGCCTCGCCTCTCCCTCTCTACCTTCATTAAATTTTCTCATCTCTTTATTTCTCTGCTGCCATTCTCTCTTTTAAGTTATCCTTCATCATCATGTCTCATTAAAAATTATTCTCTTCTCCATCTCTGCTTCTCCTCTCTCATTTTCCTACCCCTTGTTTTCTCTCGCATCTCTCCAACATCTTCATTATTCCTTTACCCTCCATTTCTCTTTTTGCTTTTCTTCTCTTTCCACTATACTCTATCTTCCACCCACTTCATCTCTTACATTCGCGTGTTTCTTATTGACCCATCTCCTCTTAGCTTCTCTCTCTCTCTCTCTCTCTTTTGTCATCTGTTCCCCTGTTATTTACATATTTTCTCGCTTCTTTTCCTCTGTGGAGCGCAGATTCACTACCTCTCCCCCTATTTCTTCCCTTCCATCTTCCTCTCATGTTTTGTTTCCGATATATCATTTCAGCTTCCTCTCCTTTGTTCATTTAGTTCTCTTAATTCTTTCTTTTGTCATTTTTATTTTTTCACTTTACATTGAATGCTTTATTGTTCTTAACTTTCATCACCTTCCACATTCCTTTACTTTTGCCATTGTCAACTCCTCCCTTCTTGTATACTGTATTTACTATATCCTTCTCTCGTATTATATTTACAAAAGCTCCGTTGTTTTTTTTGTTTTTTTTTTTTAATTCTGCCATCTCTCATACTCTATTAGAGGAAAAAACATTAGTGTACTATTGTTTTGTCTACTTTCGTTTCTTCCTTCCACCATTCAATTGATTCCTATCCCTGTTGCATCTCGTTTATTTCGCTTTCATTGAACTGATTTTTCTCTTACTTGACTTCCAATAATTTGTTTCTGTTCCTCTAACCCCATCCAGTTTTGCGTCATTCTTCCTACATTCTCTGGTAAATCCTTCTATTTTACCCCTCAATTCTCACATATTTACGATTTTTATATCTCTCAAACAATAACTCTAACTTTATATATATATATATAATGAAGTGTAAAAAATAGCAAATATCAAGACGTAAGTCCCACCAAGATTGATTTTTTAAATTGTAGCAAAACGCTGAGAACTCGCAAATGGATATATGACGTAAAACTAACATACGGATTAAGGAGTAAAATAACTCTGATAAAAGGTCAAGTGCTGTAAAGACAGACCAACAATAACGCAGCTAAACGCCAGACACATCTAGAGGGTGAAACTAACGCAAACCAGAGGAAAAAATAAATTAAGACGTAAAGAACACAGACAATGGACCTGTCGTGTGGTGCATTATTTACAAAGTTCAAGACTTTTCATGACCACAATCTTTTAGCCTCCCCTTCCGCTGCTCTCAGTATTTTCCAGGCGACGGTTTAATCAGGCCTCAGGGTGGCCTAAGTAAGGCAGTGAGGAGAAAATAGCTCATGACACTGATCTTTGTCTGCCTGGAAAAGATAGTGGTGGGTGTAGCAAGGGAAGGATAAGAAGGTACGGATGGAAAAGTTAGAGGAGAGGGATGAAAGAGCTGGAGATGGCGGATGGAAGTGGTAGGAGAGAAGGGATACGAAAGAGTACAAATGGATACACAAGATGGAAGAAGTGAGAGGAGAGGGAAGGATGAAGTAGCAACGGACTGAGGGAAGAAGTGGTACCTGAGTGTAGGAAGAGGTAGAAGGGGAGGGAGCAAAGTGATACCAGGAGAGGGATGGAGGAGGTGGGAGGAATGGGAGGGAGGAAGTTGCAGGGGAAGTGGAAAAGAGGTAGGATGGGAGAGAAGGCACAAGTACGAGGGTACGAGGAGAGGGAGGGAAGAAAACGGTGGAGGGAGGGAATGGGCAGGAGGGAAGAGGGAGAAAGGGAAGGGATGGATGAGCATCAAGAAACAGGGTGAGAGGAGGAAGTGGGAAGGATGGGAGAAATGGGTGGAAGAGGTATGAGGTAAGGCAAATGGAAGAAATAAGGAGAAATTGAGTAAGGAGAGTAGGCAAGGTATGGTCGGTGAAACAGGTAAGGAGGGTGTGAAGAGATAAGGGGATTGGAGGAGGTGAGAAGGATGGAACAAGAAAGAACGATGGAGCAAGTGAGAGGTGCGGGAGAGATACTGCCGAGTCAACATAACTGGCGTGCTTTTAAATCGCCTAGTTTTGTCTGATTTAAAAGTCTAATATAGACCCTCTTTAACTAAGTGACTGTTTGTTTCCCTTAACAAAATCGTTTGGTTTTAGCTTGAATAAAGTACTGCAGTACAGTGTAGTGTCCACATGGGCAAAAGGTTTAAAGTCATCCATATCAAAGGTACATTTCATTTGTCTGATAAATAAATAAATAAATATATATATATATATATATATATATATATATATATATATATATATATATATATATATATATATATATATATATATATATATATATATATATATATATATATATATATATATATATATATATATATATGAGCCTCTGTGGTACAGTGGTAGAGTGTGCGTTTCGCACGCTAGTGGACGAGGGTTCGTCTCCCGCCAGAGTTGTAAAAACTTTGGGAATCGTTCACCGAGCCACTTGTTACTTTGGCGGACATAAGGGGTGCTGTGGTTGAACCAGTGTCGCATACTAGTATGCTTGCACCCAATCGGCTATGGCGGGCCGATTACACTTGGTTCACAGAGTACATACACATCCAAAGCCACTACAACACTACAATTACACTTACAAGCACTTCTCACCCTACATACAGTCTCTACCAGACAGCCTAAGCCACTGGGTAGAGAGACATTGGCTTGTATCGTCCCTGCTTCGGTAGGGATAGGCCGGTCCTGCAGTGGACCTCAACGGCTGGTGATGATGATGATATATATATATATATATATATATATATATATATATATATATATATATATAATGTCAATCATCCATCACCAGTCATACTCATCAATCTGTAAAACCCATCAGGCAGTTATATTCGTCAGCCGCACTAATCAGTCAGTAACACTCATCAACCAATCATATATACGAGTACATCATTAAATCATATTCATCAGTCATTCATATACATCGGTAAATCATATTCACTCAAACAAATTCAACTGTCAGTCATACTTATCACCAGTCACACTCTTCAGTCAAGGACAGTCATTTTCACCAGTTATATTTACCAGTCATTTGCTCAGTCATACTCATCAGTAATAGTTGCCATATTCATCAGTCAGCCATACCAAATCTTACTTATCAGTCACACATTATCAGTAGTACCTCATCAGCCATACTCAGCAATTAGAATTACTCATCTTGCACTGAAAAGGGAAAATCGCTGTCTACTGTTCTCGCACTTCAGATGTTCCTTGCATTTTTTTTTTTTTTACAGAAAATTAACAGAGGAAACAAACACAAAATTTAAACAAATCCATGCACCGGATTACAGGTGTCCTCCATTCATTAAAAATCAGTAAGAGTTGGACTTGACCTGTTATAGGCTGACGTTTGGGGGGGTGGGGGAAGAATTAACCTGGAGTTGCGAGTTCCAACAAAGGCAGTTAGGGGGATAAATGAATTCTGATTGACAGAAGTTCTGCAATATGGAAGCAGCGTTATCAAATTCCCGTGTACCACGGCGGAAGACGTGGAGAGGTGACACAATGCATGTATCTTTGAGCATTTGCCTAAATAATATCCTACTTGCGAGGAAGGTAGTTCATTTGTAATTACTGGGTTACTAATTATTCTTACAGCTTTGTTCTGAATTTTGTCCAGTTGTTTTAGTGCAACCTCTCTACTTCCACTCCTCAAGGGTGAGCAATATCCAGCTGTGAACACACACAGCTCTTGTAAATAATAGCTAACTACTCGTCAATGAAGAAGGTAAAGATTCTGTGCAATAATCCAAGTTTTTTTGAGGTGGTTTTAGCATAGGTCTAAAGTGAGACGTCAAACTGAGGGAACTGTTAAGGGAAACACCGAGAATATGGTAATATAAGAATCAGGCAATATCTAGCTATTAGTAAACTGGATATATTTGGTTCTCCTAGCCTCACTTACCCAGTCACATAAAGTCAATAACATTACATTAAGGTAAATCAAACCGTTAACATAAAGATACATTAAGTCATTCTCATAAAGCCAGTTAATGTCACCCAACGGTCACCAAGATCCCTCATTGAGCTAGTCACATAAATAAAGTTACAAAGTAAATCAATAATCACATACAGCAAAAAGTACACGAAGTCGAATATTAAAAAAAAAATTAAATTCACATAAACTAGTAATACAAAACCTATAGTTACCTCAATCAAAAAGGCACATAAGGGTAAATGAATTAATATATGATCAAATAAGGATATAAAATCACAGAAAGCCGTACTACTCAGCCAAGTACTCACCCATGGCCCCCAGTCAGCCAGTTAACCAGCCAAACACAACCAGCTCCTAGGGGAGACAAAAAGATGGCGTGGATAATGATAGTCTCGTCGGAATTACAACTCATTAGCTTTAGTAATGCTAGTAGAGGCGCCCATTAGCAGTGAGAGATGGCAGAGCAAAAATTAGAGTAAGATGAAGGCAGGAATTACAGGTATGCAAAAAAAAAGAAAAAAAAAATCCTTGGAAAATTTTTAAACATCTGCCCATGTGTTACTTGTGTGTTTTGAAGGAGAGAGCGTATAAGTATTAATTTTGCTGTTACACTGTAAAACTGTGTTATAATAAATTTCTATCCACTCTTAACTTCAGCATGATTTTTTTTCATTATATTATTCATACTAACAGGAGATTGTATCCAGCTTAGTCAAGACATTAAGTACTGAAAGAGGTAATGAAGGACGCATACACTCCCCCTCTAGTTCGAAAGACCTCCCCAAAGCAGAATAAAATCGCCTGGTGAAAGCAAGAATAATTATGAAAAACGTCCTCGGGTTGAAAAAGTTACTGCTGCCTTAACCACATAAATACAGTGGCGTTTTTATATTCGTTCTTGATTTATTCGGCTTAGGAGAGGCTACTCGAACTTCAGGGTTGAAATGTAGAGTTCCAGTACGAGAGGACTTTCCTAAGATGAATAAATTCGCGTGGAGTTAACAAGAATGAATTCATACAAAACTGCAGCGTACTTTCAGGACTAATTAGGGTGAGGGTGAGGGGGGGAGAGAGAGAGAGAGAGAGAGAGAGAGAGAGAGAGAGAGAGAGAGAGAGAGAGAGAGAGAGAGAGAGAGAGAGAGAGAGAATGATGAGATAAGGGAAAGAAAGTAACGGTAGATAAAGAGTAGAATATTGCTCTGGGACCTGCGGCGAGGCTCTTAGTTTCACTTTGACGCTCATCTGCGAGTGCCCACTTAACTCGGCCCTTCACCTTCGAAGGGCTCACTATTTTGAGTGTTGAAGTCGCCTGGTCCACTTTCTGTGTGCTAGGATTCTGTGGCTTTTCCCGTCAGCCAACGTCTTTGACGCTCTTCTCTAAAGGCCTCCTTTTAACAAATCCGCCAGAAGCAGAAGCACAAGAAGAACGCTGGCCACACATTGACTTGCTGGCTATCGCCGCAGGTAAAAAGAGACAGATTTGTGAAGAAGTCATGGTAGAGAGAGACGGATGGAAAAGACGAAGGCCAAGTAAGGAAGAGGAATGGATGATAAAAGATGGAGAGGGGGTGAGGAGGGAGGAGAGAAAGGGAAAAGAGGGGAGAGGGTGTCACGAGGCAGGGGGAGAGAGTGAAGAGAGAGGAAGGCGGGGGGGGGGGGGGACGAAAATACTAAGAGGGCATAAGAGGGGTCGGGGTCGGAATTAGAGTATGAAAGAGGGATGGGAACACAGAGGGAGGAAGGGAGGGTAAGGAGGGGAAGAAAGAGGTAAGGAGGGAGGGTGAGGATGGGAGGAAAGGTGTACGCTGGTGGGAGAGGAGTAGGGAGAGGAGTAAGGAGGGAGGGGAGGAAGGAAGCAATGACATCACACTTGCCCCGACCTCCTATTGACGGTGAGACGTAGTGATGGAGGTCACGTAAAAAAAAAAAAAAAAAAAAAAAAATCGGTCTAGATGTGAAATTGAGCGTATAATGTTACACCTGATTCAAGAGTTGGATGACCAAAAAAAAAAAAAAGGAAAAAAGTAAAAGATAATGATAGACCCGGAATAATTATGGTAATTGCGCTTCTTTTTAGCAACCATGGTAGGTCTTGTAGACTTCAAGGAGTGGCTTACGATGGCCTGTGCATCTGTCTGCCTGTACGTTGGTGTGCACAAAGGGTACAAAGAAAGGCAAACAACTGTCTAAAATGAGTTATACCTGAAGTAACTACTCGTATTCTGTGGTTGCGGAACAACAATAAGAAAGCAGGTGGACTGATTTTATTTATATTTTATTTATTTATTTTTTTGGTGTGTGTGTGTGGGGGGGGGGGGGGACGACTATCAGCAATGGGAAGAAGGTTCGTTTTCGATCCAGTAGTCCAAATACGAGTCATCAACAAGGCTGCTCACTTGCAACCCTCGAACATCACCCGCCATTCGGGCACAAATGCCCACCATCTCTAGTACGGCACGTTAGGGCTATCACATTCGGATGTGATACGGTATCACTCGGGGTGTTTTTACGACACGTTGGTTGGCACAGGAAAGCAGTAATCACGGTGATACCTAATTCAGATCAACAATTTCTTGAAAAATCTGGCATCAACCCTCAGATTACATAGGAATGTCTTTGAGTATATATATATATATATATATATATATATATATATATATATATATATATATAAAATAGCTCCTCGTGATCTACATGAGAAGCATACATGGGCTTAAGTAAGTTGTTAATCAGGTGTTTTAACAGAATCTCTTCACAAGGCGAAGTTCATATTACTTTCTTTCCTACTAGCAACGGAGTAGTATATTCATATCAAAAACAGTTAATGGAGGCTATATCTACCACCCTTCATTAGAAATATCTCCACGTATCAAATAAATAAATAGATGTTAGATAAATGAAAGATGGAAAAAAAGAATAAATTACATAAGTCATATAAGTAACAGGTTAACATGGATAAAAAATAAAGCAGAATAATAAGCACGCACACATGACACAACAGTCATACATAGTTATACAGTCATACGAAGACAGCACATTAAAATCAACTTCATCAGCACATGTATACACCACAAAGCTTCTATCATATCACACGTCTGCTTCCATGCATACTCATACACTTTATAGACGTATATGGATGCACATGCATGGTTACGCAGACAAGCAAAAAGATAACTTACATGACTCTGACAAATCACACACACACACACAATCTCTACTCTCTTATTTGCATACACACGCACATGACAAAGAAAATTAACTCGCACACATTTACATCTTACGCTCATAAGCAGTTTCCCTCATACAGACAGAACATTTTTCACACAGGTGCACAAGTCTTCAAGAATATCTCACATGTGGAGCTCAGATTCTTAAACACTCATAAACAGTCTTTCTCATACAGTTTCTCATACTAAAACATACTCCTTCACACATTCACAAGCCCCCTCTCACACATCCATACATAAAAACAAAACCTTTCTCCCACACACATACACAGTCACAATTTCTCTCATACATACACAAACATTTTTCTCTCACACATACTCGTACACACACACACACACACACACACACACACACACACACACACACACACACACACACACACACACAAGTTCTAAACACATGAATCAAACAAATAACCATGCTTTCCAAAATCACACACACACACACACACACACACACACACACACACACACACACACACACACACACACACAGCTTATGAGATCACCCGTTCCTGTGTTCTTCGTGGTGACTGGCTGAGAGATGGAGGGAGGCGGGGCATCAGGTGACCAATGAACTTTCTACTCATTTTCACCTGTGAAGTGAGTCAAGTGGCCTATGTGTGTGTGTGTGTGTGTGAGAGAGAGAGAGAGAGAGAGAGAGAGAGAGAGAGAGAGAGAGAGAGAGAGAGAGAGAGAGAGAGAGAGAGAGAGAGAGAGAGAGGGGTAATATTGTACGTGTGATGATGGACAGTACAGTACTGAAGTGCGGGAGAGAGAGAGAGAGAGAGAGAGAGAGAGAGAGAGAGAGAGAGAGAGAAATTATATCATAGACAGACAGGCAGAAGAATCGACACACAGAGATACTCGTAGCGAAACACAAAACACATAAAGACACATACCCACTGTCTCACACACAGAGACAACTCTCTCTCTCTCTCACATGCACAACATCTCTTTCAAAAACAACACACAGTCTCACTTATATTAAGATACTGTTACCCGTATATTAACAAACAGACAAAGAAATATATAAGTATAAAGACAATTTGACATACAGTTTTAAAGGGAGATGAACCAACACTCAAGCAGACATAGAGACAGACAAAGAGACAAACCAGAAGACACATAGATTTTGATTGGTAACAGCATAGTAGATATTCACAAACAATAACACCGTAAGAAAATGACAGAGCAAGAACAAAACATAACCCTGATCTGCACTTGGGGATGTTGAAAAGGACTTAACTTGGAAAGGAACTCTCCAGAACGGTTATATCCTGAGCAATGCTGAATGGGACGCATCCAGTTTTTATTTTATCTTATTTTTTTTAGGGGAGAGAGGAGGAACAGGGAAGGGAGGTGGGGGAGGAGTGAGGAATGGAGGAGAGTAGAGGGAGAGGTGTGTCAGAAGAAGGAGAGGTACGAAAGGAGAAGCGTAGCAGGCGGAAGAGCTAGAGGGGATAGAGGTAAAGAAGGGGAGAGAGTTAGGGAGGGACGTAAGACAGAGAGAGAGAGAGAGAGAGAGAGAGAGAGAGAGAGAGAGAGGATGTAGGGAGAAGGTGTGCTTCGTCCGAGAAAACCAGGTATTGGTAGGAAGGGTGAAGGGTGTTGTGGAGGGAGGGAAGGATAGTGGACGAGAGGGTGGGTTTGTTTGTGTACGATGCAGCCTAGAATTAGTAACAGATAGGGGGAGGGAGGAAGGTGATGCTGTGGTGGATGCGGTGGAAAGTCAGAAAGGGGATGGGAAGGGGGTTGAGGATAGCGCTAGGAGGATGGACAGACGTTACGAGAAGGGAAGAAGAAGGAAGGGAGTGGAGGGGATGATGGGGAAAGGAAGGGGAGGAGAAAAAGGGGGAAGGAAGAGGGCGGAAGGGAAGGCGAAGGGGAGATGGAAGGGAAATAGACGGCATGCGATGGGAAGGGACTAGGAAAGGGAAGATTATGCTTCGTTAAAAATGAGCCTAAGGATAAACAAAAAAAAAAAAAAAATGGACGCAGGAATGGTTCATCTTTCAGAGTATACCACAAGGAGGGGGGTTGGGGAGAGGGGAGTAAACGAAGGGATGTGGAGGGGGATAAGATGAAGTGGAGAGAAAGAGATGAAGTGGGGAAGAAAGAATAGGAGAGTGAAAAGTGCGAAGTGTGAAAGTCGGAAGTGGAATACTCTATAGGGATGTGAAGACAGAAATATAAGGAAGTAGGGAGTGGAACATGTGGAAGCGGGGAGGGGAACATGAGGTAGCAGGGAGGGGAACATGAGGAAGTGGGGAGGGGAACATGAGGAAGTGGGAAGGGGAACATGAGGTAGCAGGGAGGGGAACATGAGGTAGCAGGGAGGGGAACATGAGGAAGTGGGGAGGGGAACATGAGCAAGCGGGTAGGGGAACATGAGCAAGCGGGTAGGGGAACATGAGCAAGCGGACAGGGGAACATGAGGAAGTGGGGAGGGGAACATGAGGAAGTGGGGAGGGGAACATGAGGAAGTGGGGAGGGGAACATGAGGAAGCGGGGAGGGGAACATGAGGCAGCGGGGAGGGGAACATGAGGCAGCAGAGAGGGGAACATGAGGAACTGAGGAGGGAAACATGTGCAAGCGGGGAGAGGAATATGAGCAAGTGGGAAGTGGGTGACCGAAAAGTAAATAGGACAGAATAATGAGGAAGTAATAAAAGACAGGGGAGGGAAAAGGGGGAAAGTGAAGAAGGGATGAGGAGAAAGGGTGGGGAGGGGGGGAAGGGAGATTAGAAGTGTAGGACTGGTGAGAAAGAATGAGAAACATGGGGAATGGAAAACTGGATATAGAATTGAGGAAGAGGGAAGGCTAAGAGACTAAAGGGAGAGGATGGTGGTGGGTGAGAAATGGGAAGATTAGAGAGCGAGAGGAGGATAGGAGAGGACAAAGAAGTCGTTTGGATGTGAACCCGGTGGACTGCAGACTAAAGTGACCCTTTGTTCTCCAGTCCACTATCCTCCTTTCGGTGGATAGTGAGAGGATTGAGGAATGTTTGTATAAAAGGGCAGCTCCACCTCTCAGTCATATAGGTGATGCCAAATGAAGGCATCGTCCTTGAGGAAATGTTCAGTAAAAGGAGAAAGTAGTGAGATGAAGTTGGTTGAAGGGGTGGATGGGCAGGCTGGAGAGTGAGGTGAAGGAATGGGGCTATTGAGGGGTTGGAAAGTGGATAGAAAGAGGATACTGGAACTGGTTGTTAAAGGGGGAGTGTGGGAAAGAAGTAGGTTGTGGGAGGAGGGGAAGGCGGAAAGATGAAGGGAAGGGAAAGGGAAAGGGAGGGGAGGGAAGGGGAGAGAAGGGGAGGTGAAGGCAGGAAAGGACTGAGTGTGTGTGCAGCAAGTTGTGGTGGGGACGGGGAGTTAGCCTGAGGAAGTAGGCTTTAGGAAGAGGGACTGCCTGGGGGGCAGGGTATGGGAAGGAGAGACTAAGAGAATGAGGCACAAGGGGTGGGGAGCCGTGTGAGGATGTAACCTGCGGGGAGAGGGAAGAGGGGTAGACTGGGAGATGTGGGTGGCAAGAGAGGAAGAGAATAGGAGATACGGGCTACAAGAGGGTGGGGGGTAGTGTGGGGAAACAGGTTGCAGAGGGAGGGGAAGACTGGATGGTTTGGGGAGGAGAGGGAAGAATAAAGGGTGAGGAACAAGAAAGGGGACGACAGTGCAAGTGTGTAGCAAAGGAAGAGTACAGTAGGATGGGAAAGGAGGTTGTGGGTGTGAGGTAAGAATAGACTGGATGATTGAAAAGGAAGACTGTATAGGTGGACAAATGGACTGGAGGATAGGGAAGGAAAGGAGATTATTGTGTGTGGAGGAAAGAAAGAGAATAGGGGGATAGGGCAAACAGGAGGGAGGTGTTAGGGTAATGTGAGAAAGAGGGCTATGGAAAAGGGGCAGGCTGCATGATGAGGGCAAAGGAAGGACGAGTGAAGGGTGACGAGGGAGAGAAGGAGAGGGCAGGGGAAAATGGCTGAAAGGGTGTGTGGGGGGTATGTGGGGAAGTAGGTTGAGGGGGAGGGGAAGGGTGTCTCACCGAATGCTCTTTGGCAAAGGTCGGTGGTCGCGTTAAATTGTGAGGTGGCGATTATGCTGGCCAACCCCCACCCTCCACAACGGCAAGTATGGGGGTTAAGGAGAGGGGTGGAAGGAGGTGGAGGGAAAAGAGAGGGGAAGAGAGGGGAGGAGAGAGGAAGTAGGGAGAATGGAGAGGTGAGGAGGAAGGGAGGAGGGAGGAAGGCGAGAGGAAGGGAGGTGGGCTGAGCTTCAACGGGCATGTGTGGGTGATGGAACTCTAAAAGGGTGGGCGAGGGGGAAATTAGGCTGAAGGAATATAAGAGTGAGAGGGAAAGGGGCATAGAAAGGGAATGAGTGAATTATGAGGGGATGAGAAATTAAGTGGTCAGGGGTAAATATGGGGAGAGTGCAATAAAAATCCAAAAGAAGAGGAGAATTAAGGAGAGAAAAAACAAAGAAGGGAGAGGAGGTAGGGAGGGTGGAAACTAAGAGGAAAGGAGGAAAATTAGAGGGAAGGGGAAATTAAGAAAGGAGAGGAATTAGGAAGCGAGAGGGAACTGGAAGGGGAGGGAAAGAAAGAAGGGACAGGAAATTAGAGAGAGGGGAATAAATGTGAAAAAGAGAATATAAACAGGGGAAGGGAAAATGGCAAGGTAGATGGAAACTAAGAGAGGAGGGAACTGGAAATGGAAGACGAAAGAACTGGGCGAAATATGTATGAAGGCGAAATTATGAGTGAAGGAAAATGAGGAGGGAGGGGATTTTTGGAGGGCAGCGGAAATTAAGAGGGGAGTGGGGGGAGAAAGCAGGGAGATGAGAGGGATACTCAAGAGGGGAAGCAAGCAGGGAGAGTGAGAAGGAAACTTAGGGGGTGGAAAATAAGAAATGGGTCAAGGACAGAAGGAGGAGTGAGAGACAAAGGGTGAAAAAATGAATATGAGAAGGATAAGTGGGAGGAAGAGGAGAGAGAAGTGAAAAATACGAAGGAGAAAGGGGAGAGTAAGAGGAGGTGGTTTAGGAATAGCCGGGGATATTGAGAAGAAAGGGGAGGGGGGAAGGGACAGAGGAAAGGAACGGGATAGAAAGCAGGGAACAGGTAGGGGAAGAAGGGAGGGGAGGGGACGGGAGGGAGAAGAGATAAGAGGAAAGAAACGAGGAGACTGAAAGCGATGGGGCAGGTACAAGGAGAGTAGGAGGGGAGGGGAAAGAAACGATATGGGAAATAGGGAGAGAAGAGGAGGAGGAGGAGGAGGAGGAGGAGGAGGTGGAGGAGGAGAGAGAGAGAGAGAGAGAGAGAGAGAGAGAGAGAGAGAGAGAGAGAGAGAGAGAGAGACAGGGGACTGAGGTTAACGAAGAATGGGAGGGTAGTGAAAGAGAAAGGTGAGATTGTTATTAATGAGTGAGGGGGTGAAGGGAGGTGAGAGTGGGACAAGGAGTGGGAACCGGAGGGGAGAGAGGGACATGGAGTGGGAACCGGGGGGGAGAGAGGGACAGGGAGTGGGAACGGGAGGAGAGAGAGGGTGAGATAAGAGGAGCAGGTGAAGGAGGAGGGACTGACACAGATAAGATTAGAGGATGGAGATAAATGGGAACTAAAGGTTGAAAGGAGAGAGAGAGAGAGAGAGAGAGAGAGAGATTTTGAGTGTGTGTGTGTGTGTGTGTGTGTGTGTGTGTGTGTGTGTGTGTGTGTGTGTGTGTGTGTGTGTGTGTGTGTGTGTGTGTGTGTGTGTGTGATCGGACCGAGTCAGCCTCTTCACTGTGTGTGTGTGTGTGTGTGTGTGTGTGTGTGTGTGTGTGTGTGTGTGATCGGACCGAGTCAGCCTCTTCACTATAATGACACGCAGTTCATTCTTGCAGTTACCAGACGACATTACTTAGCTCTGGATAAACCAATCAGTTGAAACATCTGTTCAAACCTGAAAAATGTCGTTTAATACCAAGAATAAAGGATGTCCTCGAACTGAAGATAAGTCAACTGTGGAGGAATAGGATTAAGGTGTGGTGACCAAAAAGGAACACGAAGGAACTTAGGTGAGAAGTGAGGGAAGATGTAGGTAGTGGAAGCAGAGGAAAATACATGCCAGACTGGTGCGATCAGACGGCAGAAATAAAGCAAAAAAGATGCTATCGTATGGAAGTAGTAAACAGAGATAAAATGGGTCAACTCAGTAGTGAATGGTAAAAGAAAAAAAGAAACAAAAAACTAAGTGGTAAGTGTGGGTGTAGGTAGTACGGGTACGGCAATGAAAAATACACAAGATCAAAACAGTATATACAGTATGTTTACACAAATGATCGATGGTTTCACGATGAACGTTTTTGCTGTCAGCTTTTTCTTCCTAAGGCAAACAGTCCTGAATGAAATTTTTATAACACTGGTTGTATAAACATCATGCGTTCCTAGATACTGATAGTAATAGCAGACATAAACTTAAATTAAATGTGACAAGAATATTTTCAAATGGCTCGTTACGGTTTCAAAACGTAAAGACAGGAGAATGTAAAGATAGTTTTTTGACCGTGTGTACAAGGCAGAACGACGCCATGTGGAAAAAAAAAAAAAAAAAAATTACAACAGCTCACAGAAAAATAGGTCAACTGAGGAATAAGAAATGGTAACAAAACAAGCGAAGTGTTGTAAGAGGTGAAGGAATGTGTAGGTAGTGGAAGTAGGGCAGGGGAAAACATACGGCAGAATGGAGAGGTCAGACGTAGGTGGAGCTTGGTGTGGGTGTAAGAGGAGGTGCATACAAGATATATTAAGCATTGCATCAGGATGACGTCCCTTTCATTACATGTCTGGTACCTCCAGACAATCGTATTCATCTTGAGGGAAGATTTAAACAAATCGTAACTTTCACTAGCCCCTGCAATGCGGGAGGTTTTTAGTAAGATAAAAATAGAATCGGAGAAACAGTAATATGACTATAGAGCACTCAGACAGCGCATACCTCCGCCAATGCCGCTGCCATTAAAAGGGATCCGGATCCGTGGAGATATTGTGTGGAATACATAAGACCCGGATCCGCTCCAAAATTTATTCAATTGTTCCTGTACCTATAGCCCACTCTTTCACAATATTTTTTTGACATCCATTGAGAATTTTGGAGATATTGTGGGGGGATACATGGGATCCGGATCCGGATCCGGCCCCAAATTTAATCAATCATTTCTCGGCCCATAGCCCACCCTTCCACAAAATTTCCTTGAAATTCATTGAGAACTTCCGGGGATATTGTGCGGTAGGATCCAGATCTGGATCCGGATCCGCTCCCATATTTAATAAGTTCTTTCGTGGCTCATGGCCCACCCTTCCACAAAATTTCATTGAAATTCACTGATAGCTTCTGGAGATATCGCGTTGACAAACAAACAAACAAATATAACAAACATACTGTAGGTGAATAATAACCTCATCCAACGAAGTTGGAGGAGGTGTATACAAGATATATTAAGCATTGCATCAGGATGACGTCCCCTTCATTACATACCTGGTACCTCCAGACAATCGTATTCATCTTGAGGGAATATTTAAACATATCTGAAAGAGCTAAGTGCATGTGAAAGATCAAGTGCACAAGAAGAGAGTATGAGAGATCAGGGGCAGGTGGAGGAAAAGGAGAGGTCAAATATACTTGGAGGAAGGATGAAGAGGAGGAGGTGGAGCGAAGCTTGTGCTGGTGAAAGAAAAGAAGAATGAGAGAGGAGAAATGGAGGAGAGAAATTAGGTAAAAGTAAAGGAAAAAAAATACCGGAGACTCGAGTATTTGAGGAAAAGATACAGCTTAAAGTAAAGGCAGACGGAAAAGTATGTGATGGTCAAGTTTATGTGCAAGGGAAGGAGAGAGAAGAGGTTCATACCGTACAGTGGAAAAGGTATGGAGACTCAAACTTGTGTGGAAAGAGAGAGAGGCTTGACATAAATGGAGGAGTAAGCAGGAGGTGATAAACCTGAAGTGGAAGAAAAGGAGAAATGCTTAATAAGTTGGAAGGAATGGGTATTCTAAGGTCAAGTTTATGGAATAAGATTGGTACAGGTAGAGAAAAGGGTATTTAGGAGGAGGGGGGGAGGCTAGGTGTTGGAAGAAAAGCCATGTAGGGAGAGAAGGATAGACTAGGTGTTGATAAAGGAAAAGTTATATAAGGGAAGAGGAGAAGTTACAATAAGTACTGATGGAGGAAAATGTATATGAGGGAGGTGGAGAAGTTAGGTGCTGGTGAAGGAAAAAGCATGTAGATTAAAGATAATGGGATATGTCACGGTGGAGGAAAAGGTATGTAGGGGAGGACGAGATATTAGATCTTGATGGAGGAAAATGTATGTAGAGGATGAAGTGGTTTGGTGCTGCTGGAGGAAAAGGTATGTAGTGAAAGGAGGAGAGGATAGGTATTGATGGAGGTAAAGGTGTGTAGGAAAGGAGGAGAGGATAGGTGCTGATGGAGGAAAAGGTATGTAGGGAGAGGAAGAGAGGTTAGGTGTTCGAAGGTAAGAGTACGTAAGGGTAGAAGATGAGGTTAGGTGGTGGTGGAGGAAAATGTAAGTAGGGGAAAATGAGTGTTTATGCGCTGGTGGAAGAATAGGTATGTAAGAGGATGTAAGTCATGTGCAAATGAAGTAGGAGAAAGAGTTGGAAGAGAGGTTAGGTGTAGGTGGAGGAACAGGTATACGAGAAGAATAAAGTGCAGGTGCAGGAGGAGGAGGAGAAAGGGCAGGAGGAAAAGGTCAAGAGGTAGAGAAAGAATAACTATGGTAGGGTACTCAAGTTTAAGTGGAGAAGGAGAAAGAGGTCAGACGTTCGTGAAGGAAGACGTAAGAGGGAGAAATAAAGTGTGGATGGAGAAGGAGAGGTGAGGTGCAGGTAAATGAAAAGGTATACAGAAGGAAGAATTCATGTGTTGGTGGAGAAGGGGGGAACAGTGGTTAGATGCCTGTGAAGTGCTCGAGGAACAGGTATGTACAGGGAAGTGGTCAAGTGTATGTGAAAGCTGAGAGACTAACTGCTGGTGGAGGAAATGCATGTTGGAGGGAGTAAATCATGTGTAGGTGGAGAAGGAGGAAAACTAGGAGGAGAGAGATTATGTGCCAGAGGAGTAAAAAGATATGTAAGAGAGAAATATTAACTGCACTGGAGTAGGACGCGGAGCAGTGAGGTCAAGTGCGCGTGGAGGGAGTAACTAAGGTCTGTGATAAAGTGTTTATAAATAAGGAGGGGGAAAGGCGCTATGCTGGACAGTTAGACAGAGGAATGCGTCTAGAAAAGTGAGAACAAACAAAGGAAGTATGAAATGCGGAGGAAAAAGACTGAACAAAAACTAAAGCAAAAAATGAACAGAGGAAAAAACAGTAAAAGGGAAAACTTTATCGAATGAACAATGTCAAGAAACTACGCAATAAAAAGAAAAAAGAATTATGTAAATAATAAAAAATGGACATAAAAAAGGGCACAAATATGAAATTGTTAAGGAAACGTTATGATGGGAAGAATGTTTTATCCTTCTGTGGCTATTGATGACCTTACAATACGATGACGCCTATTTTATTGTATCTTTGCTTTAACTGTATTCAGCTTAGGGAAGAGTTTTCGAACTAGGGAGGTTAGGTAAGACGTTTACTTGACACTAAGGTACAAGAAGATGTTCCTAAGTTGAATTTAATCGCCTGACGTGGCAAGAGAGTATTTAAAAATGTGTCACAGAATTGAAAAGGTTAACAATTTCGCCACAATAAACGCGCTAAACTACCGCATTATCATCAGGCTGACATAGGATTCTTTTTTTTTTTTTTTCTTTTTTTTCAGCGGAGAAACTCGATCGTTTAAAGGGCGAGAGGAATAGACTAATGGCACAGAAATGAAGCAGAAGATATGAAGAACGAAAACGACCAACGAAAAATCATGCAAAGTAAACAAAGAACACCAATTTGCTGAAAAAAGGTAACAGGAACCAGTGATAAGTGACAATAAGGAAAAACCGAGATAAAGAGGAGAATGACGTGGGGGACAGAAAAATATGAACACAAAACGGATTATAACACTATCGAAGAACTTAAATACATAGTCGAGATTAACAAGCAAATATAGATAAGAGTGAGGCACAGAAGGAGGTAAATATGAGTAGAACACAGAAAAATATATGAATAAAAACGGGGCACAACAGATAAACAAGAAGCAGCAAAGACTAGAATAAAGATGGGGCACAGAAATACGAGGAGTAGGACACAAATATAATAGCGGAGTACAGAAGGAGACGATACAGAAAAGAGCTCAGAGAAAACCATGAATGAAAGTGGTGCAAAAACAGAAATATGTAAATGCAAGTAGGACACATACAAAAATGAAAGTATGTTAAACAAATGCACAAAGCCAACCAAAACACAGATGTAGATAAAAATGAGGCATAGGAAAACAGAAAAGAAAAAGGCCAAGATAAAGAATTGGTAAACCCCACCCTCCAATGCTGACTTCTCCCCGACAGCCGAAATAACCTACTACCGAACAGCCCTTCCCTTCCCCAAAACGATATTCCCCTTCGTCTAACCGAACCCCTCTCCCCAAATGATCCAGTCTCCAATCAGCCTCCCCTGCCAAACTCGCAACAAACAATCCTTCCCCCAGTCAACATCCACCTCCCCTTATTTTTCCCTCCTCTCCTAAACCAGTTCTCCCCACCCCAGCCTACTCCCTCTCACCAACCTCGCCTCCTTACCCTGAGATAAGATGGACTGAGGAGACCTTAAGAGGTCTTAACCCCTTCTGTATAGTGTCGATTATTCTTGCTGCCTCCAAATGTCTTTATTGAGCTTAGCTAGGACCTAATATTGAAGAGGTTAATGAAGGCTATATCCAGTTCAGAAAGTCTCTCAAGAGGCCAAATAAAATCGCCTGTATTGAGAGAAACAACAAAATACAACAGGCTTCATCGTACTGAGGGGGTTTATCACTATTTAAAATAAATCAATTTTTACTGTACACAAATCATTTGGTAGGTGGGGCCGCTCAAACTCTCATCCATTTTCTGTCCAACTATCTAATGCATGAGTTAACCGTTACTCCCAGTCCTTCATGTACGCAACAAGTCAACTCTGGAACTGTCTTCCTTTGTCTGTATTTCTTACTAGCCTATAACCTCCAGCCTTTTAAACACAGTGTGTCCAGACATTTCGAAATGGACGTATCTTGGATATGGTTCTCTGTTATGTTTATTTTTCTTGGAGGGAACAATTCTGCTGGCTTCTGGACTTTGGCTCCTTCTTCACTGCATAAAAAAATCTGTTCACTCGATGCGATGTTGTATTCAAATGATTCTATCCTGAATGATTTACTCTAACTCAGAAAACAGTTTTCTACGCTGGGTGGTGTCCATATAACTAAATGACGCCTGGTGGTTTACAGAAGGTTAAAACGATCCACCCACATAGCTCCCACGAGGGTTTAACTTCTGAGGGGTGACCAGTATGCACACATACTGGTACTCAGGGCAAGTGAAGCTGGTCACCGTCGCCTCAAGTGTCGAGATTGAATAACCTCGCCCCTGGTCCCTACGCTCCTGATGAGGCAGATGCATGATGAATGGATGAATCATGTCACCATAGCACTTAGTTGTTATCAAGATTTTTTTAATATTAATATTATCATTCACTCAAGTATCTCTATGAGGTACTTTATAGCCATATGAATGGAACATAAAAGTGTGCACAAACAAACTTGTGGACAACTTAGAAGAAAGAATTACGACAGAAGAGAGAGAGAGAGAGAGAGTTGAAACAGAAAAAGAATGATACTGTACATAACGGGATGAGACAGAGACTGATGAAACACGAAATGAATGGTACATAATGAGATAACAGAAAGGTCATGAGGGCCTGTGATTTACAAACACAGGCTACGTACATTATTATAAGCTCTTATTACACCTACGACCGAAGACAGAAGGAGTCATATGCTTGGTCCAGTTAGTCTGTCTATTTGTCCTTCTATCTGTCGCTCATAAAAATGAAGGAAAAACTGTTGAATGGAACTGCACCTATGTTTCAGTAATAACTGAGGATTATGAGAGGAACAAGCAATTAAATTTTGGCTGAAAAAAAGTCACTGTTCAAGGACACAGTCAACTAGGCCAGCTTTGATATGATTCAGACCAAATTTGGTCGTATAGAAGAGGGTTAAGAAGGGATGAAGACACTGAATTTGGAGAACGATCAATCACAGATAAAGGTCAAAGAGAAATGTCTAATATTCGGCCCTCTAATTCAGTTTTGATTCAAATTAGACTAGACTTAGTTGATGAGTCTGAAGTTAGTCATGGATGAAGTCCTTGTATCTTGAAGCAATAAAAAAATCAAGGTCATGGGCAAAGTCAACTTAAAATTTTAGTCCAATTTGGATCAAACTTGGAAGATGAGCTAAGCATCAGGTAAGGATGAAGTTCTTGGAAAAACATCGAAACAAGGAGAGCAAGAACACAGAGAGAGAGAGAGAGAGAGAGAGAGAGAGAGAGAGAGAGAGGAACAAAAAAACAGAAGGCAAAAAGGAGGCAGCGTATAAAGAGAAGAGGAAAAGAGGGAAGTAGGTAAACATGAGGAAAAGTGGTATGTAAACATAAGGAAAAGAGGGAAGCAATGAAAGATGAGAAAAAAAATTAGAGCAAATAAAGACAAGACAAAAAAATGGAAGGAAAGAAAACGATGACGAAAGGAGGGGAACAAGAAAAAAAAGACAATAAGAAGGTAACACAGAATAAGAGAAGATACAAGAGAAGCAAATAATACATGACGAAAAAAAGAAAGCAAAGGGAGAGAAGACAAAATGAGAGGAACAAAAACGTCTGCTTGCTCCGGCACCCCAAGCATACATATTCACGTCATATCTTAAAATGGAGACACGTGAGGGGCAAACACAAGAAGATAATTATCGGAGACACAGACGAAAATTGAAATGGAGGACAGAAAAAGAGAAGACGAAGAAAGGGGCTCTGACCGAAATGAAAGCGTTCTCCCCCCCCCTCTCTCTCTCTCTCTCTCTCTCTCTCTCTCTCACTGAACCAGCGAATGTCTTGATATTTTTTTATGCCTTCTCTTGACCAGGTCTTGCGGGGCGGGGTTGGACTGTCTGCTCTTGAAAAGTGCTCAACATCTCGTGCTAAGGTGACAGGTCCGGAGGCAGGAGTAAAGGAAGAAAGAGAGCCCTCGGGTTGACGTAAATAAAAGGGATTTATGAGGTTGTGAAGCGGAGGGGGGAGGGGAAGGTGTCTCGAAATAGGGCACATGTGTTGCTTTGGCTCAGGTGGGTGTGGGTAGAGGGGGAGAGAGGGGAGAGGGACGAGAGGAGGAGAGGGAGCGGGAAGGCAGAATGGGAGGAGGGAGGCAGAGAAGGAGAAGAGGGAGGCAAGCAGGGGTAGAAGAAGAAAGAGGATACAGGGAAGGAGAGAAAACTGGGGAGTCAGTGGGAGGGGGAGAGAGAGGGTGAAAAGGGGGAAAGGGAAAGAGGAAAGAGGAAAAAAAGGCGAAGGAAGAGGAAGGAAGTTAATGGGAGAAAGGAGAAAGTTAAAAGGTGAAGGGAGAGAGAAAACGAGTAAAGGAAGGGAGAAGCAAGGAATGGAAGAGATAAGAACGAGAAGGACTTTTGGAAGGGGGGGGGGAGATCGAAGTACAGGGTGACGGGGAAGAGAGAGAGAGAGAGAGAGAGAGAGAGAGAGAGAGAGAGAGACAGACAGAGAGACAGACAGACTGACAGACAGACAGACGGACAGACAGACAGATAGACTTGATAATGAAGAAGGAAGAAAATGAGGAAATAACGGGGGCACTGTACAGGAAACAGACAGACATTTCAAACAAGAGAAAGGAGCGTGGAAAAAAAAAAATTGAGTAGCGGGAGGGAAGTGGAAAGAGGGAGAATGGAAGAAGGCGGTAAGAGTTAGGGCTGGGGAAAGGGGAGGGAAGGGAGTGAGGGTTAGACCGAAGAAGAGGGATGGTGAGGGAGACAGAGGAATAGGGAGGGGGAGAGACAAAGCGAGGTGGAGGCTGAGGGAGAGTATAAAGGGGGAGAGGCAGATGGGGGAAAGAGGAGAAGAAACTGTGGTGAGAGTTGTGTTGAAATGCTGAAAGAGTGGAGGAGGGTGGAGGGGACTGCGTTTGACTTGGAAGGGGAAATTTTGGAGGGAGCAAGAGTCATGAGGAAGGGAGGAAGGATGGGCATGAGTGGACGACCGTGAGAGTTGGAAAGGTTGAGATCGGGAGGAGGGTTATGTGTGGAGGGAGGAGATATCATTGTGATAAAAGTGGATAGAAGAAAATGGAAGGAGCGAGGAGTATGTGGCTAGAACTGATCGAATAGACAGCAGAGATTTTAAGAGATGTGGAAAATGGCCAGGACTGTGGGTGTAGGAAATGTGTAAGATGGTGGAATGCACAAAGAATAGTTTAACACATTGCTAGAATACCCCTCGGCTAAATAAATGTTTAAAGTTTTTAGCCTGAATAAACCAGTGTAGTACACGGAGTATGAGTCAACTTCTTTGCCGGGAGAAAATTTTTGCAACCGAATATATTCGACCGGCTTTTGCCTGATTACAACATTTGAAAATACAGACTTAAAGTGAGCATTTTATCTTTTAGAATATTCTTCGGCTGAATAAAACCGTCTAATTTTTTCTATGTGAATTCACATGAGGAGGGTTAAGAATATAATTTTCAAACACTAAACTGATAGAATTTCCTTCAACTAAATAGCATCGTCTACATTATGTTTGAATATAATACCCAAGGGAGTTCACAGCAGCTCAATAATTAATTAAGTGTATGGATGGAAAAGGCAGAGGAAGGAGAATAAGAAGAGGCTTGAGGGACACGAGGAATCTGGATCAAAGAAACTGACGGAAAGGTGGAGTGTGGTTGGGAAAGAAGAGAAGAAACGTGAAGGAGGAGAAAATTGAATGTCTTGAGGTGTTTGAACTGTGGGTAGAAGAAGCAAAAGATGACTATGTGTGTAATAATAAAATGGGGAAAGAGAACGCAGAGTATGGTCAAATGGAATGAAAGGGAACGTGGAATGTGGACGGAAAAGGTTAATGAGACAGGTCTCTGGATGGACAAGGAGGGATGTGTGAGAGTGGGTGGAGAAGACGAAAATGAAAGAAACTGCAATAAAACAAATGGAGGGGAGAAGCAAAAAAAAAAGAAACATGATGAGAATGAGAAGAGTGGTCAGAGGTGAGTGAAAAAGGCTGTGAGTGGAGAGGAAATGATGGAGAGTGGGTAGATAAGGCGCAAAGGAACATAATTTTGACGAAAAAATTGAAACGAAGGAGTAAAGAACTAGAGAGGATGGTTAATGAAAATGTGGAGAGTAGACAGAAGAGGGGAGAGGCCTGCGAGTGTAAAATACCGAGGGAAAGTAAGTTTGAACAACAGATTAATACTTCTTATCAACATGTAAATAAATAAAAGCAAAAGAGAGAAAGTTGACAGAAAAAATTAATCGGAATGAAGAGTGGAGATGAAAGAAAGAAAAAATCAATTAATGTTACGAGAAGATAAAGGGAAAAATCGGAGTTTGAGTGATAACGGAATAAAAAACATACTTTTGAAGAATGAACAGGAAGGAACAATATACTACAAAAAAAAAAAGGACAAAACAGGGAGAGTTAACGAGAGGAGAATAAAGAAGGCTGTGAATGACGATTGACAGAGATGCTGAGATCTGGGTGGATGAGATGTAATATGTAGAATGGGAACAGGGATGAGAGTAATAAAAGAAAATATATTTGTAACTCCAGTGCGTGAGCCTCTCCTGAACCCAGCACAACAGTCTGGCGTTAACTTCAGTAAAATGCAGAGTACGACCTAAGACTGAAGCGGTTCAATATGAGTAACGGAGGTTGGTAAGAACGAAGAGATTGGATGGAAAAGAGTGGAGACGGCTGTGAAGAAAATGAAAGAAAGAGGGAAGTATAATCTGGATGGAAAGAATGAAGAACGTGGAATTCGAATGAAAAACATGAAGGGGAAATGAAATATGAACAAGAAAGAAAGAAAAGGAATCTAGACGTGAGAACACAGAATGCGAGTGTAAGATAAGGAAATGGCTGAGTGCATGTTGAGGGTATAGCTAGGAATGGAACTTGAATGTATCTACGGAAAGAAGGATAAGACATAAATGTAAGATGATGGTAATGAGAAGAAGGAGTATGGAAACGGGGGAGGGGGGACGACTGTGAATGCAAGAATAAAGATAACTGGTGTGTTCTATAATAAAAGGACGAGAAATAATGGAGAACTGGAACGAATGGAAAGGAAGACGAGGTGAAAGAAGGCTGGGAAATGGTGACTAGAATGAAAAGAATGCAAGGCAGAAAAAGGAAAAAATAGAATGTGCATGAAATGGGATGGAAGGAAGGTGGTGTATAGGTGGAAGCTTACAGATGAATTCGAGAGTGGAATTTGTATGAAAACCTTGGAAAGAAATGTTTAGTATGAATGGATAAAGTTTAGAAAAATAGGAATGGGAGAAAAAGAAAAAGAAGTACAAGAGAAAGAAAACTGGTGGGAAATGAAGAATGAGTGGCAAATAAGAATAAGATCGTGTAATTTGGAGGTAAGCTACGGAAGAGAAGGTTGACTGTGGATGGAAAGAGTTGTTAAAATGGATGAGTATCCAGGGCAAGAAAATGGTGGAAAGGACAAGGAACGAAAGAAGACAGGCTGAGGAGATAGTGGATGGACAGGATGAACAGGCGCGGAATCCATAATAAAGAGAAAAGGGAAACTGCATGTCTTGTGGATGGAAGAGGTGGCTGATGAGGATGAGTTAGAGTGGGTAGCAGAAACTGAAGGGGACGGAGCTTGTGGGCAAGTCTAAATATATAGAATGGAAAATGGAAAACTTGCGGGGAAGCATTTAACCCAAATATGTGTGTGGGATGGAGGAGGGACATGGCCCGAGTGGAAGAGGGATATATAGAATGAAGAGAAAAGTAGAAGAAGGGCAAGGGAGAAAGAATAAAACTGAAAACCACTAGGGATGAGGAGAGAGAATAATTAGAGGAGTGTAATTGGAAATAGACCATAACGAGGGGGTAGAAATGGGAAGAGAGGTGTAATGGATGCTGGAGAAGATGAGGCACGGAGATGAAGAGGATGGGTAGAGAGAGGACAAATGGGAGCAATCCAAGGCTGCATAATTCGAAAGGAAGAGCGATTATCGAAGAGAATGTATTCATGCAAGGAGAGCAAAGTCTATATTAGCACAGAGGCGAAATGGGGAAATCTCAGGTTTAATGCCAGAATGGGTACGTAATTCGAATGGAAGAATATTTGTCGAAAAACAGAGTATATTCAAGCAAGGGGAGCAAAGTCCATATTAAGACAGAAGGCTAACTGGGAGAATCTGAAGCAGCATTATCCGCAAGGAGGATTGCTCGTCGACAAGATGGCGTAGTCACGCGAGGAGAGTCCTTGTTAGTCCATAAGGCAATCTGGGAGAAAATGCCTAGTCTAAAAGATGAGAAACTGTAACGTCTTGTTATCAACCAAAAAACACGAAAGGCTAAATATATGAGAAGTATGTTGAAGAGTACATGTACGTGGATTTTTATTTTTTACCCTCTTTGATGTTACTGAAGTTATGTGTTTTTGGCAAGGAATGAATCAGACAGACTCGAAGTTGATTACTAACAAGAATTTTTGCTCACGTTCTTAAGGGAAAAACTGAATAAAAATACAATCAACCAGTCTCATGTTACTCCGTCCCAGTAACGGCAGCTTGGCAACTAAAATGCAGAACATTTAAGGTCAGGCGACTGACCACCGTTTCTTGAAGATTTCATGATTGAAAAACCTCCAGTCATTTCCAAAGCGCGTAGGGCAAAGCTGTTACTCCGAATAATGCGCGCGCGTGTGCATATATATATATATATATATATATATATATATATATATATATATATATATATATATATATATATATATATATATATATATATATATATATATATATATATATATATATATATATATATATATATATGTGTGTGTGTGTGTGTGTGTATCATGTCTGATAATTCTTTGCGTATTATTAAAAAGGTAACTGTTTTAATGACATCGGTGGGCTAGTTGTCGGTACGTCTGTTTTGTGTCACTAAAGCATCTCAGTTCTCCAAAGTATTTTCATTTTCTTTTGTTTTCTAGCCCCAGATGAGTCATAGCTAAAGTGGAATCACCACAGCTGTTTATGTATATGCAAATGAAAGTGCATCAGGAAATATCGAACACTACACTAGACGAGCTACACCCAAACAGAGGCATGCATGAATATTCAGCTGTAAGGGAACACACCGATTGATAGCTGTTCCACTCATCTGCATACTCAGCGAACAACAGACTCGCGCTCCTTCTTCCTTCATCACCACTGCATCTCAAGAAAGCAAAGGAAAACAAATAAGGCTTCAAGATACGATAAAATGCCTTCGAATTTCAGAAACAGACGAGCATTTAAAATTTTTCCAACGTCCAGATTCAGATGATATCAAGTTCCTCGAATCCTCTGGGTTATTAGCAACGAACTTTTATCATGCTGAACATTTACTTCCTTCCCCTTCACAATATTTCCTTTCATCATGTGAATTATCATTATTCGTATTGTTCGTATCGTAAGTAAAGAAAAAAAAAATTAAAGCATCACAGCGACACTCTGCATCACATTTATCATCGTCACACTACTACAAAATCATCAGTAATACTTATCATTATTTATTTATTCAGCATTGAGTGTACCATTGTATTTAGCAGAATTAATCACATTTACTTCGCTTCATAAACAAGAACAACAGCTTCCACTAAGCATACGCCTAATTAGCTTCAGCGTCCGGACCGTCATCAGCAATACCCTCATCATCATCTCCATAATTAAAAGCAACATTTTCATCATCATCGACATTAACCCCTTATCACCAACAACATCAAACACCATTTAACACAAATCACAATCACCATAATCATTGTGAGGTTAACAATTCCAGCATCAATTGGCTGATCATCAATAACCTCATCATCAGTATCACCATTCATTAGCGCATACTTAATATCACCTTCAAGAACGGCAGTATCGTATTATACAATGTAAATCGCCATGAACATGATTCCTATTACTTTAGGCATCATCATCACTTCAACATTAGCCTCTGCAGTACCATTACCTTGAAGTGAACAGTTTTCATTTAGCTTCCATTTTGTTCAGCTTTCTTTGGACAAGGAATATTTTGAATGCTGTAAGTCTTGGGGATCATTTTGTTTACATTAAAAAGAGAAAATCATCATCACCATCATCATCATCATCGTTATCATCATCATCACCATCACATCCTGCCTCCCCTCAAACCAATGACCATTACCCTCCCTCGTAAAGCCAGCAGACCCGAATTTTTGGCGAACCGACCAAAGAAGAACATAACCTAGATTCGTCCATTAAAACTGTAGTGCTTGTGAAATTACGAAAAAAAAATAAATAAATAAATAAGCTGAGTTGTCGAATTGATGGTTATGTCCGAATGTCTGTTATAAAAAATTCTCTCTCTCTCTCTCTCTCTCTCTCTCTCTCTCTCTCTCTCTCTCTCTCTCTCTCTCTCTCTCTCCTTTATTTTATTTTCTTAAATTTTTTGTTCTTTCTGCATTTCTCTAACATTTTCCTTTAACTTCGTTTGTTGTTTTCCTTTACCAAGTTTTTCTTTTATCCCTCTTACATTTTTTTCCTTTCTTTCTTTCTCTTTACTTGCTTATTTTTTTTCTGAAGTCTTCCTCTTTCGCTCCCCCATTGTCTGGCTTATCTCTCTATGCCCATTATCTTATTTGTTCTGTTTCTCAGTTATTCCTTCCCTAGTAGTAGTATTCTTCCCTACAATTTCGTGTTTTCCCTTTCCTTTCTGCATTATTTCTGTTGCTTTTAATATCAACTCTTTCATTACTTCTTTTCACAAATGCAACAAAAGAATCACACTTGCGTTTTCTCCATATGCAATACCTACACCAACTCATTCTGCACGATGAGTTCATATTGTTGTTGTTGATCAACTTTAGTCAGTATAGCAGAGCAGACCCACCAGCAGCAGGCAAGCAACCACCCCTGCAGGGTCGTCCAGTGCAATAAACCGACGTTCCTTTGTGGCTGACAGCACGGGGAATATTGTGGAGGTTTGGTTCCTGGATGGTCGCCGCATTTGTGTTCGTTAGCCCAGTTAGCAGGGGCACCATAGCAGAGTCCACTTCACCCCGTTATCTTGTTATACTCAGCGTAGTAAATTATTTCCTTAGTTACAGGAAATCACTAAACTTGCCACTCAGTGTAGAACCACATCAAATGGAAAGAGGTGTAATGAACACTGACAGGTAGGAAAGGAAAAGAAGAAAGTGAGGACAGACACGGAGACAGAATAAGACAGGGGAAGAAAGATGTAGGCAGCATCACATCAAGTGAGTTGAAGATGATCGCCTCCACCTACTACTAGTTCATTTTGTAGTTTATTCTAGCAGCTGTCGGAAAATTTTATTCAACTAGTACCGAAGGAGTTTATGAAGGCTTCCATGTTCGAAAATTCTATTTTCCTCCCCCATCTTCTCTTAACGAGCAGCATGCTACAAGACAATGGCTTTTCCCATCATTTTCCACACTCACGTGATGACTCTCGTACTGCTCCATGCAGTCCCCGCAAATTTCATGATCTCATCTCTCAATTTTGTTCTCCGTCTGCTTCTTTCTTGTTGCTACTCAGTTACACTGGTTGTCTTTTTCTTGGTATTTGTACGAAGAACATGACCTGCCCACATCCATTTATGCTTTTTGCCTGCCTCGCAAAACGCCAAGTGAATTACAGCAACGCAAGCATAGCCTGTTGTTTTTGTCCTTGGAGAATTTTTAAAAATAATCGTATAATTTCACTGCACTCAAGCCATTTATGCTACAGCAACCATTTCCACACAGTAAAAATACATAACTCCTTCTCGCTCTCCATCGATATTTCATCTCACCTTACTTATTTTGCCTCACCAACAGGGGCAATCTAATCAGTGTTTGCCCTTGAGTCACGCACCCAGACGTTAAACATAGCCTTCGTTAGCCCTTCGCTACAAGACGTATCCCCTACACTGAATAAAATCGTCCTGCGATGGCAATAATACAAGTATTCGCACTGGAGTTAAATAGCCAACAAGATCACGAACCAGCGTGACAGATCCCCAAACCATCCATTATACATTACTTGATTCAAGGGATTAATGAAGGCTATCACACCTTTAGACGCCCATCAGATCACAGAAAAGCCAAATGATCGCTCTCAAGGGCTCATCTGATTATTCTCGCATCGTCTGTCATATAAAGCCGTTCAATACGATGACTTTTTTTCTCTGTATTTTGGAGTTGCATATTTGTCGGTTAAGGCTAGCATCTCTTCCTTATCACGTAATTTGTGTACACTGTGATACCCTTGTGTGTTATTTTTCAATCTATCCTGGAATTCAGAAGATATAAACTCCGCGAAGACAGTAGCGAGGAGTAGTATGGAAAACAGATATCTTTGGAAGAAATGCTAGTGAGCTTCATTAACCCCAGAAATGCTGTGATGTTTTTTCTAGTTTGTTCTTGCTATCTAAGACGAAAATTCAAGTAAGAAAAGGTCTCTCGTACTGAAGGAAACGAGGAAGACAATCTAATTCTATCAGCTTGAGAAGTCTACCCTAAAGTGGAAAAAAAAAAGAAAGCAAAAATGAAATGCGAAATACGTCATTGGACTGAACTGGTTAACCAAAGAGGATAAGGATTAATATCACTCTGCCGTAAATTGTTCATCTGTCAGTATTTTACACATGCACGGTAAAGCTGATTATAGAGAATACATTTTACATCCGACATGAACCTCTGATATGAATGAAGACGCACCATTGCTATATATAATAATGTATAGGGAGGGGAAGGAGCAAAAAGGGAAGGGTTGATAGGGAGGAAAGAGAGAAAGGAGCTTTAAGAATGAAGTTGGAATAAGCGTGAAAAAAGGGAGGAAAAGTAACCCCTGGTTATTACCCTTCCATTTGATCATCACCCTCCCATCAAATCATCACACACTATGTTATCAATTGTATCAACACCTTAGCCTCCTTCATATCTCCACACAGTCCATAATAACAATTATCAGTTGGATTACCCTACATTCCTCATAAAATCTCTTGTCATCATCATCATCATCATCATCATTATAAGCATCCACCTGACATTTTTCTGGTGATATTTTCTTTTAACTCTTACTAAAGCCATCACACATTACCCATTAGATCATTCCCCAAACCCTCATCAATTCTCCTGGTGTTCGCATCATCATCATCATCATCATGCCTATTATTATGATCAGATTTCTTGGTTCATTCATCCATTCATCATCTAATCCAATGTTGCCCCATGAGAAGTGTAGAAGCCCCGGGCTAGGCAAGTTGGTCCTGACATTTAAGATGATAGTGAGCAGCCTCACTCAGCCGTGAGTGGCATTAAGTGAGCAGTAAACCCCAACCGCCCCTTGGATATAAACCTGCACAGGATCAATCCGACTGGACCGCCTTAATTGTCCACTAAACCACCAGGCGCCATAATTTGGTTATATGGTTACCACCCAACGTGGTAAATGGTTTCCTGGTGTGTACCCACTAATAAAAACATCAAAAATTACCAATGAGATCATACTCCCAGCCCATATCAGATCTCTTGGTTATCATCATCATTTTCCTGACTTTTAAGGTAAATCTTCCTAGTACTCCTTTATAACTTTTTAAATAAATCCACCGGCACTCACTACCCATCAGATCATCCTTCCAGCCCTGATCAGATGTAATGGTATTCGTTAGGGTAACCAGCACATATAACCAACCCGATAATCCTCCCAGCTCTCACCAATTCCAGAAGTCGCCATTATATCCACTAAGTACTACCAATCAGATCACCTTCCCAGTTGTCACAAGATCTCCCAGTCATCACCACCACCATCACGATATTTTTAATACTGTAGTAAGATTTCCTAGTGCTCGCAATAAAACCATTAAAAAATATCAGTCATATCACCCTGCCAGCAATTGATTAGACACCCTTCAGGGACTGTCTAATCTCCCAATCACAGCAAATTGCTAATCAGATCAGCCTCCCAGCTTTCATCCCAAATTATCCCAGATTCCATCAGACCCCCTATTCTTCCAGACAAAATTACCAAAAATTACCGATCGGATCACCGTGCCATCTCTAATCATATCACCAAAAGAAGATTCCAATCAGATCATCTTCCAGCCCTCATCAGATATCCTCACGCGGGCCGTCGGATCTCCTAGGAGTCGACGGTCAGTCACTCCTAATGAGGTAGTGGATCACTCTCCCAGCCCTCATAAGATTTCCTAGTCATTATCACTTTGACCTTGTTATGATCACATTTCCTAAAATTCGCTAATAAAATAATCAGAAATCACCAATCATATCAACCTCCAAGGCCTCATCAGATTTCCTGGTCATCATCATCATCATCATCATCAAGACGTTTTATGATGAGATTTCCTAGTAGCCTACCCGCCAATAAAGTAATACAAAATTACCAATCATATCACTCTTCTTCCCTGAGTAGATATCCTCCAGGGAAGCATCAGACATCCCATTAGTCGCCAATCAAATCACTCCGAGTTGGTAATCAGATCAGCCTCCCGGTGCCAATCACATACTCATTGCCTAGCAGCCTCTCCCAGCCGCCTCTCAAATTATGTGATCGTAAATAAAGGCCAATAATACTGCAGAGAATTGGATGATGCCTGACTTGGGGTCTAATGGTATTGGTCTATCAGCCCATGGGTCGGAGGAGGAGAGAGGCAGAAGAATGATCAAAAGAAGGGCAAATAGAAAGAAGTATTAAGAGACACACACAGAAATTGAAGGTTGTATGACAGAGAGAATGAGAAGAATATGGATGGACAGACAGACGGATAGAGGGACAAATATACAGTATATAAACACAGCAAAGCTTTGAATGTATAAATAAAGCAATATCCAAAGGAGAAGTGAAATTACTAGAATTCATGGGCTTGGGATATTCATTTTCACTTTATTCTTGAATGGGTAGCAGTATGAGTATGCTCACAGATCACGTGCTTCTTCAGTGATTTATGCATATTCTATATCTGCATGAATAAGACCGATCGTCCGTCCGCCAGCCCGTCCGCGCTCGTGTGTGTGTGTGTGTGTGTGTGTGTGTGTGTGTGTGTGTGTGTGTGTGTGTGTGTGTGTGTGTGTTTTCCTCCCCATTATTTTTTCACATTCTCAACTTCGGTTCTAAAATATCCCGCCTCCCTTGCTGTTCCCAGTAAATCCATAAATATTTTCTCCTTCTTGTCCCCTTTCTTACATTCCAGGATCGTGAGCATGTTAACCTATTCACCCCACTTCATAACTTCACGCTTAGCCTTTTTTTATCCCTGTCAAAATAGCCGGAATATCTAACCATCCATTTTCAACCTCATCGTCGTTTTACACGGAAGGAAATTTTTTTAATCCAAGAAAGAAGGAATCAAAGGCCAGGGGCCCGCAAACCGTTCCTTCCAAAAAGAGAGAGAGAGAGAGAGAGAGAGAGAGAAAGAAATTCAAGATCCGATCATTTCGAGATGCCTGGACACACAGCGTTTCAAAGACTGGAGATCATAAGATGTAGGAAATACAAACAGAGGGAGACAGATGCAGAGTTGACCTGCTGCGTAAATGAAGGACTGGGAGTAACGGTTAACTCTTGCATTAGACAGTTGGACAGAAAAGGGATGAGAGTGTTTCTAGACGGTTGCTACGCACCCGTCGTAGAGGTGGAGGGATGCATGCAGACAGTTCAGAGGAGTAGTGACCATTGAAGTAGCGACAGAAAAGAGATAAAGATGCAACAGTGCGGAGAAGAGACAGAGGTTGAAGGAAGCCAGTAAGAGAAGGAGAGCTGATGAGACGAAAAGCCTTTGACTCCACCCTATTGAGAAGAGCTGTATGTTGGGAGCCTCCCCACACATGAGAGTTGTACTCTACACGGGAGCGAAAAAAAAAAATGTATAAAGTCAACAACTGTGCAGGGGTAAAGAAGGCACAGAGTCGGCTTAGCAGACGTACTGTAATCTCTTGGAAGCATTTTTTACAAGAGATGCAATATGGTCTTTCCAAGACAAGTCCCGAGCGAATGAATGAATGAATTACTCACCATCTTTTCCCAGCCTCTTTCCATCATTTCCTAGCCGCATTCCATACTTTTCCATCTCTGTTTCGTCCTTTTCCTTCCCATTTTTAACATTTTCCAGCCTTCTTTCGTCCTTTTCCAGCCTCCTACCATCATCTTTCAGCTTCCTGTTTTCCTTGTCCCAGCCTCCTCCTATCCTTCTCCACCTATCCTTTTGCTCATATGACTATTTTTTATTCTTATCGCCAAATGACTTTCTCAGTTTGGGAACTGTGTTCGAACTAAGCTACACAGATCCTTCATTATGCCAATCATCAGAAGGGGCGGCTCCTAAATTGAGTACAAACTTTTAGTGATGGCTGTAACAAGCCCAAACATGGCTTCATCATAGCAAGGAACTTAAAATGAAATATACCGGTACCATTTGTTGGAGTTATATTTTTAAAATCCTTTCTCTGCGTTTGAAGCATCTGGTATTTTGCTCAGCATAACACCTGAACATCTTGTTTAGCTGCTGAGCATAGCATTCAAAGGCTTCTGAAACTATTACGAGTCACTCTTTCTCAGTATCTGGCGCACATAGGAACAAAATTGTTTAGAGGTGGCAAGTATAAACCGAAACATGGTTATCGCAGTGATGAGCTTAACCAGTTCACTTTGGTGCTGCAGGGGTTATTTTACTCTTGCTCTTCTCGGATGATTATATCGTTTAAAAAAGCCTTTTGTACTAGAGTTTTTCTTTCTTTTTTTAGCGTTTGTACTAAAGGCCATTTTTAACCTTTTCAGTTCGAAAACTCTTTCCCAAGCAAAATAAAATCATCTAATGGAAGCAGGAACAAGGCATCGTACGGAAAGTGTTGACGAGAAGTAATACACTATGATCCAGACCTATCATTGTTCACTCAGACACACCAAACACACAGAATTACATTGGGAAACATCGCTCAAGATCACCTTCATCAATGGTGTGGGTAACGATACCTATTCAGTGCCTTTATGAGAGGCTGGCGCGAACACCAATTGAGGATAATGATGGGGTTCAGGGGATGAAAATTACACGGTATGATAAGGTTAATGGGTCAAGGGGAATCCATCACTACTTCTTATTCATTAGGACGTCCATTAAAGATAACTTTGATGCATAATTCACCAGCCCAGGAAAAAAAAAAAAAAAAACGTGTACTACCTCCACCTGCTCTTGTTTCTATTCCTGGAACTGTTTGTCACTGCTAACCTAGAAGATGTTGTCTCTGGGGCAAATATTATCTTGCCACTTATTACTGCTATTATCTCCGTTAACCACCACCTCTCACAGCTGCAGCTCCGGTACAACTGCTGTCAACTAAATTCCACTCTCGGTAATTGCATAGCATCTACTAATCCACACCCCATTCAGTTAGTCAGATAAATTTACCTCTAACTTCACAATCACAACCACAATCAGCACAACATCCATTTCTAATACGTAGTTATGGAAGCTGTACTAATCAATGAATTTCACTCTTAGTAATTAGCTCCAAGTACTAATGGAAACCTCACTTAATAAACAGAAATAATTGTCTTATACTTCACCACCATCGTTAACCATCCTCCTCCTCATCAGAACCACTAGATCCACCTCTAACAACTGCAGCTCTGGCTAAACTATTATTAACTGAATTCCACTCAGTAAATGCGTCTAAGCACTATTCAACATCTCACTCAGGTAATCAGATATACCCACTACTTACTTCCCACCTCTGACACCTATATCTCTGGCACAACTACTTTTCAATAAATCAAACTACAATACCGTATAAGTAATAACCTGTAAGCATTAATCAGTATTTTATCGAACAAATTTGACGATCCTTGCAACAAAATTAATCTACCTGATAATTCCACCATCACCATCTCCTCTTCCACTTCTACAAACTCTGGTTCTGGCACAACTATTATTCACTAAATTTCACAAACAGCTAAAAACTACAACGACTATTCGATATCTTATCCCACTAACACTGTACAGCAATTGCCAAAAGTTCGCAGACACTTCTCTGCTGGCTGTGGCAATGGAGGATGTTACATGACCTAGATGGGTGAAATAGTAATATGAATTACACAACAAAATAGTATGTGACGCAAGGATTCTCTCTACCATTTTGGGAGGAATGAGAAGTATGGAAAGCAGGGCATCAAGTGGCAGAAAATTGTCCGCGAACCTTTGCTCACGGCTGTACCACTACCATTAAATCACCACCACAATCAGCCACTAGCAACAAACCTCAGACCACCACGTCTAACCACACCAATGAGCCTTCACCGATACTAAATACCCCCAACGATCACAATGCCACACCACGCCTCAGTATTCATTTTAACTCTTTATCACTAATCACTACACCTGGCCTCCATAACTACTCTCAAGCCACCCATCACCACAGCAATCACTACAAATACCAGAGTTACTTATGCCACTGCACACCACAACTACCATCACCATTAACCACTACAATACACACCACTGCCAGATTCATAATACTCACCTTGATCATACAAATTACTACAAAATTATTAACCATCATTGCCAATAAAAAATCTCTTGGCAAAAATGAATGCTAGTTCTCAAGTTAAAAATGAATACTGGACTATGATCATTCAATATACAATTATCTATCGCAATCAGCCGAGTTTCCAAAAAGTGAGCATAAATTATTTAAAAAAAGCTAGATTCCTAAACTGTTAATTGAAGTATGGATGAGAAAAACTGCCACGCAGAATGAGAAACTAACAAGATACTTCGCAACAGGAGAGAAAATCTCAGTTCCTTTAGTTATTCCACATAAAGTTATTGAGCAGCATCAATAACATCTGCAAAGATTAAGCAAAAATATAACAATCCTACTCAATTTTAAAAAGCGGAAGAGAAAGGTTTGCACATTATCCCAGACGGACAGACAATTCCCGACGAAGTTAAAAAGGGTTATTTCCTTTCTGAAATTATCAATCATCATGAGGTACATCCCTAAATCTATAAAACAAAACAAAACAGTAATTCTACAATGTAAACTGAAGCATGAACGAGAAACATGGGCATACAGACTGAGAGACTGACAGACGGGGTTGAAAATTCCATCTCTACTACTATCATCACCACCCCTCATGCTCACACACGCATGTACACACACCTACCTCAGCTGTTCTATTTTTGCCTATAATATCACTCCCTCACCTCGACGATCTCTCCTCAACTCTTGTCTACCTTAAACCACACCGTCATCATCCTCCACCACCTCTTATTATGGTCCCCCTCCCATCCCCCTCTCCCGCACCCCTTCTATTCACCCCCTCCCAAAACATTCTCCATCCCTCCTCTACCCTCTCCTTATTACCTCTCCGTCACTACCCCGTCCCTTCTTAATCCTCCTTTCCATTTCCCCCCACTCTCCTTCCATCTCCTCTTTACCCCTTATCATTCCTCCCTTACTCTCTCGCAATGCCATCACTGTCCCATAACTCCTTATAGCAACAACACCTTACTCTTACTCTCTCCTCGTACACTCACTCACCATCCCTCCTACCTCCCCTCTATGTCTCAGCATCCCTCCAGGTCCTCACCGTTATTCCCTACTTCCTATCCATCTCCTCCAACCCCTCCTACTCCCCACCATCTACAGTATTCTCTCTCCCCGCAGACACTCACAACTTCTCTCTGTTTCCTTCCTATTCCTCAGCATCCCTCCACACCCTCAGCATTAATTCCCATTTCCTGTTCACCACTCACCCATCCTCCTCTCCTACAACCCTCTCACCACCTCTCCTTTTCCTACCCACGCACTCACCGTTCCTCTCTTCCTCTTCTCCCTTCCTCTACGTCCATCTGTCCTTTCGAAGTCGTCAACCACTCTCTCGTCATATCTTCCATACCTCTACCTCATAGCTTCCTTCCCCATCCACTCTCTCACCGTTCCTCCCTATTTTTCAATGTTCCTATCCTCGCTACCCTCCCATTGCCCCTTCACCCCTCTCCAACCTTCCGTACCCATTCCCTGCTCCCCGTCTTCTACCTGTTCCTTCATTCCTTCTATTTCTCAACACCCCTCCATTCCCATTCCTCTGCATCACTCTCCTCCCCGCCCCGTGCTCACACCCACCCGAAATTTCTCTGCCACTCCCCCCCACCCCACCTCCAAGCAATAACCATTTCCATCTGAATTCGCTCATTCCACACACCCTCCCTGCTTGATTCCCCTCCCCCTCCTCCTCCTCCTCCTGCTGGTCTCTCTCTCTCTCTCTCTCTCTCTCTCTTACACACACACACACACACACACACACACACACACACACACACACACAAAGAACAGCAACCAAGATGGTCCCCAATCTGACAGACCTGTCATACAGAGAGAGGCTGGAAAAACTGGATTTGCCTTCGTACCTCCTATTTCTCAACACCCCTCCATTCCCATTCCTCTGCATCACTCTCCTTCCCGCCCTGTGCTCACACCCACCCGAAATTTCTCTGCCACTCCCCCCCCCACCCCTTCCAACCCACCTCCAAGCAATAACCATTTCCATCTGAATTCGCTCATTCCACACACCCTCCCTGCTTGATTCCCCTCCCCCTCCTCGTCCTCCTCCTGCTGGTCTCTCTCTCTCTCTCTCTCTCTCTCTCTCTTACACACACACACACACACACACACACACACACACACACACACATACCTTCAACTCGAGAAGAGATTTACTGTCTGATTCTTGCAAACTCCAAACAGCTTTGTTCAGCTTTGAAGCGAACATTTTAATTGGCTACTTTTAACGTAACCTTTATTTATCCCTTCACTACAAAAAGCCTGCAACAGTTAAATAGAATGGTCTGATGGTAGCAGGAATGAAAAGACGTCAGCGTATTGGAAAGGTTAATTTTCTCTTGTCTTTTACTCTCTCCTCTGTCCTTACATCCTTACCCCTTGGTTACTCGATCCTTCCAATACGGAGGGTCTCCTCTTAGTTGAGTAAAATAATTTGGCGTAGTAAGAATAATAATAAAAAAAAAGGGACTTCATTTTACTCAATAATTTCATGTAGATTGCTTCCAACTCCTTCGCTGTGAGATATCGATTTTAAGCTACGTAATATCGGCTGATTGTAGCATGAATAAATTTTAAAAGACGCCATCGTTCTTTGTTTTCTTCCTGTAATTCGTTTCTTCTCTTCCTCCGAGCATCTTTGTCGACAACATTGTCTACGTTTTCTCATCCTCTGCAACTTATTCTAAAAGTAATTCTCTCCATATCTGTTTTTGCTCTTGTTGCTCTTCATTTCTTTCCTTCCTGTTTGTGTACTTCTCCCCTCCTTGAAGTATCTTCCCTTATTACACTATTTTCCACAATTTCTCGTCTTCCTATTACTCGTTAAAAAAAAAAAAAAAAAAATCTCAACACATCTTTGTTCGTCTGTCTCTCATCCTCTTCCTCCTCCTTAATATTCTTCCTCTTAACCTCCAGTATCTTCCCTTCCTCATAGCATCTCTCTGTACTATACTATTTTCCACATTTTTTTCCCTTCTTCCTTTCACTCTGCCCAGATAAACACAAAAACTTTCCCTATTATCCACCATTACTCATGCACCTCACTTTACCTGCCTGCCCTTCACATCATTCCTCCCATTTCTTTTGTTTCCCTATATTTTTTTCTCTTCTTTATCTTCTTTATAGCATCTCTCTGTAGTACATTATTTTGCACTTCTTGTTTTCATCATACACGCCTAAAAAAAACTAAAAATAAAAATAAGTGCCAGTCATCACTCTCATACTTCTTTTCACAACTGACTTTTCACAGCCTTCATATTTCCCGTCTTATCTTCATATTTCTCTCCTTCTTCAAGGCATCTATCTGTACTACACTATTTTCCACATTTTTTCTTTTCCATCTAAGCAAGTTCTCTCCCAGATAATTCACCATTATTCTCGTATCTCACCTTACTTCCCTGGCCTTCACATCATTCTCCCTTTTCTACCTCCCGATCTCTGTATTTCTATTTCTGGCACTCACCTCTCCTTTTGTATCTCTCTTACCCTCGCCGCACCCCCACTTCCCTGTCTTTATTTCCTCCTCCTAGCCTTGTTCTGTACCTCTTTGTCGTACATGCTCGTATCTACCAGTGTGACTCTCTCTCTCTCTCTCTCTCTCTCTCTCTCTCTCTCTCTCTCTCTCTCCTACGCAGGTGAAGACGTGTTTTCGGAGCTATTCCTAAGCCCCAGTTTAAGAACGCACCTGCCCAACAATTATCCTGTTACGTGTGTTCTACGGAGTTTATAAGAAACTTCATGGTGAAACAGGAAGGTGAGTATACGTGTTGTTTATTTTGTGAGTTAGTAAGTTACTTCAGAAACAAGAAACGGTGCCAAGGTACAGCAAACCCGTCCCTGGCAGTCATTGTAGTGCTGACGTATAAACACAACAGGATATTTAGTCAAAGATGTCACGTATCAAATTTGGAGTAAATCGACTGAAAATTGACAATTTTATGCCCATCCGAAATTTCAGGCCCGACCCACTAACACTGACCCCCCTACGGCTAACTTGGGGGTGACCCCCCTGATAAAATGAGGCATGTTATAGGAAGCAGATTTGAAAGATGAACCATTAGGTTTTGGTTTCATGTCGATATGGCGAATTTGAGAGGAGTTGTGGCGAGAAAAAAAGATACATTTTTTAGGCCTACAGCCTGGACTTTGGCCCAAAATTTAATCAGATGATCAGAAGGTCACAGTCCATCATCCCTATAATATTATTTTAGTCAAATTCGGACCAGTAGTTTTCGCGTAAAGTTGTTATCTGACAGACAGACAAACACAGACAAACCGAGTGAAAACAATACTCGTCCCGGAGCCGCTCCTGGGCGCGGACGGGTAATTAGGAATAATGTGAGGCAATTAATGTGTTACGTGACAGGTTGAATGGCTGGGAGAATGAGCCTGGTATGGTGAGTGATAAGGCACTGCATGTACAGGAAGTGAAAGCAGAAATGGTAGGCAAGGTAGACAACTTTGAAACTAGGCTACTTAAAGGCTGAGACCAGTCTAGATTTTTTTTTTTTTTATGCGAGGAAGAAGGAACCAAAGGCCAGGAGCCCGCAATAACAGTTCCTTCCAAGAAAAAAACAAAAACAGTACAAAAGAGAGCCAAATTCAAGATCCGTTCATTTCGAGATGCCTGGACACACTGCGTTTGAAAGACTGGAGATCATAGGCAGTAGGAAATACAGACAGAATGAGACAGTTCCAGAGCTGACCTGTTGCATAAATGAAGGACTAGGAGTAACGGTTAACTCTTGCATTAGAGAGTTGGACAGAAAAGGGATGAGATGGCTTCCAGCCAGTCAAGGGAGGATCCAAGGCTAATATTTGTGACACTGATAGGCGTGTATCTATCAGGAAAAGGTTTCGGGTTCTAGAAGATGAAGTGCAGCATGAACCTTGCCTCATATCTGTTGGGGATTTGTTGACAAGGCATTAGGAGAAGGAGTTTTATACTAAGGGTTCTAGGAGGAAGCGTTTTTACTTCCTGGGTGTTGGATACAGGACGTGACTGATAGAGCTGATGACTTGGTCAGCAACACACACACACACACACACACACACACACACACACACACACACACACACACACACACACAAAACTACGACTCGGAGGAAAACTAATACAAGTATTTTCAATTCTCAACAAATCTGACGATGTTAGACATAATTTGTTCAAAATACAGAATGAGACTGTGACTAGAAATACTGGAATGAAACAAACGTAAGTGATGCTGCATTTATACAGGGCAAAACTGCTTCAATATTTCCGCACTGTAACAATGGAATGAGCTACCAGCAACAGTATTTAGTACAAAAATAAATGATACAAAGTCGGTTAAATAAATATACAGAAACTATAGGCTTTAACTAATTCAGTGTTCATTTTCAGTTTGAAGTGTAAGTTGACGACTGTGAGACGTTTGCTTAATAACGAGAACATTCGGCGATTGTGTTTGCATTTCCTTTACAAATCTATAGAACGAAGACTACATGGTGCATAGTTGTTCCTCTTCAGCTTCTTAAAAAATATTCATTCTTGTTCGGTCTAACAAGAATGGTATTATTTCTTTTTCCCGCTGGTTTAACTGTATGGTATGGGGGGTGGGGAGAGCCTTCTTCATTTCTATCCCTTTCTCTTACACGTTGGTTACATCTTAGAAGAATCAGCATTTTTTCCAACAGATAATCTCGTCCTGGGCCAACAGGTCCCTAGTTATCTGTACTTCCCATGTGCGCTCTCTCTCTCTCTCTCTCTCTCTCTCTCTCAATACCAGCCTCTGTACCTCTTCCTATCTCTCTCTCTTCCTCCCGTCTCCCAGCACTATCTACCTACGTTCCTTCCTCATGCCCAGCCAACCTACCTACCTGTCTCCCTGCCTACCCCTCTGCCTGCTTCCCAATCTACCTTGCTCGCTCTCTCCCAGTCCACTGGGCAACTAACCAACAGATGTTATGTGTGCAAAAAACCAGACGGGGAGCTAGTACGGCTGGAGGCAACGGGAAAAATAATCAGAATCAGAAAAAAAAAAAAAAAAAAAAAAACAGAGAGAGAGAGGTGGCTGTCTTTTGGTTTGGGGAAAGACTAATATGGATGTGGGTTAGTGGGAATGGGAGAAAGGAGGTCCAAGTGGATAGGCAAAATTATGATTATAGGATAAATCGAGGGTTTGGAGTTGAAGGCTATGCAGAAGAGACTTGTGGTTGTGGGCTGATTTTTGGAGGGATGGAGAGGAATATGGATTAGTACGGACGGAGAAGGGGTTTATTAGGTACAGAAACTGAGGTATATAAAGGGTTTGGTTTATGTGGACTGCCATTTGGGATTAATCTTGAGAGAAATGGATGCGGGTCAGGATAGGTGGGGTGAAAAGAATGGAGTAAATGGCTAAGAAAAATGGGCTGATGCAGGAAGGGATGGAAAGGGATGTGGGTTACGAAGTGAGGATGAAAAAGGATAAATGGGATGGGTAACTGAAATAAATAGAAGATTTGGGATACCTTGATAGCAAAGGAAGATAGTAATTATAGGTCACTTTACAGAAAAAATGAAAGGGATTAGGTTCGGGTTCGGAAAGGAATCAGAGGAAAGGTTAAAAGCAATTAAACACTTAAAGAAGAAAAATTACACGAGGGATTTGCTTAAGGTCGCGTCAACACATGCCCTCGAACATATTTTGGCAACACAGCAGGCAACATGTTCGGGAACATGTTTGTAGCAGTATTTGGACAGATGTATGCAAACATGTTTCAATGCAGCTTCGAACACTGGCAGCTGAGACGATGGGATTAGTGTGTCCATACCAGGCAGCTGAGACTTCATCATGATGCTGCCAACATGATCTGGACGCTGTTGTTCTCAGCATGTTTGCAGCGTGTTGGTTACTGTGTTGCTCACATGATGCCAGCAATTGTTCAAGCACACGTGTGGACGCGCCCTAAGAGGGCAGACAGCCAATGTGAAGGGGAAGAGAACATTTAAAAAAAAAAAAAAAAAAAAAAAAAAAAAAAAAAAAAAAAAAAGGCTTATTCTCAAGTCAAGTACTATCTTTTGGAGCTAACACGCATAACACGACTTCAATGTAATAAAAAAAGGAAGGGAGACTTCATAACTCTTACGATCGGATGATATTTTTAAAGCTGAATAAAATCGTTTGGTGGTAGCAAGATACTAGTAAGATGTATGGCTTGGTCATACATCACTCCCAGCGTGCAACATTTGGTCCAGAGTAAATGTAGCCATACATTGTTTCCTTCTCGTTTAATGCAGAGACATGTTTTGTAGATGCCCTGGCCGGAATATTTCGCCCCCCGTCCTCTCACCCACTTTTCACCCCTCCTGTCCCCGGAGGCAGTGCTTGGTTCCCTAGATTTGGTGGTTGATTTTAGTGCTATTTTTAACACGCTAAGATGTGAAGTGTACGATGGGTCACAAAAGTATAGGTGAACAGGGGGTCCGATGTCTACCAAAAACATTCGAACAACTGCTGACATTACCAGCGTCTCACTGTGTATGACCAATGTCTGTTTATATAAACACAACATTTACTAATGTTTGCAAGAAGATATTGCTAGTTGGCGATATGACTCCTGACATCTGGCTATCAACGTGTGGTAGGTCGGACACCATTATTTCTGTGACCGTTCAGTGGTCCCAAATATTTCACGCGTATTGTGCACTGATACTTCTGTGACCCATAGTACATATTCCCCAGAACGAGAAATTCCCTCGACGTTAGGAAGTCAACCTATAACAAACAGGCTCAAATATATCGACAGATCTGCTGTTGTTTGCTTCCCTGTTTACTCTGTTGTACAGAAGGGTGCAATGAATATATTAATTAGTATTGCCAAAACATACACCTTTCATTATTTATTCACTTGCACGTGCGTATACTGTATGCTCCACGTTCAGTGCATCTGTTAACTTCACACGGTGTGAAATGAAATCAACGTCATTGTATATAATACAGAAATTACGCTTACCAATGAAAAGTAGCAGCACAAAAAACAATAAATAAGCAAGCCGAAGCTCAACAACGGCAATAAGCTCTTATTTCTAAAGAAAGCCGCTCTATAATGTGAATTACACAACTTTTAATGCTACAGGGTCGTAATAAGAGTTTGCGCAAGGATTAGTTATATATAGCACGAAAATAAAGCGTTATTCTGTTTTCTTCGTACATCAGACCTCGAAAGCAATTAACTTCTTGAATCCGGCAATGTATTTAAATATATTTTGCTAAATCCAATTGATTTTATTCAATTTATGAAAGATCTTTTGCATTAATGGGCTTATGAGACCTACTGTATATCTAACCCCTTAAGTTTGGAAATTCTTCTAAGATGGATAAAACTGACGTAAGATGGAAGAATGTGCTAAAATGAATAATAAAAAAAAATAGACTGAGTAGGTTAATGAACGGTTTAGCTATGGTCTACTGCTTCAAAACAAGTGCAATTACGCCAAACGTAGTTAATTTCTGTCGATATTATAAAACATCTCTCACAATGGTGGCTTTACAATAACTTAAGAATAATAATAATATCTCTAACCCGCCTAATTTCTCCTCATCTGACTGTTTGACGATTCTAAGCTGACGGTATCGTATTCGTCGCCTTGTTAAAACTCAGAGGATTCGAAGTAGGACGATGAATTTGGCGGAGGAAGATTCGAACAGCGAGTATTAAAACACTCACTGCGATAACCTTTTCTCGATAAAGTGTTCTTGCTATTTCAAAGCGATATTTTGAAATGCATGGGTTAAATAAAGCGTTCATCAACCTTTAAAATATGAAAGGCTTTTTCTAAATACGACTGAATGGAAGCGTCTGGAAATAATTTCGGCAACGGAGGGGTCAAATAACCAATACGAGTATTTATTCCTTCACTGCTATGATAATGTCCTATAATATTCCTATATTTTATTATGTTATCTCTAGATGACTTTTGTGTAGATCAGGAGAGAGATTTCGAACTGTAAGGGTTAGGTAATGTATCCTTCATTAGCCCATCGAATACCACAGGCCTTTCATAAAACAGTATTCCATCGTCTGAAAGTAAAGTAGTTAAAGAATTTTATGCAGTTCGATAGCTGCTACGCGAAAAGAGATTTAAAGGGAAAACTTGTATGGAACCTCATATGTGCTCTGTTATATATAAATAATCTCCATCAGGGAAGGATCGTGCTGAGAAGTTAGATAAAACAGGGGGGGGGAGGGGGGAGACAGGTGGGAATGAAAAGGACTTATTGGATGGTGTGAAATGAAGTGATGGACTGGTGAGCGAGGTGCTGGAGTTTGCGGGAGGTAAATACTATAGAGGTGATGTACCGAATCCTCTTTGGCATAGGAAACAGAAAAACTTCCTTGGCGATTCCTTTGGCATATTTCACTTTCAAATTATCTTTGTTTTTTGTATGTTTCTAATACTGACAATATGTATCTGCAGCACACGAGAAGATACATTCAGTCTGATTATATATTTCATCTTTTGTTTATGCTACTGCCAGACAATTTCTGCAACTAAATACTGTAACCAGCTGGCGATCTAGTGGGTTAAGACGCTCCAATCGGACGTGGTGCAAGAGGATTTATTGTTCCTATAATGCCACCCAGGAAAGAGCTACGGGTCACACTCGCCCTAAATGACAAGATAAGTAGTCTAAACCCAGACTTGGTGAGGCACTACAGCGCTAGATTACAGAATGACAGACGGACGGAGAGACAGATTATACAGTGACAGACGGGCGGACAGACAGACAAAAAGACACATGTAAATAGATAAAAATAGACAGATAAATACATTCACAGACAGCCAGATAGACAGAGGGAGAAATAAATGTACAGGTTGCACAAAATGAAGAGCGAAGCGAATGACGTGAGCTAATGGGAGTGAGTGAATTTCTTCTCTCTCTCTCTCTCTCTCTCTCTCTCATTTACACCATTTCTTGCCCCTCCCTTCTCTACCCTCCCTCCGTTCTTTACCCCCCCTTCCTTTCTCTCGCTCCCCGCCCCTCCCTGCCCCCCTGCTCGCTAACTCACGCTAACAATAGATGGGCTATTCAACGCGTATTGTTTGACTTTAGCTTCGGGCGATGTGGATATTGGACTGGTGGTGTCGGTGTGGATGGCTGGATGGTGGGTTGTGCGGATATGGTCTCGATGGCTGGGTGGTGGAAAGACGGTAGCGTGGATGTTCCTATGGTATGCTTGGATGGATGGTGGAGAGGGTTGCGCCGAGGGAAGGATGAATGTGAATAGCAGGATGGCTGAAGGATTATAGTGTGGATGGATCAAAAGTATGGACAACTAGTTAGCTGAGTGGGTTGTAAGGATGGCTTGGTAGGTGTAGATAGATGAATGGTGGGATAATTGTGGTGCGTACGGGTCATTTTGATGTGGTTGGTCGGATGGTATGGTGGTGGTGGTGGACGTGTTGTGGAAGCCTGGAGAGGTTGTATGAAAGGCTGGGTGTTTAACTGGTGTCGGAGTGGATGGCTGGGTGATGGAATGATGGCTCTATGGTATGGATGGTTACATGATGATATGGATGGTTGGATGATGGAGTGGGTTGTGTGGATAGCTGGATGGTTAAACTGTGTTGGTGTAGGTGGCATAAGTGACTTGTATGGATGAAAGAGTTGTATTTATGTGGATGCTGGATGACTGGATTGTGGTGTGGGTTATGTGGATGATGTGGTCAGTGTGGATGGCTGGATGACTGAGTGTGCTGCGTGGATTATATGGCCGGAGTAGATGGCTGGATGGAGGTTTGTATGCTGTGTGAAAAATTGGGTCTGATTGGATGGGTAGCTAATTTATGTCGGATTTGTGGATGGCAGAATCATGTTATGGATGCTTGGTGGTAAATGGGCTGCGTGTATAGGGCAGGTGGTAATTGGATCGTGGAGTGGATTGTGTGGCTGATAGGATAGGCAAATGGTGTTGATGTGGATGGTTGAGTGGTATATGTGAATGGCTGGGTTGTGCTGATATCCACGGGTTGAAGTCTGGATGGTAGAAAGGATTGTGTGTATGATATGACCATGTTGATGTGAATGGTGGATGGTTGATAGGTCATGATGTAGATGACTGATATTACGGATGGCTGGATGGCAATGATGTGGAAGTTCAGTGGTGGTGTGGATGGTTGGATGATTAACTGGAACTGGAGTAGCTGGCTGGATGGTGGAATGAGTTATGTGGATGAGGTTCGGTATGAATATATGTCTTGATAGTACGGATGGATGGATGCTGTGGAAAGCTATGAGGATGGAAAGGTTGTGATGATGTTGATGGTTGGATGTTACTGTAAACGGCAAGATGGTGGTGGTGCGGATGTCAGGATGGATGTATGGATGGTGTGCTGCCCGTAGATTAAATATATGACAGCATTAAAAACAGGAAAACTAAAAGTGTGTGTGTGTGTGTGTGTGTGTGTGTGTGTGTGTGTGTGTGTGTGTGTGTGTGTGTGTGTGTGTGTGTGTGTGTGTGTGTGTGTGTGTGTGTGTGTGTGTGTGTGTGTGTGTGTGTGTGTGTGTGTGTGTAAACAATGTGCAACCAATCGAGAAAATGATGCACGAACGAGTGGAAAGATGTGTGAAAAAATTTTATGAGTGAGTGTGAGAAAAGTGATTGAAAGTAAGCGAGAGAGAAGAAAAAAAAATGTGGGAGTGTAAGACAAAACGGTGCAGGGAATATGAGGAAACTGGGTGCGAATAATAAAAAAAAAAATAAATAAATCATGCGGCTGAAAGAAAGCTAAGGTGCGAGTGACAGCGCTGGAGTGAGAAAGCGGGAATGAGGGAAAGATACTGAGTGAGAGGGTGTGAGAAAGTGGGTGTGAGAGGGGGAGTGAGAGAGAAGTGAGGGAGAGGGACTGAGAGAGGGCGAGGGGTGAGGTGAGGCAAGACGAGGGGTGAACTAACTAGGTCTTGAGCTTCTGTTATGGAAATGTGATCGCTGTCTCGTGAATGGTGGGCAGGTTGGCGCGCGTGTCTACCTCTCCCTCCCTCTCACTCTAACTCACATTTCTCTCTCTCACTTTACTTCACATTTCTTTCACTACCGCCCTACCACACCTTTCTCTCCCTCTCACCTCAACTTTCCCTCCCACATTAACTCACCTCTCTCTCCTTCTCACATTAACTCGCCTGTCCCTCTTACAGTGATTCACCTTTCTGTCCCTCTCACTTGACTCATATTTCCCGCTCCTCTTAACTCGCCTTTCTCTCCCTTCCTCTCACTGCAATTCCTGTTTCTCTCCCTCTCAATTTAACTTACCTTTCCTTCCATCTCACTCCAACTCCTATGTCTCTCCCTCCCTCTCAGTCTACCTCTCAAATCCTTACACTCAATCTACCTCTCACTCCCTCTTACTTACTCTAACTCCCATTTCCCTCCCTCTCAGCTTGTCTTACATTTTCTCCCTCTTTCTCAGTCTACCTCTCACTTCTTTCCCATTCTACTCCAGCCTCACTCATTTTTCCCCTCCCTCTCACTCTTACCTCACTTTTCACACCCCTTCTCTCCGTCCCTCCCTCATCTCTTCTTACTCATATTCTTTCTCCTCTTTAATTCCTCTTCCATTTCCCTCGCTACCTCACTTTTCTCTCCCTCCCTCACTAGCTCTCACTCTGTCTCAGATTTCTCTCCCTCTACCTCATATTTCTATCTTTTCCTCTCCATCTACCTCTCATTTTCTCAGTCTCATGCAAACTCCGATTCTCTCTCTCGCTCTACCTCACATTTTTTCTCCCCCTCCATTTCTCTCCCTCACTTTACCTCACATTTTTCTCCTTTCTCCACTTTTCTCCCTCGCTCCACCTCAAAATTTCCTCTCCTCTTCTCAGTCTACCTCACACTTCTCCCCCCCATTCTCTCCCTCCACCAACTATTCTTTCCTTCCTTCTCACTCTACCATACTTTTCTCACCATTTCCTTCTAGCCCTAATTCACAATTTTCTCCCTCTCCTTCCCTCGCTCTCACTCTCTCCATCTCACATTTTCTCTGTCCTCTCCTCCCTCCCATTCTGCTTCAATTTTATCAACCATGCTCTCCTGTCGCTCTACCGCCCTCCTTTTCACTTGATCTTACCTTTCTTATCAGCTGTCTCTGTCTCTCGGTCTACCTCACCTTTTCACACATTCTCTCACAGCCTGCCACACTGCCTCACCTTGCACCTACCCACTTTTCTCCACCATTCTATCAGTCTCCCATTCCATTTCCCCTCTTTTCCTCCCTGCCTTCCCCTTTTCACCAGTATTCTCTCCCTCTACCTCCCTTTACCTCCTTTTTTTCCCCTCCTCCTCTACTCTACTTTCCTTCTCTCACCCATTCTCTTCCTCTCTACCTTCCTTTTCATCCATCTTCACTCACTCGTCCCTACAGGAATTCTCTCTCACTATCCTCCTCTCACTCTACCTCTCTTTCCCTCTCGCCCATTCTCTTTCTCTCTACCGTTCCTTTTCAACCAGTTCCCATTTTCTCTGCCTCCCTCGACTCACCCTCTCTGTTTCACTGTCTACGTCCCCTTCTTTCCCATTCCCTTTTCTGTGCTTGCCTTCTCTCATTCTCTCTCACACTGCCTCCCATTTCCTCTCTCTCTCTCTCTCTCTCTCTCACACACACACACACACACACACACACACACACACACACACACACACACACACATCCATTACTAAGCCATCGATTCGACGTCACGACCCAATAAAACATACCGAGTAATGGCAATTTGGTCCCAATGAATACAACACGACTCGATAGAAAGGGAGACTTGATTTGTTTGGTACAGCTGCTACATTTGTAAGATAAATGGATAGACAGAGACAAAAAGAGAAAGATGATGCAACACACACACACACACACACACACACACACACACACACACACACACACACACACCACCCCGACAACAACTGAATGAGGCATGCAGACGGACCTCCTGTGTAGGCTCAGCATCTCGCTCTGCCTCACCTCGTCCCATCACCAGACAACCACCGTCTCAGTTATGGGACCCAGCCTTACCACCGCCCTCCTCACTAACCATGGAACCGTCTGAGAATCAAGGAACCTAAAGTGATCGCCATCCCCTCAAGTACCTTGGAACATTTTTACTCAGTACTAAACCTTAACATTCTCTCCGGTCTTGTGGAAACGAACTCCACTACCCCTTCGCGTTCCTGGAACCATCTGAGTCCTGTAACCAAACCTGTTCTCATCTCCTTACGTCCTCTAGAACCGAACCCCTTCACTTGTCCTGTCACCATCATAGTCCAGGAACCTAACATTATCATCCCCTCCAGTTTTCTAGTACCGAACTCCACTACCCCTTCACGTAATCTGGAACGAACTGAGTCCCGGAATCAACCCCTACTGTCCGTTAACATCTGAAATCGAATCTCAACAATCCTGCAGATGTCTTACCTCCTCCCCCCCAATTCTTGTGGAACCGAACTCCATTACCTACACGTATCCTGCAACCATCACTGTGAACTTCAACACTAGCATGACGAACCTGCCTCATGCGGTAGGAGAGATTACGCCTCCTTTGAGAGCCAAGTCTAATTAAGTGGAAGAGAGATTACCGCCATGAACTCCCCGGGCTAGACAAGTGAAGGAGTGAACGTTGCACCCTTGGTCCGGCAGAGCGGTCATTTTCCTAGGGACTGGTCGTAGCGTCGGCCACTCTCCAGAAGCCAAAACTGGATCGAATGGCTTTTACGAGAGCGCAGTGGTATCATAATCCTTTGTTCACCAAACTTGGTAGGCGTGCTAGTCACTTCATTAAAAGGCAAAAAAAGTGCGATATCCTACTGCATACGAATATATACACTAATCCTAACTAAGTCGTCTCATGAAATTACTAAACAGAGTTTTTAAGCACCACTTTACAAATGGAATAAACTAATACTGTACTGGGTTAAGGTGTAGGAGCCGCCAATAGTGTCCTGGTCAATATATTTTTGCACTGCATTTCTTCATTTACTTCAGAAAACTATTCTCGCTGTATGTCTCACACAGACAAGTATATAGACAAAAAATATATAAATAATAACTACAGAAATAGAGTAAATAAATGATTATAAAGTATATAAATAAAGCATTCGCACACTGGCCTGACCATCGATCAAAGCTTGAAATTAGGTATTTTGCACTCGTATATGCCGATTAAAAAAAAAAAAAAGTATTTAATATATGGTATGTGGATGATGTGTGGCCCACTTAACTGGACATGCAACTGGTAATTCTTTTATTGATGTACTTTCCTTGTTTCTGGATCCTACCTCACACATCCTTAGGTTGGAAAAATGTCGTGATGAAGATACTGATCATGATCATGGAGTACATTTTATGCTTGTTTTATTTTTATACGTTTTATTCTAGAAAACAAATGCTCACCTATGTAAATTATTCATAAATGGTTTCATACTTTGCATTCCATGGTGTGCAGATAAATGATGCACTCTTGGAAGTAACTGTTAAAAGTGGGGACAGATGACTAGAAAGAGTTTGTACCCACTTGGTTCAAACCATTAAGAGTGAAAGTACAACCTTGGCCTGTGACTTTTATATTTGATCCTTTTAGCATAAACGTGTCCCAAGTCTCGCATATGAGACTGTAAACTTTTATGCTGATTTGGTAATCTGCTCAAGTAAGCATCACGAAAACACTGCTGGTCATGGGATGGAGCGGGAAAGGGTAAATCCGGTTCTCGACCCGACTCCCCCATACATCAAATGGATAAGGTAAAAGGTGAAAATCTGTCCAGTGATTTATGAGATGTGAAGAGAAAAAAGAAAAAGTGTCAAATGCTCAACAAACAAAAGCTAAATCCCCGCCTATGGTGCTGCCTGCAAGCCATGTACCATAGCTCTGATAATTTGTTCCTTTTGTTTGGAGTGCTGATGAAGAGGCAATTCAGTCCATGTGGAAGAAGGCCTCATTCCCACCGAGACTCAACGTTAGACAAACTTAGGAGCATGTTATATGTTGCACTCATGGTTTGAAAGAGAGATCATTTGCCTAAGGACTGGACGTAGAGGCAGCCAGCCTCCTACTGTCCAAGCTATTCTGAATGACTTTTAAGAGACCCAGGCCATAACATCGTCAGTTGCTCACCAAACCTGGCGAGTGAACTGCTCATTTCATTAGGAGAAAAAAATGTTGAGAGATTCAGCTGCTTATAAATGAATGCTTAAATGGAAGGAGTTACCTATGATGACTAGCAACCACTGGACAGTATGTCTGTAAGTACCGCTTAAAAATAAATTTAGAGGATTTTAAACTTGTGTACTGGGATGGACTGCTGGGTGAATCTTGCTCATCTCCTTGTCAGGGATATCTATGTATTTATTATTTTCACAAAAAAATTTTCGTCTGTTCTTTTAATTACAATAATAACGCATTAATATTGTTTCTAGCTCTAGAACAAGTCAGCCAAATATATATATATATATATATATATATATATATATATATATATATGAATACGTTGGCTTTAGGAAGTCATTGCATTAATGTAATCTTCAGCAGCAGCAAATTGCTGCCAACTATATAAATTATACAAGAACAGAAGTCTTAGGCCTGAATTCAAAACGACGATTTAAACTTCGCAGTTAAGGATCACTTAAACTCAGGACTATAGATTACTCGATTCTGGATTTTCTCAATCACTGGGGTCTAGCCATACCCAAATTGCTGACTTTAAGAATATATAATTAGAGATTAAGTAACTTGGAACTTAAATTTCAAACTGAAGGATGCATTCGAACACGGTGATCACAAACAATCACCACAGACCCTGGCATTTCTAGGCTGATTGGATTATCAGATCAACAGAAATATTAGTCTTTACATAAAATTGGTGATAAAACCAATCTTTAAAGATGACAATTCGCTCAGTTCAGTTAGAGCGAGAATAATATAAACATATTCTCACATATAAAGAATTATCATGATAATGTGAGTGAATTCTTTGGGAAATGCAGTACCTTTTTCTTTCATATCATGGGTGCATTAACACTTTTGCGTTGCTACTCATATTTTCTACTATTTCCTGTCGTATCACACTGATCACTTCTCCAAGAGTTTGGGATAACACTACATAATCGTACTGAAGAAGTTAGACCCCGGATCGAGTGAACCTCGGATAAGGTGCCTGTACTGTTCAAAATTTCGTTCTGAATATCCTTAATCTCTGATTTCGTTGTAATACAAAGTTTTTATCTGCGATCTGGTTCAAAACAGACACTTCAGCACTGGTCTCAAGACTTCGGAATCTATTGATGAGAGATGTATTGAATACTGGGTCAAGAAAAACTGATACTGGGTAATAGATCTGATTGGAGATTATGGATGTAAAATTCTTACCTCAATTATCTGATGTGCCACAAAGCATTCCTTCATCTTTTACCATGCATCTCTTATCGAAATCTGGATCTCGATTAGTTTCAATTAACTGTAGCGATGGGCTTGCACACCCCGAACACGGGCAGAATCTTCTAATGTATATGTCTTGCACAACTTCAAGCTGTGATTCAGTTCAGAAAAGTGAACAATGGTACTTATACACTAACTGAACACCGGGTCCTAACAATTCCAGCACACACGTACGAGTATCATGTAGACATACAAAACAATGCTAACACGTAGGGTGATTAAACACACACACACACACACACACACACACACACACACACACACACACACACACACACACATTAATCTAAAAAACCTCCACTGAAATAAAGATGTAGATAACGATAGAAAACAAATGCAGCAGAACATGTCCGTCTGCCTGTCCCTCTTTCTGCATCTCAACACCTATTTACCTCGAAACCTAGGAAGAGAGGGGAAGCACGCGTGAGCCTACCACTCCATCTCACACTGACCTACCCCAGCCTTCCCTGAGAACCCAGTAAGGGCATTCTAAACCCGGGAACCGACCCTTACGACCCTCTCATATCTCGTTGAACCAAACTCCTAGCACCTCCTTGTCCTTTTAGGGGGTCTTTCAATACATCTGTCCTACTGATTTCTATATTTGGCCAGTCGGTTGTCTCACGTACTGTTTATGCAATCCATTTTGAAATTAAAAGCTTCCCACACGCTTCAGGAAATGCATGATGGTTTCTCCAAAGCTGCAGTCCGCTAATATGCTTCGGTGTAAACTGCCACTGACGATTAATGAACATACATAAACATACGTTCATAAAATCTGTGTGTTTGTGTGGTCTCGACTTCATAAACCTCTTTAATGGGCCTACATAAAAATAAGAAATGTCATCAAAGGGTATCTGAGTAAGGAAGAAATTTATAATGTCTGACGCAAAACCGTGAAAAATAAAGGAATTGCAACAGACTGAAGTGCTCGGTAAAAATAAAGATATAAATAAAAAGAATGAAGTATAGACAGACAGATACAGACAGACAGACAGATAGATAGATAGATATATAGATAGATAGACAGAATGAAAGACAGACAGAAAAAAAGAAAGACAACAAAGAAGAAAAACGAAGAAAGAAGAAGAAATTATGAAGAAAAAGGAGGAGGAGGAAGAAAAAGAAAAAGAAGAAGAAAGAGAAGAGTAGGAGGAAGAAGAAGAAACGGAGAAGAGGAGGAGGAGGAGGAGGAGGAAGATGATGATGATGATGATGATGATGATGATGATGATGATGATGATGATGATGATGATGATGATGAAGAGGAACTGATTAAGTACTTAGTAAAAATACTTAACATAGTTACAAACTGCTAAGAAAGAGGTCTTAAAACGCTTCCTAAGTCAAGGAGAACTGCTTCTTCTTGAGGGTGTTTTGATTTCAAGGTACCTCTTTTTCTACAAGGTCATTTCCTTCAGCTGAAAAAAGGCATACGACGATACCAAAAATGCGATAAAGAATGTGTCATCGTACTGGAACTGTTCACTGAAATGTGCCCTCCCCTTCCTCTCTCTCTCTCTCTCCCTCTCTCTCTCTCTCTCTCATCTGTTTAACACAAATCATCAGATTATCACTACCTAAAATGACATAACCGCAATACTCCAGATCGAAATTATACATCCCGTTATGCCCAAACCAGAAACCAGGAGGAAGAAAGGAGCTGAGGATTGTGGTCAGAAAGTGAATGGCCGTGTGTGTGTTTATATAGTATATATATATATATATATTATATATATATATATATATATATATATATATATATATATATATATATATATATTATATATCATCAGCCGTTTGAGTATCCACTGCAGGACCGGTCTATCCTGGCCGAAGTCGATACAGCCAATGCATCTCTACCAAGTGGCTTAGGCAGTCTGGTAGAGATTGTATGTAGGGTGAGAAGTGCTTGTAAGTGTAATTGTAGTGTTGTAGTGGCTTTGGATGTGTGTGTAGTCTGTGAACCAAGTGTAATCGGCCCGCGCAAGCCGACTGGGTGCAAGCATACCTTACAGTATGCGACACTGGTTCAACCACAGCACCCCTTGTGTCCGTCAATGCAGTACGTGGCCGGGTGAACACTCCCAAAGTTTATTACCCTGGCGGGGCGCGAACCCTGGTTCACCAGTCTACGAAACGAACACTCTACCACTGTACCACAGAGGCTCCATATCTATCTATCTATCTATCTATCTATCTATATAGATAGATAGATAGATACAGAGACAGACAGACAGACAGAGACAGACAGACAGACAGACAGAGGGAGGGGGGGGGGACTATACACCTCAAAACCCAAGGAATGAAAAAAATTTGCCTTTCAGATGAGCCAAACTCGAGCACTGACCGCAGGCTCATAAACAAGACCAATAATAGGGCGCTTACACAAAGGGGTGCCGGCCGTACAACACACACGCTCCACAAAGGTAACATCACCACTACAATCAGCTGTAAAAATTAAGTGTTATTGGTGGTGTGATTTGTACAGTCGGGCACTTTACCGGTGCTCGTGGGTGTTCGGCAGTAGACTGAGGAATCGGGGTGTGAATGATCAAAAGAATTAAGCAGAATTAAATCGAAACGGGCTCTAATACTCTAAATGGCAGGGTTTTATTCAGGTGAATGTCATCATCTTGGAGCAGCACGCCCAAAATACTTCTGTGGCTGTCTATACATAATATATACGGTATATACAGTGTGTATATATATATATATATATATATATATATATATATATATATATATATATATATAGAGAGAGAGAGAGAGAGAGAGAGAGAGAGAGAGAGAGTTAGACAGATAGATAGAGATAGGTATATATGGCTATCACACACACACACACACACACACACACACACACACACACACACACACACACACACACCAAAAGTGTTATACTCGCGTCGTACACCTAAGAACCATTCACAAAATCACTAGGCATCTGTAGTCAATGGTACTGAATATAGCATGATTCTTTACCATGCTTAGAAACTGATAAACAACGCGCACGGACGTGACAGCTGCCAACTGATCGCGAGGTTGGGCCTTACAGTAAGTCCACATCTCTGACTCTTCCCAATACCTCTAACAGATTGCTTCAGATATCGAAATACAGCATTTCATCATTATCTGGCCCTTGACTCATCCACCATGCTATATGAAATGGAATAAAAAGCGCTGAAGTTGACCTGAACAAGTGACCTTGTCCTCTGACCTGATATTCTGACAATATGATAATTTCATCCTTGGCTCACTGTAACTCTTCCATAAGGACTGATCGAAATCTAATCAGACCTGTTTGATTTAATGGGCCCAACCTTTGACCTTAGCTCGTAATCTTTACCTTTAACTAATTAAATCGCTTCATCCATTTCTGTCAACCAACCCTTGTCCTTATCTGATCATAATAGGAAACTAAGCTGACCTTCCTCTTGACCTACAGTATGGCCTATGACTTTTTCGACCAAAACATTAATCACCTGTTCTTTTGATGGCCCACAGTCGTTATACCAAATTTGGTGCAATGTTATCAAACTGTTATTTTTTTTATTTTTTCATATTTCCGCTAATGGAATGACAGACAGACAGACAAGCCTAATCAAACACATAGCTCTGCCCAGCATTCGTGTGAGCGTAGAAAAATACCTCCTCAGGCTGAAGCCATTCATTTCCTGAAATTGGTGTTAAGAGGCTCGTTAGGGTATCTCAATGGTAGAATCGATCACATATTCAACTTGCCCGATTTAATTACTGGAGTAAATAAATAAACTTACAGTGTATGATTATTAGCCAATGAGATCGCATCCACAGTATGTAAGACTTGCTTCTTTGGACGCTGGCAGTAAGTGTTATCGGGAGAATGGACTAGGTCTGAAAAGCAAAAGGTGTAAAATTAAATTATCTTAATAATATTTTACCCAGTGCGCACAGTAAAAAAGATCCTAGTGCGTCAGTTAATAAAGTACGCTTTTGCATGTCCTATTTTCAACTCACTTATTTCTAGTACTTCCTTAAATGAATGAAATAATAATAATAATATTTAAGAATATCTAACTGCTTCCTAAAAAAAAAAAAAAAAAAAAAGTATAAATCGGCATATTATTTATCCCACAGCTGTGATTTAAAAAAAAAAAAAAAAAAAAAAAAAAAAAAAACTATTTAGCATGGATGTAAGTTCCAAGGAAGTTACGAAACGAAAAGGTTACAAAGCAGTATCATCCATGTGCGAACCTGATACTATATGGACATGAACATCAAAACTTTGCGTGCAGGAGAGCGGAGAAGGCCAGTCATTCTGTTACATGTTAGTAGTGCCAGCCTGCATACTTATCCTGTTATATCAGTTCACGCCTACCAAAGCATTATCCGTCCATGCGACAACATGGGGTTGGAAAGAGTATCAAAAGTTATTGTTTGTCTTGTTCCGTCGCGGGCAAAGTCCAACCTATTCCCATTGTTAAGAGACTAGAGTACTGACCCTAAGATCACAGGTTGGACTGATAATGTGGTCTCCTGTAAAACACACCAGTAAGTTACAAAAACACTCATACTAATACCATCACACTACAAATGGTATAGTTCTAGCATTTCTTGGTACTGATGATTCGACTCTAGTGCCCAAGATAAGTGAATGTGTATGTTATGCCATCCGTGGGGGAGTTCTGAGGTCTCAGGGAACGGATTGCCTAGTCTCCATGCAGAGTCAGTAAACAATATATATCATGCCTACGTTTTAGTTATGTTTTCAGGCGTTCATAAGACAAAACATTGGGTTAAAAAAAAAGTGGGAAAAGTTAAAGCAAGTACTGTTTTCTAAGCCACATGTCGTATTCGATTCCATATTCAGAGTTTTGGCGCATGCTTTGAAGGGTCGTTATTTGTCGTCGATGAGGCAAAAGAAGGTGAAAACTGCGGGACAAAACTGCGGAAAGGAAGGAGAGATGTGACTGGTGAGAGTGATGTGGTGAACTAGGGGGAGAAACTGAAATAATGGGTTGAGGAGAAAAGTTGACACGTCATTCCATCTCCTGACCACTAAGGAGAAGGTACATATTTTGCATATTCAGACCTCGAATGGTTAAGATGACAAATCATGAGGAGGAAGTAAATGGGAAAATGATGCATGATCAGGTTGGTCATGGCAGGTAAGAAATGTCAGGGCATAAGGGTAGGAGCAAAAGGAATATCGTTAACACCTTCCGCCCGAGGACGCAACTTTAAATTGAATTTCGGTACTACAGGACGATTTTATTCAGAGTGAGAAAGACGTCAGGCAATGAAAGGTACATGGAGGCTGTCTCTATCAACACCAGCTCGAAAAGTCCCTCATGATGTGTCAGACAAGTCGTACGATATCAGGGGAAAAGTAATCGAATTAATGAAATTACCATGGTTGGGGAATGGCGGGGAGAAGGAGGGAGAAGAGATGAGTGGAAGAAATCAGTAATATGGAAGTAGTGGAAGCAACGAAGAAAGGCAAAATGGAGAAAGCCCCAGGAACCGATGAAGTGTGCAGTGAAATGCTGAAGCATGGGGGAGAGATAGTAGTAAAATAAGCATAGGAGATGTGCAGATTGACCCGAGAGGAAGGTAGAGTTCCGGAGGATTGGAAGTCTTGTATAATTATTCCCCTGTACAAAGGTAAAGCGCGAAAAGAAGCGTGTGGTAATCATAAGGGCATTTGTCTTCTTAGTGTAACTGGAAGAGTACATGGTAGGATACTGATTGACAGGTTAGGGAAATAACAGAGGAATTCGTTGGAGAAGAACAGAAGGATTTACGAAGGGAAGCGGTTGTGTGGATCAGATATTCATTCTTAGATCTTTAGTGGAAAGGTTTCTAGAGAAGGGAAAGAAGTTGTATGCAGTCTTCATGGATTTGCAGAAACCTTATGATAGGGTGGATAGACAAGGAATGTGGAAAATATTAAGAATATATGGAGTAAGTGGGAAGTTGTTGAATGCTGTGAAGAGTATGTATGAGGGGTCTAAGGCTGCCATGCGTGTGAACAATGAACTGAGTGAATTTTTCTATTTGAATGTTGGACTGAAACAGGGATGAGTCATGTCCCCATGGTTGTTCAATCTTTATATGGATGAGGTCATAAAAGAGATACATCGTAGGGCAATGGAACTGCAAGACCTGGTGACTGAATTTGGAAGAGTGTATACAATGAGGTTCGATGATGAGAAAATGGAAAATGTGAGTGCGTTTAAGGAATATAATGAAGACGAAGAAAACAGTGTCATCGTAACAGTTCGCAATCAAGTTACAGTGCATGCTGATGTGAAAAATACAAGTCTTTTTTTTTTTTTTCTGATACTGGACAGCTACGGACAAAATCGGTTCAAACCTGTTTAATGAATGGTTTCCCAGATGCTCCATCGTTCTAAGTGCCACATTTTTTTTCCTGACATTCTATTCTTCTTTCTTTGTTCCTGCACTTCGAAACGGGAAACAAAATTGAGAGCTTCTCTTTATATGCCCATACGTATCCGCCTTTACTTCCATTGTATACAGTTTTTTCTCCAGCTCGTTCCTTAACCCATTCTCAACCCTTGCTTCAGTTGGTGCACTTGGGTATTTTACTCAGGCTAATACTAAAATAGTTTGTTTAGTTGAGAGAAATGCCTGTAGTCAAGGGCCTCTAAAGTAACTTTTTCTCTGTCGTTACTACACTTACGAATACCGCAGAGGCTAACACCTCACGATTTTTTTTTTCTGTCAAAAGATATCCAAAACGTCAAGCGAATAATCACTTCAGTTCAGTGACGTCATTCTTTTTGCTTTTTGATGCCTATATTTAGGCCTGGAGAGACTTCATTATGAGAGATCTTTGCTAAGTTGCTTAAAATGGTCTGCAAACGGTATGAAACTAAAATACATTTTATCGGATTTAAAAGGTTATTAAGAGTATATGAGTACTTTCCTCCAAGTCGTTAGCATTCTCCAGCTTTCTCGTATCTCTACTCATCATCTTAATCGTCCTTCCTTCATTTTCATTCCCTCGCTCCCATCTCATCGATTTTCCTTTTGATTTTCCAATAAAATAATTCTGCTCTCCCTTGATCTTCATTAACTTATTTTTTTTTATTCTCTCTCTCTCTCTCTCCTTTTCTTCCGCTATCGCAAAATCTTTCCAACCCGTTATCAACTTCGATCCTGTTTCATTCTTTGTACATTTTTGCGCTTTTACCCATCACGTTATCTTCTATCTCCATTTCTTATGATAACAACTTCCTCTTTGACTAGCTTCCTGTCCCATTCTCTAGCATAAGAATCTAATGGCCCCATCCCTTCTTTACTCTTCCCAAAGAGGCTTCGTTTCTACTTCTTGTTACAGACAAGATTTACAACTTTACAGCACCAAGTCTAACCTAGTAGATTAAACTGTTTTAGACCAAAAGGCCTCCTGTTATCAGTACTTAGAATATGCACTCTTCCGCTTATGCTCCATCTTTCCCTCAGATGTTCTTGGCACCCGTTTTACATCCCGCCCTTTCACGATTTCTCCTCTTTCCTCTCACCTCTACATTTCCTCATCCATCATCCCACACACTATCAGTATATCCGTTTTTATTAAGTTTTTCACTATTTCTTGACATTTTCTCCTAAGTAGCCGTTTACTCTTTTCTCGTACTCTTTGTTATTTCATCTTTCCCCGTAATCCTCCTATCCTCCTTCTCCGTTTGCCTTCCTGAGTTTCTGTGTTCTTATCTGCCCCTATATACTACTTAACTGCTCTCCTTTCCTCTTCCTTTACTTCTTAACTAAAAACTATCTACTCTCTCGCTACACAAACTTCTTCAATATGACGTCGTAAATAAATTAGACAAAATACACTTTACCCTTTGATACGATGTTCTTTTTTTTTTAGTTTAGTTTTGCAATCACCAGACGAATATATTCAACTTAGAGGAAACAACTATTCAGTGAACGAATCAGAGGCCTCAAAATAAGTCTTTATTTCTCTCTTTTACGTCTCCTACCTTCTCAAATGTCTTCGCAACCTTCCTCTCCAGTAGTCCCCTCTCCCCATCACCTTTCCAAACCAGTTTCCTTTCTTTCCCCATCATCAACCTCCTTAAATATCCTCGTAACTTTCCTATCTTGCCCAATACCCTTCCCATTCCAACGCAACCGTCCCATCTTGGCTATTCTCCATCTCCCCACCAACTCTTCCCTGCCACTCAAGCGAGGTGTGAAACTGCCTATCTGAGCAGAGGTCCCCGGCGCACCTTCCCCACGTCTCTAATATACCAATCAGTAAGATATGCGGCCTGATACGCACCCCTCACTTGGGCATAACGAGAGTCAGTCCAGTGGGGCGGCCGGAATACATATGGCCTATTGTACTCTGGGTAAAGTTGCGGGGCTCTTGGATTAAGGGTTGGGCTGTTAGGGGGCCTGGTGTAGTGGTGTTCTGCGTGTTAAGCTGTGGGCTGAGGCGGATCACTGGGTTTGGGCCAGATTCGGTAATTTCAGGGAGAGGAGGTGAATACTAATGAGCTTGCAAGCGTACACATATCCGGTTCATGCACATGCAGAAAAGTACTACGCAAAGATTTTTCAGGGGGAGAAAAATGGTGCATATTACTATGGACACACACACACACACACACACACACAACCAGTAAGCAGGGTGAGCTCTGGCTTAATACGCCTTGTGATCTTTACAACACAGAATATTATGCCTTACCATGCAAATAATATCTGGAACATCAATAACCTTGTGGGCAAAACGTTCACTATTATACACATCGATTTCTCTTAACATTCTCTTCCATTTGATTCTTATCGCGATGAACACTGCCGGTACGCAGCGGGGAACACTATGTCCGATTTAGTCATGATGGCATAAGGTGGGCCCGCTCCCTCACCATCACGTCAATGCTTTCAGAGGCTGGGGGGAATCAGTGAGCAGGGCTAAGGGGTCGACTATTTCAGTGATTTTCTCCCTTTTTATATAACAGCTAAGCCAATTTTTTAAGGTCATATTCCAGATGCTACAGGAGATTTCGTAGCGTCTTTTCCTCTGCAATTTGCTTTGCACGATACACTTTTTTATCCTCTTATGCGTTAGTGGGACAAACTAGGTCAACATCAGGAACACATTAGTAACATCAAATAAAACATCAAAGTTTAAAATAAATGATAAATCGCTATGAAACCTGCGCTACGAAAGCTCCTATGTCGCCTAGGATACGGTCCTCAGAAACTGGAACGAGCTGGAGGGCAGTGTTCATGGTTCGACTCTTATATTCCCCCCCCCCCCATGTAGAATACCATAATCACTGCTTAGAGCGTGGCTTGCCTGATTATTTTAATCTGTGATTTTTCTCTTCATTAATCAAAATCATAGTTCAGAGAATGTCTGTCTAATCTTTACATTTTTCACTTGCTTGATTACCATTGCCATCGCTGAGTGCGACGACGCAATAATTGTTTTTTTACTCAAGCTAATGGCATGTTTTATGACTTTTGTACATAATATCTTCATTACTACCGCTCCTCATTTGACCTCCATTACCATCACCAAACCAAACAACCATAATCTACCACGACTGTCATCACCATCACCACGAACAGCAACATTAACAACATTTTCCAACGACCATCAACACCATTCCAATCATTACCATCTCCAACAACCATCACCACCATCCCTCTCATCACCATCTATAACCATCATCATCCATATATTGTCATTTGCTACAACCATCATCACCATCCCTCGCACCATATTCATCATCTACAACCGTCGCCAACGGCTCTCTCATCAATCATCATCATCATCACCATCAACATCATCATCTACAACCATCATCTCCATCCCTACAACCATCATCACCATATCCTACAACGATCACCGTCATCCCTACCATCATCATTATCATCATCATCATCCAAACCATTATCACCACCACCTATACATTCATCATATTCGTACCCCATAGTAATCACCAGCATGAACGATCATCTACCACCACCATCACCACCACCACCACCACCACAATTACCACGCTTTCCCCACCTCAACCCAACTACCAACCCAATTGAAACCACCACTATCCCAGCCACCACCAACCCAATTAAAACCACCACCATCCCACCCACACCAACCCAATTAAAATCACCACCATCCCACCCATCACCACCAGCCCAATTAAAACCACCACCATCTTACCCACCACCACCAGCCCAATAAAAAACAACCACCATCCCACCACCACCACCCCAATTAAATCCACCATCATCTCACCCACTACCATCCCACCACCACCACCCCAATTAAATCAACCATCATCCCACCACCACCACCCCAATTAAATCCACCACCACCACCACACATTCCTAACTTTCACAACTATAACTAATTACCCACGAAAGTCCGATAACGTATAGTACATTTCATTTCGTTCTCGATGCCTACACATTCAATCTAGGAAAAAAAAAAAAAACTCGTAATGAAGACTATATATGCCATCCAGTTCCAAGAAGTCTATCCCTTGGTGAGGAGAATCGTCTGGAAATAGCAAAGGTAAAAAAATATATCAATGAATGGATGAATGACCGATTGAATGCATAAGCGGATGAATAAATTAATAAATAAACAAACAGCAACAGAATACGCCGTCAGAGTGAAGTGGTTAAAATCCCAACCATCAGACCCACCACCAGCTCCACCAGCATCATAATCAACAATGGGATCAGAGTGTCACCATCAGCATCACCAGTCCACTAGGGTACACGGTGAGAGCAAGCATGGTCATGTTCCTTGCCTGTGATAAGGGACGTGGAAAGGGTAAAGTGTGTGTGTGTGTGTGTGTGTGTGTGTGTGTGTGTGTGTGTGTGTGTGTGTGTGTGTGTGTGTGTGTGTGTGTGTGTGTGTGTGTGTGTGTGTGCGTGCGTGTGTGTGCGCGCGCGCGCCAGTGCGGGCTTTCAAGTTATATACTACACATACTTCGTACACCCCAGCCTTGCTTAAATCTGTCACTGTCTCATTCAAGCTCCTTCTTGTCTTCCCCATGCCACCCTTATTTTCTCACCCACTTACACTGTACAGTACTCTTGTCACAGTCACACCTACAGTAAGATCTTATTTTACAGGGGTTAGGAGGCTTACTGACACCTTTACCTTGGAGATTTGTTTGCCTGACGACAATTTTCTCTTCCATGTTAGTTGTGCCCTTTTAGCATCACAGGGTTTGCATTTATAACAGACATATATAAACGTGAAGTATATAGAAATCCGTCAAGTGGTAGGAGGTCGCAGAGAGGCCCTTTTGCAGACAAGCCTTAGATTCCTTCTTGCCCTCCCCTTATCACGTTAACGTTATCAGTTTCACTATTTCTCCCTTGTTCATACTCATTAGTTTCATTATGCACATTTTCACTCATGCACTCGTTATTTCTCGTTTCCTTTTTCTCATACTGTTCACTTATGCTGCATTCCTGCTATCCCCACGCAGATGATTTATATTCAGGTCAGGGAAACGTTCCGAAATGGAGGGGTTAGATATGGTCTTCATTAACCCTGTCACTACACGGATGTTCTTCTGTGCTGAATAATATCGTCTGTTAGCAGCCAAAGACATTAAGAAATTATTCTCACAACAATTCTCACTCTGGTGCAAAGGACGGAGAAACGAAAAGCAGTACCATAGTCTGTTTCAGTAAACATAAGTTCTAGTTTATCACATCATTAATATAAAACAGCGGCAGCCAGAAATTTTATATTATCAGCCCAGTCATTATGGTGGAGGGAGACCGAGTATGAAGATATATACCGTATATATATATATATATATATATATATATATATATATATATATATATATATATACGGTATCTATCTATCTATCTATCTATATATATATTGTTACGGAACAGAGAAAGATAATGTACACTTTAAGTGAGAATACTAAAAATCACTACAGTCCCGTAAAGTTCCAGGTTCAAAACAAAAGAGTTAGGTAAAATTACAAGTTAAAGTTTAATGCACAAACTAACAACAAAACATTCAGGACTCATAAGGATAATGTAATGGCAAATAAACAGGTAAAATATATGGTTAACTGCAATAGCCTCTATTAACACGAAATTAGCAAGAGTAAATTTATCTAAGTCAGCCCTGATAAAATGAGATACCAGATAATACTCAGTGAATGCCAGATAAATTATTACAGATACAAACTATTATCAAAAATGACTGACATAAAGAACCCCACACGAATTACAAAAACTTCACTAGGCCTACAAATTAAACTTATGCTATACAGTACAAGAAAAAATGCAACAACAGTTATACTCAAATTACACACAGCTGCTAGATGTTTGGAGATTTCTTGAGCACTCACAATAATAATATCTGTACAGGGGAGGACAGAGATGTGAACAAAATGAGGAGCAGATCTAAGTGGCAATGATGCAGAGACTGAGCTCATTATATAGGGGCCGGCAGAGCCTGATACAACTTGTAAGAGGACGCGCAAATGAAAGCCATGGGGACATAGAGTTCACAATCCCGCTCTGGACAACAGAGAGAACGACTTACTCTACTATAACGGTAGAAGGGGGGACTGAGGCAGAACACGCTCGTGATCAAACATGCAGCATACTGTGCGTTAAAATTACACAAAGGATGATGAAATCATAGGCTATGTAACACCTCCCCACAAAGAAAAAAGAAATTTACAAAGGAAATTTCTTATTACTCTAAAACAATCTGTACATGGCATTACAGAACATGCAAAAGTCCTCCTAATTTCACAAAACATGAGATCTCCCTAGCACGTTCAGTCATAGGTACTTGCCAGTATCCCTTTAACAAACCAAACCCACCTATGCACCTAACCCCTCCGATCTTCTCCATGCAATCCTCCACACGAGGGAGAGGGTAAGTGTCTGCCTTGGTCATCTGACCTACACACCTGTAGTCGATGCAAAGCCACTGTGACCCACCCGGCTTAGGGACTAGAGTGACAGAAGAACTCCACTCGCTCTGACAGGGCTGAATCATCTTGTGGTCCAACAGGTAGCCAAGCTCCTTCTGGATGAGAGGAACTTTCACTGGGTTCACACGGTAAGGAGGCAATTTAATTGGCTTTGCGTCTCCAACATCGACATCATGCATCAACACAGCGGCTCCTACTGGAGTGGCACGGAACACTTTGCGGGCACTCCCGCAGTAATGCCGAAAACTCCTGCCTTTCCCTGGGTGGTAGATGAGAAAGCTTAGTCTGGAGATCATTCATGATATCAGGATTCTTCCCAAACTATCACTCAGGCTCATACTGCATGGGAGAGCTTCACTTGCAGACTGGGTGGAACAGCTACAGTGCAGACTGGATTATTTTCGTCCCGCCTGTGATATAACTTTAGCATGTTGATGTGACATAGTTGCTTGCTCTTTCTACGATCTGGTGTGGCGATGACATAGCTGACATCACTGAGTTTCTTCTCCCACGAAATAAGGGCCACTAAACTTGGCTTGAAGAGGTTGCCCATGAACTGGTAGCAGAATCAAAACCTGATCTCCTGGCTGAAAGTGGCGTAACCTGGACTTCTTGTCATACCAAGTCTTCATCTTCTCCTGAGCAGCTCCTAAATTCTCTCTCGCCAGCTGTAAAGCAGTGGACAGCCGTTCTTTGAACTTCATCACATACTCCAGCAGGTTGACGTCATCTTCCTCTGACAGCCAGCATTCCTTGAGTAACTTAAGGGGTCCTCTTACTTCATGGCCAAACAGTAGTTCAAAAGGTGAGAAGCCCAGTGATTCATTTGGAGATTCTCTTGCGGCAAACACAACGAATGGAAGACCTTTATCCCAGTCTTTCTGATGTTCCAAACAGTATTTCTTGAGCATCGATTTTAGTGTTTGATGATATCTCTCCAACGCTCCTTGGGTCTGGGGATGGTAAGCTGAAGACGTGATCTGGATGATGCCCAACTCTTTCAGAGACTGCTTGAAAACGTTTGACATGAAATTACTTCCCCGGTCTGACTGTACCTCCTTAGGCAGACCAAACTTTGTGAAGAACCCCAGCATTTCCTTAACCACGTTCTTTGCTGAGATATTTCTAAGTGGAATGGCTTCAGGATAACGAGTAGCCATATCAATCATGGTCAACACATAAGAAAATCCTGAAGAAGTCTTAGGAAGAGGGCCCACAATATCCACCAACACACGGGTGAAAGGCGCCTCAAAAGGAGGAATGGGAACTAGAGGTGCAACCTTTTCGGTCTGATTACACTTCCCCACAACTTGACAGGTGTGACAAGACTTACAATACCAGGAAACATCCCTGAAGATACCTGGCCAGTAGAAGTGTTTCAAAATGCGTGCCACAGTCTTCCTCACTCCAAGGTGTCCTGCCAAACTGGAATCATGAGCCACTCTAATGATATCCTGCCTACAAACACGAGGGATGGACAACTTGATGTACAACCTCCCATCTCACAGTCGGCTGATGCTGTTGGGGGTCTCCACTTCCTCATAAGTACTCCTGACTTTACATAATAACAAGTAGAAGCACCAGCTGACTCTTCCTCACTGCAAGCAGAGTTAGCTAGACCTTTCAACTCAGGGTCAGCAACCTGCAACTCAACCAACTCTTGACGAGACAAATTATCAACACTACGGGGTACTGCCTCATCTGGTGAGTGGTCCAAATTAGCAAGAAAAGTGTCAGCTAGGATAACATCATCATCATCATTATCCTCTAAATCACCAGTAACTTTAGACTTAGCCCTAGTGACAGCACATGCAGGGAACACATCAGGGACATCACAATCCTGGGACGCAGCCACTGGCTCGCTAGACAACTGAGGAGCTGGACACACTTGACTTCCACCAATATCATTTCCAAGTAAGAAAGTTACACCTGACATTGGGAGTGTCTCAACCAACCCAACCATAACGGAACCATTAACAAAACCAGACTCTAAATTCACTCTGCACAGAGGAACAGAGAAGTAGTTATTCCCTACACCTTGTAAGATTACAGTTTCATCAGAGGAATTAAAATTAGAGCCTAGAACACTGGTCAGCATAAGGGATTGGCAAGCACCTGTATCACGATATATTTTAACTGATTTCCTGTCATTACTGTCCAGAGGACTGACAAAACCATCAGACAGGAAATTAGCACATGAACTCTTGAGAGTGTCACCCACGTTACTGCTCAAAGAGGAGCTCCATCATGAGAATTTAAGTTACCCCTCAAAGCAGGTTCAGTTAACTCAGTTAAAGAATTCTGGGAACTCTCAAGAGTGGACACTAGACCAATTGACTGAATATTTAAAGACTCCTTTTTGTTCACATAACGCTGTCTCCTGAAACATCTCTCCGTAGTATGACCAAGCTTACTACAATAAGTACATTTACTTTTCTGAAATCTAAAGGTGAAGCTGGTATTTACTTCCTGAGAAACATCATCCTTATTCTCTTTCCTGTTACCTGTACTCTGAGTAGAGGCAACGTACTTACTCTCAGCTTTCCCTTTTTCTCTAGAATATCTCTTGTGAGTGAGAACATACTCATCAGCTAAAACTGCAGCATCAGACAAATTATCTATTCTTTTCTCATCAAGATATAAGCTTACATCTTTACTAATACACCTTTTGAAATCCTCCAGCAAAATCATCTGCTTAAATTTACCAAAATCAGAATCCACATTCTTAGAATTTAACCACTGCTCTAACAGATCTTCTTTGATTTTTGCATACTCAACATGGGATTGCTTATCTTGCTTACAAGTTGTCCTAAATTTTACTCTATAAGCTTCAGGAACAAGCTCATAGGCCTTAAGAATCAAGCTCTTAACTACATCATAATTATCAGACTGATCCTGAGGCAAAGATGCATAAGTTACTTGAGCTTTACCGGTGAGAACAGTTTGAAGGAGTACTGGCCAATACTCCTTAGGCCAATTAAAACCTGTAGCTACCCTCTCAAACAACTGAAAATACTTTGTTAAATCAGATTCATTAAAAGGAGGGACAAGTTTAACATTTTTAGCCACATCAAAACCATCAGAGCTAGATGATCCAGTTCCACCTTGTTTCATGCGATACTCATGGTCTGCCTGAATCCTAGCAATTTCAACTTGTGCCTCAGCCTCCTTAGCTTTTGCCTGAAATTCAGCCTCCTTCACACGAGACTCCGCCTCCTTAGCCTTAGCCTCCTGCAGGGCTAGCTGTAACTTAGCTAATTCAATCTGCGTTTGCTCACTTGGAGGAGCCACATTAAACAAGCTTTTATTAATCATGCCAACAATTTGATCTTTAGAATGATGAGAGTGAACTGCAATTCCCAATTGTTGAGCAACAAGCTTAAGTTCATTCTTTGTTCTGTTTTCTATATCACACACTGTTTGCACATTTGACAAAAAATCTTTGGCTTCATCAAGTGTAGAAATAGTAGCCATCATGAATATATCACAGTCACAAAATATCAAACAATATCCTTATGATAATATCCTGAATATCCTGGCGAGGTCGCCAAATTTATGTTACAGAACAGAGAAAGATAATGTACACTTTAAGTGAGAATACTAAAAATCACTACAGTCCCGTAAAGTTCCAGGTTCAAAACAAAAGAGTTAGGTAAAATTACAAGTTAAAGTTTAATGCACAAACTAACAACAAAACATTCAGGACTCATAAGGATAATGTAATGGCAAATAAACAGGTAAAATATATGGTTAACTGCAATAGCCTCTATTAACACGAAATTAGCAAGAGTAAATTTATCTAAGTCAGCCCTGATAATATGAGATACCAGATAATACTCAGTGAATGCCAGATAAATTATTACAGATACAAACTATTATCAAAAATGACTGACATAAAGAACCCCACACGAATTACAAAAACTTCACTAGGCCTACAAATTAAACTTATGCTATACAGTACAAGAAAAAATGCAACAACAGTTATACTCAAATTACACACAGCTGCTAGATGTTTGGAGATTTCTTGAGCACTCACAATAATAATATCTGTACAGGGGAGGACAGAGATGTGAACAAAATGAGGAGCAGATCTAAGTGGCAATGATGCAGAGACTGAGCTCATTATATAGGGGCCAGCAGAGCCTGATACAACTTGTAAGAGGACGCGCAAATGAAAGCCATGGGGACATAGAGTTCACAATCCCGCTCTGGACAACAGAGAGAACGACTTACTCTACTATAACGGTAGAAGGGGGGGACTGAGGCAGAACACGCTCGTGATCAAACATGCAGCATACTGTGCGTTAAAATTACACAAAGGATGATGAAATCATAGGCTATGTAACAATATATATATATATATATATATATATATATATATATATATATATATACGGTATCTATCTTCCCGTTTCCACCTTAACTCCATGAAGCTCAGGGTGAAAATTTTCGGAGTCAGCGTGACAGGGGACAGTTGACAGCAACCACAACCAACTAATGAGAAATGACAGAGCAAAGGGAGGGGCAGAGACACTACGGTCTAAATATATAAATAGCAGCAGCAATATAAATAACTGCGGTAAATGCACTACTACTACTACTACTACTACTACTACTACTACTACTGCTACTACTACTACTGCTATTAATAATAATAATAAGTGATAATAATTATTTCTGCTATTAATAATAAAAATAAAAATAATAATAATAATAATAATAGCAACAACAACATCGACAACAAAGGTCATTAAAGTGAGTGCAACATCAAAGCCCACAAATTAGTCAAAACCAATTATCTGAGATTTCCCTATGACCTTGACCTTCGAAAGACTACTCTAAAAATCGAATAACTTCATTCTTGCCTAACCCTGAACCTTTTCACCAACTCTGGCAGAAATAAGATCAAAATCATTTCTGACTTTGCCCAACGAAATTTACATAAAGTACAACCTTTCCTTCTGACATTCTCATGTGATTACCTGCCCTGAAGATCGAATATCTTTATCGTTGTTTTACCTTAAACTCATCGTCAAAGTTTACTTTTGATCGGATATAATGTTTACATTGACCTTACCATGTGGACTTTCCAGCTATTATTCTCAAAAGCTTTAGGTCATCATCTTGGGTGATTCTCAACTCATCCACCAAGTTTGACACAAATGAGGTCAAAGCTTTTTTCGTTACTTTGTTAACGCAGAGACACTCAGAAACTTATCTTTGCCCTGCGACCTTGACCTCTCTCTCTCTGTTTGACTGTTTGTGAAACTGAATTCTTTTGTTCTTGCCTAATCCTTAACAATTCCACCAAGTCTGGTTCTGATAAGATCAAAACTCTGAGCAGAGCCTCCCTGTGATCTTACCTCTTGAATCTTCTCTGTGACTTTGACCTTATGCTCACTGTTTCAATATCCATCCTTTTTATTTTTGCATCATCCTCAATGTTTCCACAAACACTGCTCCAATTGGAATAAAAACTACTTAAGTTTATCTTGCCCGCTGACCTTGACCTTTGACATTTTCCTAAAAAATCAGTAGACATACTCAGTGCCTGAGCTATATCGGATCAACACTGCTTGTTTGTTGTACTTTAACTATACACACAGACAGGTAAAATTCGAACCTTATCCTGAGACTATGACTTATAACTGCTTGTTCTCAAAACTGAACAAATTAATTTCTATGTTTCCTCAAACCTCTGCCCCATATTTGGTGAAATTTGAATAAAAACAAGGTTGATTCTACTAGGTCATTTATGACACAGACTTATTACCATGACACTGATTTATTGTTCTTAACCCATTAGTGCACAGTGTCCTCAATATAGGACGGAACTGAGCATTTTCAAAATTTAATAAAGAAGGGAACCCCGGAGAAGGGACCTATGAGTTTCGCAACTATGAGCCGACAGGCGGAGAGCGGTACGCCTAGCACCCTTCCAGCAAAATCCCTCGCACGGGAACTCCGGGAGCCAATGGGTTAAAGTTTCCTCACTGACTGACTCATATAATCCACCACGTTTACTTAAAACGGGATAGTAAAATTTGGACACACACACACACACACACACACACACACACACACATACACGTGCGCGCTGATTAAAACATAACACCTGTTCTCACTCTGCGAGCTCAGGCGTAAGCGGTAGATAATGATAATGAAAATTATAATAATAATAATAATAATAATAAACAAATAAATAAAAACAAAAATAGAGTAATAATAACAAAAAGTTGATATGCAGATTCTTCCTGTCCGTTTAGAGAAAACATGGAAACTGCCTACCTATAGTAGGACTCGCGCTCGTTTGCGGCTGTGGTGTGGCCCGCACCTGTGTTCAATGGTGCCACGTTTCCCCAACTTGCGATGTGAAACGGAAGCTATTTATGTACAAGGCATCACAAATTCGATAAATTCAGATGAATAAAACTTACACTTGTGTATTTTGATGGATGAATCAACAGTAATCTTATTATGCATACAATATTTATACAGTAACACAGAAACATGGCATACATATTGTACAGTGTTGCTAAAAGAAATTGTAGTCACTTTTAATGGTTTTTAGCGTAGTTTTAGGGTGGGTAATAATATCACAGTTATGGATATAAGATAATGAGCCTGAAAAAAGAAGAAATATGCCAATATCCAAAGTAAAAGAAATAATTCATGTAATTCTTGTGAGTGGCAACACTTACACTTCCAGTCTGGCCTAAGGTGAAGTACGTACCTCCGTAGACCCAACAATAGCTTGTACAGGTGTTGCTAGGGAAAAATGCTCACATTTACTGGCTTTTACCATAATTTTAAGGACGAGGAATAATCACATTTATAATCATAAGCTAATATGTAGGACAAAATAGTAGGCATATGCCAATACCGAAGTAAAAAAAAAAAAAACATTATTCACTCGCAAGCGGCAACACTTCCACACCCAGTCGGTGAGAGAGAGAGAGAGAGAGAGAGAGAGAGAGAGAGAGAGAGAGAGAGAGAGAGGCAGGAGAGGGGCATGCATTGTCGGCATCACTAAATATATCAAAACCAAATTAACAAATGAAATCACAATTATAAATAACTTATAAAAGAATCAAAAGTACTCAGGGTGGCTCACATTTCCCGCCAGGAGAGAGAGAGAGAGAGAGAGAGAGAGAGAGAGATAACGGTATAGAAAACGTGGCAAGACTGTACACAGGTGCGGGCCACACAACAGCCGCAAACGTAGGCGAGTCCTACTATAACACTGCAATATGCATGCCGATTAAAAAAAAAAAATGCAAAAAAATATTACTGCGACCCGATGTAAAAGCCATATGATAGCAGTGGTGGCGTATGTGACGGGGTTAATATTCCAGGACACAAATAGTGAGGAGAAACAGAAGAAGAAGAAGTAGTAGTAGTAGTAGTAGTAGTAATAGTAATAGAAGCAACAGTAATAATAGGAAAAGTAATAACAGCAGTAGCAGCAAAAGACGTAGGACCTGCTGTAGTAGTAGTAGAAGCAACAGTAATAATAGGAAAAGTAATAACAGCAGTAGCAGCAAAAGACGTAGGACCTGCTGTAGTAGTAGTAGAAGCAACAGTAATAATAGGAAAAGTAATAACAGCAGTAGCAGCAAAAGACGTAGGACCTGCTGTAGTAGTAGTAGAAGTAGAAGCAACAGTAATAATAGGAAAAGTAATAACAGCAGTAGCAGCAAAAGACGTAGGACCTGCTGTAGTAGTAGTAGAAGTAGTAGAAGCAACAATAATAATAGGAAAAGTAATAACAGCAGTAGCAGCAAAAGACGTAGGACCTGCTGTAGTAGTAGTAGTAGTAGTACCAGTAGTAGTAAAAGTAGTCGCCGTAATAGTAGCAGATATGCTAGAAGTACTGGCAATAGTTGTAAAAGTAGTAGTAGTAGTAGCAGTAGTAGTAGCAGTAATGAAAGTAGTGGTAAAAACTAGCTGTAGCGGATGGTCCATCGCGACAGGTGGAAATGCTGGGTGGGAATGAGACACATCATGCCCCAGAAAACCTGAGCTTCAGACTTGCTCCATCCACGTTATCATAATTACTTATTACATATGACTGCACATGCAAAATATTAACTCAAGATAAGAGACTATACTCTGTCCCTTTAACTTGGCATATAATTGCCACACGTGTATCTACACTCCAAAGACTTAACATAAGATTAACATTAAAATATAATATTTGTCACATAATGCTATGGGAAGGATTTCGAACAGCAATAGTGTCATATTTTGCCTCTGATCTGTGTGAAATACGCTCCAAAAGGACGAAAATCTGCCATATTAAGGTGGAAGTTCTGTAGTAATGATCTACGTGTATCTTTTATCACTGCAGGCTTTCACAACTGCATGAGAAAAAAAAAAAAAATGGTTTGTGGTCGCCTAATATAAAAGTTCGATTCTAACTTCCTGATATCAAGTGCAGCTTATGATGATTTAAAGGAGGAAAACAGAAGCATGGCAACTGTGGCTTTAACAATTAAGCAAGCTGGTGATGAACAGAGTGCAGCGAAACATGAATGTACAGTCATCATCATCATTACAGTCCCCGCCACAAACTCCAACTTAGCTCTCCTCATGATTACTATCATTATAAGACTGGATAATAACAATGCTAACTACGTACGTATCACTACGGCCCATAAGAAAAAAAAATCCATAAAAAATAAGGTCGACTGGTTAAGTGATCTCGTAAAACCATGGAAACAGATACTCACTGCTGTTTCTTACCGACGCGTGTAGCCTACAGGAAAAGGGAGGGAGGAAGAGAGGGAGGAAGAGGAGGGGAGTTGAGGGGAGGGGAGGAGAGCGGAAGGAAGATGGGTAGGGAGGGTGACAGGGAGGGGAGAGGATGGGTAGAGTGGGTGACTGGGAAGGAGATGAGGATAGCGATGGAGAGGGAGAGGGAAAGGGGAGACGGAGAATAAGGATGGAGGTTGTTGTACAGGAGAGCAGCATGGAGAAACTGCCCCAGACACTTCCCCCCTCCCCCACCCAAGAATTTATGTGCAAGAGAGGCATTAGGAAGTGTGTGAGGGGGGGATGAGGGGCTCGGAGTCTTGGGAGGAGGAAGGGGAGGACGGGGAAGGGGGGAAGAGCAGGGAAGTAGTGTTCTTGGATACGTTACATGCGACTATTTATTTGTGAAGCTCCAATATCCTGACTCTTTATCACTTCAAAACATCAGCTATCTCAACACTGACTACACTCTATTCACTTAAGGTAGGTGCAAAATTGCCATCCCTCAATCTTGAATGTTGACTTGTTACAAAGTAGTAACACTAGAATATGACGCAAGTCATAACGAGTGCTTAAGAAAAAGATACTGGGTGACCCGTAGTATTGTCTTAGTCTCGCTTAGCCATACAACATAAGCTGCAAAAGGACGAAAATCACCAAATTAAAATGAATGAACTACAGAACCCTGACTACCAAATGATATTATTAATTTAATAAACAAAGGAAGACTAAAGGAAGAGGTGAGAGAGAATGGAAGGACGGTGTATATAACATTCCTGACCAGTGAATGAGAGCTATTTTTAAGAGAGAGAGAGAGGGGGGGGCACGCGCATCCTGGAACACCAACCACACATCCACATCAACACTGCTGGAATGCGGGCCTGAAATGAGCAGTCATATATGGACACCAAGGCATACTCACCTCCGACTGCGACGACCGATGTGCGCTGTGCCGGAATGGAAGCGACATCCCCACCTGCACGCGTACCGACGACAGGAACGAATGTCGGCAGAGGTTCGTACACACATAAGCACCGTCCGACTCAGTAGCCTGCGTGGAGGGAGAACACAAGCGCTCTCGTCGGCAGGGTTCATATGTATAAACTTTCTTCAGCTTCAAATGAGTGAATCGTCTGCTTCATGCTTTTATCTGAACTCATACCTCTACTGAGCACATGCCAATTAAAACAGAGTTATTATTAAAGAGAAAATTATTCCAAACAATATAAAATCTGACAACAGTTAACTGGTGCCGAGGTTTGTGTAAGAGTATGGATTAGTGAAGATCCAGTATACTGTTATAGGAGAGGGAAAATAAAGAATCAGGGCATTAATAACTGTGTACCGTGGTTCTGCAATCTGAAGAGCACAAAAATTTCGGCAAATAAAAAGGGGGGTGGGGGAAGGAGAGAGAGAGAGAGAGAGAGAGAGAGAGAGAGAGAGAGAGAGTTGGGGTGAGAATGGCATGAAAAAGAGGCAATGATGACTAAAGTATTTCGAAGCCTCGGATGCTGAAACAGTTGACTCAACAAGCAAAGTCAGTGAGTACAGACAAACGAAGAAAGCAATGGAGAAACAGGGTAAAACAACAACTGACAGCACATGACATATACATTCAATAAAAAAAAAAAAAAATACAGCCAATGAAGACAGGTAGTAAATGAAGCTTCATACACTAGCAAAATTATGTACACAAGGTAAAAAAAAAAAAGGGGGGGGGGGGAATCCATGCACATTGTGCGCGAAACATTATGACTACCCAGAACGAAGGACACTGCAATATTAGTGGCCGACCTAGCACACGTGGGTAGCCCAGCTGATCATGCCATATATCGCCAGTCAGCGAATGTATACGGTAAGCATCGGATCCCGTGTGCACCGATACTTTTCTTACCTTGTGTACACTTTTTTTTTTTTTTCACTTCCATGTCAAGTACCAGTTCAGTATGCACAGATTTTAACAAACTTACAGGTGATAATAAACAAAGCGCAAACACGGCATGGCAGTTATGTCACCTGATGCACACTTACCACGCCGCATGTTTTCCCATACTAGAAGATGTGCAGAAAATGGGAAATCTGTAATACAGTAAATGTTTGTTTTATAAAGGAAAGGTATTCAACAACTTATTTTTTCACTAAGTGCTGATGCAGCTTCTTAATGATATGTTTCATACATATATAACACCCATTCAACATTTTTCACAAATCACATTGTTATTGTTCACAGAAGTTGTTACGTGCTTTATTCATTTACAGAGACTGCATCTAATTCTGCAAGCCATAGAGGACTTGCTTCAGGCGGTAACCAGATTATAACAGAAAAGACCTTTGACCGACAGGATTTATTCGCTGCACAACGTAATGGTTATTGTGCATCTACTTTATTATAGTGAGTGAGGTTAGGGGTCCAGTGGATATTAAGTTATTCCTGCTGTTACTTTCAGTGAAGCACACTTCACAAAACTGTATACCACTCCACTGACACCGTGTGCTGGTGGGGAAAATAACTTACTACAGCGGTAAACCTTGGCATTATCACACCAAAAAAAAAAAGTCAAGTTCTTACATTATTTTTTGTACTCAGAAATAAAAACTTTAAAGTCCTTCTTCCATTTTATCGAAACGCGAAGTTAAAGATTCAGGGGAAATACTGTGTCAAAGTCAACAATATTGCTTTTTACACCAGCCTAGTATACGTCATTCACAATTCTGTCAACAAGAATCATCAGACACATTGAAAATATATATATATATTTTTTTCTTAATATAATGAAATGTTTGCTTCCCGTGTCATATTATTGAAAAATGGCAGCACTCATTACACCTGCACCTTGTTATTTCCTTCTCTGAAACTAATGAATGACGAAACCGGCGAAGTTTATGATCTGACTGATGCAACACATATTCACATTGTCGTCAGTACTTAATGTGATTCTACTGAAGAATAGTTCTTTATTTAGAAAATGGGCTTATACTAGCCATCAGTGGAGAGTGACTTGTACTTCTTGGCCCCTACCACCTGCTGAATATTCGCCTCCACGCAGGGCATGATAAATGCAAACAACTGCAGTGATGGGGCAGATGCACATACAACAAGCACCTACCGGACTACAAAAGAACCAGCCCCTTCGGTACAACGACGTTTTATATAGATATACAGACGGATAAACAGATGGAGATATACATAACGTGGATTTATTTTAACCTTAGATTTTTCTGTTCGTGAAGGGTCTCCAGTCATATCTATAATACCGGGAAATCTTAAAGCTACATTCAAATCGTCCTACCGCCAGACGATATACTCACTTTAGGAATGAAGAAAGAGCTCAACTCGATCGCTATCTCCCACCCGTTATTTTGAGTCATGGGGAGATATTCCTTGCTCACGATCTCGCTTCATCTCCATTCACACTAGTCACCCCCACATCAAAACCCAATCCCCTTTGCCACCAAAGCTTAATGTTATGTTGGTTATGGCTTGTTAGTTATTCATGTTACCTCCGGACGATTATACTCACTTCAAAAGAGTCCTTATTATGAAGGGTTTAAGAACAGACTCCATTAAGTCCCTCAGTACGATTTTTTTCTTTTGATTTTTTCTGGCTGCATGAAAATATTATTCATTTCGACATCAATCCCTCATAATGAAAAGGTTAATCTGTAATTGGTCTCTTAATCATTTAGGGGTCAATGAGTCAATCTGGTATTTATTTCTGGTCAGACCATGAGGATTACATTCGACTGGCTAATCATCTGCTGGCCTCTGACGTTTTTTTTTTTTTTTAGGTGGGGGGGGGAGGGGAAGGATAAGAGGAAGGGACAAACTGTGACAGAAACAGAAGAGGTGAAAGAACACGAGAAGGTATGAGAAAACGAGCAGGTGAAAGAATACAACGATGAAAAAAAAAAAAAAAAGGGAAGTGTTTTCTTCACTTGATTTCTTTCACCTGGTTGCACCTGTTTTCATCACCTGTTTTCCTGCACTCCGTTTCACAGAGATTTCTTTCTCCGAGTGACAGAAATCAAGTGAAGGAAAAGAGGCCTTCACTTGACTTCTTTTACTGCGAAAGAAGCCAAATAAAGGAAGACAGGCTTTCATTTGATTTCTTCCACAGAAGGAAAGAAATCAAGTGAAGGAAAACAGGTGATACACAGAGGTCACCGAAGAAGAAGAAAGGTTGAAAGCATGAGTGTGAAAGAAAAAGAGGTGTTCAGGGTTAAGGGGTTGACTGGCAGAGTGAATGAGGAAGTAAAACAATACAGAGGAGGTATAACAAGAAGTGATGAGAGAAAAGGGAGAGATAAAACAAAACAGAGGTCGAGAGAGATAAATGAAAAGGACAAAATAATGAAAAGAGCAAATGAAGGATGAAGGAAGAAAAACGAAACTGAAAGATGTGAGCAGACGAGAAAAAGGACAAGAGAATGCAGATTATGAACTGGAGCAAGAAAGAGTAAAACATAATAAAAGAAAATGGAAGACTAAGGTGAGTAGAGAAAGTGATTCTTTTACATTTTTCTCTGCATTACTGATGAGTAGTAGGAGTAAGAAGAGAAAAAAATGAGAATGTACATTACTTGCATAAATGAAAAGAACGAGCGGTGGGAAGGAAATAGGATGCGAGAAGTAGATGATGTGGAAGAGAGAGAAAAGAAAAAAATTACAGACTGAGGTGAGTGGAGAAAGTAATTCGTTAACATTTTTCTCCTCATTAATGTATCTCTTGCTTCCTGATCACATCATATTTTCATGCTGAGGAGAATTTACAAGAAACTACCATTAGTAACTTGTTTTTCTGTCATTTGCATTCTTCGGAGGGTTGCATGGCAAAATAATCATCCTGAATCCCTTCAGCCCCAGGACTTCTTAGTTATATTCCTGCTTCCACCTATTTTACTTAATTTTAGAAGGACCTTTCACACTGAAGGAGTTTAAAAGAAATAGTTTCAAATCCATTTACTGAGACAAGTTTCCCAGAGTTAAATGAAATCCACTGAAGTTGCAAGAGGTTATACACTTTTTTTTTTTTTTTTTTTTTTTTTTTTTACCTGGCCTAAAACTGCCATCTTTCCATCTTGAATGCCAAGTTGTAACAAGATATTAGCATTAGAATATAATGTTTAACAAGAAGATGTGCTATGGAAAGGATGCAGAGCCACTGTGTACTCTTGGGTTTGCCATTGTGCTATGTGACACAGACTGCAAAAGGATGAAAATTTGGACCAAGTGAAAGTGACAAGAGAATAAGACATCATCACAGAACTATGACTTTGTATGCCCAAAGTCGTTTTACCCAATGTCAATAATAAATCATACCGAGTTAAACAAATATCACCATAAAACAGGCTTGGCGACTCCTCAACTTGCAGATGCTGGATGATAAACTGTTTAGGGAATCGCTTCATTATCGCGACACGAACGCACTGAACGTATGCAAAGATCAGTGGGTCAGGCGAGGGTGGTGGTGGTGGTGGTGGTGGTAAAAACTAGTGCTGCTGCTGCTGTAGCAGTTTGGTGGTTGTGGCTAGCTGTGATTTGCTGTGATTCTAGTTATGGTGGTGATTTTGGATGTTGGTAGGGAGTATGTGCTGGTTTTCTGTATCTGGCGATGCAATTATGATGATGGTTGTGGTGACTGTAGTGATGTCTGTGCTTGGTGGTGTCATTACACACAATGATGGTAGTGAGTGTAGTGGTGGTGTCGGTATCAAATTAGTCACAGTGGTAATTTATAATGGTAGTTGTGGTGGTGATGGTGGTACCCTAAACTAGAGGTGGTGGAGTTTAAGTTATGGTGTAATTTGTGTTGATGGTGACATTGTGATAGGAGTTTGCTATTCCCCAGCAATTGTGACAGTGGTTGAGGTACGCGTAGTCTTGCGAGTTTGGTTAGTAAAGGTTAAACATTCATATGTGTTTTTTATCTTGGTACCGGGAGTGCTCAAGGGGCTTTGCGTGACTGTTGGAATGGTGGCAACGGAAGCATTGGTTGTGGAACAAGAATTAGTGGTGATGGAAGTAGTATTAGTGGTGGTAGCACCATTGGTGGTAGTGATATCAATGTGGTAGTGGTGGTATCAATGGTGGTAGGTGTGGTATACAGTGGTGGTAGCAGTGGTTGTGCTATTAGTCCTGGTGGTACTGATGATGCTGAGAATGATATTAGGGGTGGTGTTGTGGTGTTAATGGTGGTGATACTGGCACTAGTAGTTGTGGTTTAGTGGTGGTGATATTAGTGGTGGCGATATTAATGGTAGTGGTAATGGTGGTGGTAATGGTATAAGTGGTGGTGGCAGTGGTATTTGTGGTGGTGATACTGGCAGTGGTGCTAAGAGTGGTGGTGGTAATGGTGTCAGTGATTTTAGTGGTGATGGTGGTAGTGCTGTCAGTGGTATTTGCTGCAGTGGTACTGGTGGTAGTGGCAGTTGTTTCAGTGCTGGTGATAGTGGTACTGGTCGTTGTAATAATAGCGCTAGTGATAATAGTAGTGGTACTTGTGGTCGTGGTAGCAGCTAATAGGACCAGAGTACTACTGACCTTGTTTAATGATATAGTAAGAACACTGGAATTCAGGGTTAATAGCTCAGTAATGATGTCGCAATAAGTTTCACTGTAAAGTGTTGGCTGCGCTGGAGATGATACTAGTCGAATGAGAGAGGAATATAATTATCGTATTAAGAGAGGCTTTGTCGTGATTGTGATAATGGTAGTTGTGAGGACTGAAGCTACTAGTTGAAGGAGAGGGGAGAGTGATGATAGTAAATAGAAAGTTCTGTCGTGATAGTGATGATAGTTGTATAAATTTGAGCTACTAGTTAAAGGAAAGAGAAAATGATAACAGTCAGTAGAAACCTTTGTTGTGATAATGATGAAGGGAATTGAGATAATTGGAGAGACGCCAAGTTGTGATTACAGAAGCTGGTGTTTAGATGTTGGTGATAGGTATAGTGTTATTTGTTAATGTTAGTATGATGCTTGTAGTGGTTTAGGAAAAGAATTATTTTGAACAAGTAGTAATGGAAGTAGGTGTGTTTGTGATGAACTCTACTGTATTTTGTCTTCAGAGCGGGACGTACTTTATATATCATATCTCCTACCGCTACGGACAATTTTACCCCCCCCCCAAAAAAAAAAAAAAAATCCAACGTGAAGGAATAAAGGGAGATTCTCATTTTTCCTTCAGTGCCATGACGTCTTGTACAAATTATCCTTCATATCATATTTTTTTATTATTCCTTTTAGGAAAAATCTCCGTTGGCGAAAGGACTAGAAACAAACTCCCTGAAATCATTCAATAATACAAGTGTATTAAATCTCATAATATTTCTAAATCATCCTTGTCAGCTAAGGACGTCACGCAGCGTGGAGTTAGAATGATCTCCATTGTTCTCTACATTACCCTATTTACTTCTTTATCTTCCATACCGATAAACAATTTTATTCAACTAGGGAGATCTCTGAGGGTGAAGAAATTGAGGTGGGTTTTACAAACTTTGGCAACATTACTCACTTAGTCGCTAAAATATTCTCCATCTCGGCAAACGATTTTATTCAGCATAAGAGACATAGCTGACGGCGAAGAAGATGAGGTGAATTTTGAGCAGCTTAGAAAAAGCTCTTTAATTGTGAAGAAATAAAGTGAATCTCACACATTTTGGCCACATTCATCAGACGCTCCCTAGTCGATGATGCATGACTTCGGCAGTGGTGGTGAAGAGGCGAGGGTGCTTCATGAGGGCTGAAGCACTTTGTGAAGTCTATTCAAGTTCATTAATGTTCCTGTTAAGCGGTATGATAAAGAGAGAGGGAGATTTCAAGAGATATTAATGATTCTTGTTCTCAAACCTGACAACACCTATTAAGAACGTCTGAGTTTATATGGCCAGTTTAAGAAATAAGAATTTAGTTTGATGGAAATCGAATAGACCATGAACAAGGTGAAGGCACAAGTCAGCCAGCCTTTATGTAGCTAATTTAATTTTTTCAGTTCGACAGCGCATTTTTCCACTTTATCCCTAATGCTTTCAGATTATTTTATTAATTTTACGACAGGTAAGGCAATTCTTACTGAAACTATTAATATATGATACTGACCCCTCCAAATACAAAAGCTTATCCGAAGCTGAATACTCCCGTCTACAAGCAGCACGAGTATAATACAACTACGTCTTCGCGTTAAAGGGGTTATAATAAAAGAATGGCTTGGTTAGAAGATGATGAAGTAAGTCAAGAACAAATTATAGGTGCATGGTAAGAGAATAAGTTGAAGAGGATGGTGTGTCGTTATTAAGGATTTTTTTTTTTTTTTTTTTTTTTTTACGCTGTGGCAAAATACTCCACACGAATATCCTTTAACATTTAACATCCAATTGAATATTCCATCATCGCTGAACATACCTGGGGTTTCGTTTTCTCGGAATTTATCATGGAAAGATCATATCACCTCACTTGTAAAATCTGCATCCAAGAAATTCGGTGTGCAAAGCCGACTCCGTGACTTGTATAACCCCACACAGCTGATAACTTTTTATAGGGATTTTATTCGTCCCTGTGTCGAATACAACTCTCATGTGTGGGGAGTCTTCCCACATGCAGCTTTTCTCAACACACTGGAGTAAAACTTTTCATCTCATTATCTCCCCTATTCTTACTGACTCCCTTCAACCGCTGTCTCTTCGCCGCACTGTTGAATCTTTATCTCTTTTCTGTCTCTACTTCAATGGTCACTACGTTTCTGAACTTTGTTTGCAGTACCCTCTACATTTAGGTTGTCGGGCTGCACCCGTCTAGGAGCAAACTCTAACCTTTTTTTCTGTCCAACTCTCTAACGCAGTAGTTAAGCGTACTCCCAGTCCTTTACGTATGCAAAACGTCGGTTATGGAACTGTCCTCCTGTCTGTATTTTTCTCTGCCTATGACATCCAGTCTTTTAAACACATTATGTCCATGCATTTCGAAATGAATAGATCTTGAATTTGGCTCTGTTATATTTATTCTAGGAGAGAACAATCTTGCGGGCTTCTGGCCCTTGGTTCCTCCATTCTTGCACAAAAAAATATCTCAGGATACATCATCAGACAAAAAACAATAAATACACAGGCATCTACAAACTTTAACAATATTTCTCTAAAAGGCTTGCTCTCAAGTTTATAATTACACAATAGCTCCTTATTAACAAATAAGAAAACTAAATGTCAGTCATTATACTTAAATCATATACTTTTTTTTCTCCTCAGAACAACTTTCAAGCACAGTTTCGCACCACAATAAAAGTTAATGAACCTTGGGAAAAAATCAATAAAGTCTACTTGGAAAAAATGCTAGTTATGCAGTGAAGGTTCTTAAGCTAGAGCGCAGGTCCTGCTCGGCCATAATTCATCACTAGAGTTAATTACGCTCATTACGCCACTTCATCATCCAGCACAGATTACACAGCTTAATTACTCCAGATTACACCCAGCGGTCGTGATGGACAGGAGGGGCAGCTCAGGTAGCGGAAGGAGAGGGTGGGGGAGATTGGGGAGAGAGTGGAGAGTGGGAAGGAGATAGAAGAAGGTAAGAGAGGAGTAAGGGAAATACTGAGAATAGAGGAGGCGAGCTCCAGTGACGAGGAAGGAGAGGTGAAGGTTGAAGCAGCATGGGAAGACAATCTTTATATATATATATATATATATATATATATATATATATATATATATATATATATATATATATATATATATATTATCATCACCATCATCATCATACATTGCAAGTCCACTAGTGAACAAAGGTCTCCCCCAAACTTCTCCAAGAATTCCATGACTGAGCCAATCTCTGCCATGTTTTGCCTGCAAACTTCTCTATCTCATCTCTCCACCTCTTGTCTGATCTTTTTCTTCTACGCTTACAATCTCTTTGAGTTCAGTCAGTCAGCCTCTTGCTCCATCAGTTATCTCTTATTCTTGCTACATGACTTGCCCACCACCAATTCTGTTCTTTTATAGGTTCTACAATGTCTTTGACTTTAGTCCGCTCTCTCACCCAAGTTAATCTTTTCCTGTCTCTTAAAGATGTTCCCAACACTGACCTTTCCACTGTTCTTTAAGAAAGGATTAGTTGATTTTCCATCGATTTTGTTATTTCCGGGCCTCACAACCGTTCGTCTTTGCTGGAATTATATAATCGTTATAAACTGTGCTTTTCGTTTCATACGTATTGGCAAGCTACTTTTCATGATGTCCTTATGTTTGCCGAAAGCTTTCCATCCAGTTGTAATGCGTCTTTTCATTTCGCTATCATGGTCTTTCGTTAATTTTAGTATTCGCCCATCGTAACTGTACTCCTCTACTTCTTCCAGAATTTCCTCGTTTATTCTGATGACGCTCTTTGGTGCATTTGGGTTAAACATTAGTTTTACTCCAATTCATCTTTAGTCCTACTTTGAGACTTACTCTGTTCAAGTCATTTAGCATTTCTCGAAATGTCCTGCTGTTTCTGAGATTAAGGCAATGTCACCTGCAAATCTTAAATGGTTTAGCTTTTCCCCATCAATGTTTACTCCATTGTTTTCCCAATCATGCTTTCTGAAAATACTTTTTAGGCATGCTGTATCTAATTTTCCTGAAAGTGTATCCCGCTGATGCACGCCCTTCTGTTTTAATTTCTTCCTAGTCTTTATGTAATTTAACTATATCGGTTCCCTCTGTATATGTTTTCAAACAGTTTTAAACTGTTCCCATTTACTCCTTGTTCTCGCATTGAATTTATAATTGCTATGCACTCCACTTAGTTGAAAGCCTTATCATAATCAGCAAAACCTAAGCACAGTGGTTTATTATATTCTACAAGTTTCTCAATTGTTCACTGTGTATAGATGATCAGTAGTCGAATACCCGCTTCGGAGTGCTGGTTGTTCACGAGGTTGGTTTTCCTACAAATTAGTTGTTATTCTGTTCGTAAGGACTTTAGTGAAGAGTTTGTAAGTTACTGAAAGTAAGCTAATGAGTTGATATTTACTAAGATTTTTTGAGTCGCTTTTTGAGAAAAGTAAAATAACCATTGCATTACCCCAAGTTTAGGGAATTTTCTTCTTTTGTATTCACCGAATAAATAAATAAGTGGGCGAGCTTGTTTTGTTCTTCTGCTCCTGCATCTGACAGTAAATCTGCAACTATTCCATCTTCTTCCGGGGACATCCTTTTTTTTATACTTTCAAGAGAAATGCTTATTTCGTCTGGTGTTACCTCAGGCATTTCACTTGGGTCAACTGAAAAGTTAGGTATTGGTATTATTGTCTTTAATGCATACAGTTCTTTGTAAAATTCTTCATCCCTTGTCACCATCTACTCTCTGCATTTAATGACTTCACTGTTTTTTATCTTTCAGTGATATAATACTTTTTTCCTAGCGTCATTATTTTTTTACTTTAAACCTAGTTCAGAATTTTTCCTTTTTTGATGGTTTCTTTGATCTGATCCACGTTTCTCTTTCATTTTTCTTCTCACTGTCTCTTGTTGATAAGCTTATTTAATTCCACTTGTTCTATTTCATCTTTCTTTGTTTTTCCTTTCCTTTCCTTTCTTTTCATGAGTTCGAGTGCCGTTTCTGAACACTTCTTGGCTTTGGTTGTATTAGCTTTCCTTACTACCTCAGCTAATTCTCCTAGCACGTTTGTTAGTCTATCATTCAACTCATCAGTGTCAAACTCAGCATAAATTTCAGTCTGAAATCTATTCGTTATTTCTCACTGAAAGGCAGCTTTATTTTCGCTTACTTTTATTCAGCATATCTTTTTATTTTTAATTACCTTCTTTCCTTCACTTCTGAAATTTAATCTGGCCGTCCAACCCACCACTCTATGGTCACTTCCTATATTTACTTTGTTGATAACCGTGACATTTATGTTAGTGTTATTCTTATCTGCTATAGTGATGTCGATTTCTTTTCTGTTTCTGCATTTGGACTTCTCCAGGCCCATTTTCTCCTTGTTCTTTTCTGAAAGAATGTGTTCATTATTCTTATGTAATATATTTCATCAAAATTTTCCACTATTTCTCCTCTTCCTTTCCTTTCTCCTACTACAAATTTTTCCACAGATGCTTTTCCATTTTTCGATCTCCCAACTTTTGCATTGAAGTCTCCCATGAGTATTGTATAGGTGGTCTTTTCTTCTTCCGTAATCTGGGAGATGTCTTCAGAGAATGGTTTTATTTCTTCATCTGAGCTTTCAGAAGTCAGTTCATATACCTGTATTACTTCCAGGGTATATTTTTTGCTTAGTCTAGTTACAATCCATGCTACTTTGTTAGATACACTGCTGAATTTAACAATGTTCTCTGCAAGATTTCTGTTAATTAGAAATCCTTCACCATTAGTTCTTTAATTTTGCCTTCTTCCGTAGTAAAATTGGTGGTTGCTGTCTTGGAGATGAATTAATTATTCTTCTTTTCTGTGGATCTCACTTAGACCTACAATGTCCCAACTAATGTTCTCTAATTCAGTCATTAACGTATCAAGTTTATAGTCTTCTGCAAGGCTTCTGACATTGTACGTGTAGATCTTCATGGATTTCAGTTTGTTTAATGTCCTGGTTTCTAATTTGCCGAGACAGTGCCTACTCACTTTCGGTGGCACACTGCCCGTAAGCACAGGAGACAGTGCGGTTGCACATTTAGTAGATGATGATCCAACTGGAACGCCGCCAAATCATTTCCAAATGAATTCATGATTGGTTGGGAGGACTGTGGCAAATAATCTCATCTCTCTGCCCCATAGTTTCTGGTGAGATCCAATCTTCGTGCCACCTTATTCAGTACATTCGGTGGATCCCCATATACAGAATCCATAGGGGGTCCCATTGTCCGCGCTATCTAAGACGGTACCTAGTATATCTGTAAGGCCTTCCCCTATCCGCCACTCAGGGGCGCCCCAGGTAGCAATGATTCGGCCTCTGGATACATACAGAGAGAGAGAGAGAGAGAGAGAGAGAGAGAGAGAGAGAGAGAGAATCTATCTATCTATCTATCGATGCATATATACAGATAGACAGATAGGCAGATAGATATAGATATATTATATATTTATATCTATCTATCTATAGGTAGACAGATAGCTAGACAGATACTGTATATATATGGAGCCTCCGTGGTACAGTGGTAGAGTGTGCGTTTCGCACTGTGGTGAGCGCGGGTTCGCCTCCCGCCAGAGTTGTGAAAAACTTTGGTAAGCGTTCACCAAGCCACCTGCTACTTTGGCGGACACAAGGGGTGCTGTGGTTGAACCAGTGTCGCATACTAGTATGCTTGCACCCAATTGGCTTAAGGCGGGCCGATTACACTTGGTTCACAGACTACACACATATCCAAAGCCACTACAAGACTACAATTACACTTACAAGCACTTCTCACCCTACATACAGTCTCTACCAGACAGCCTAAGCCACATGGTAGAGATACATTGGCTGTATCGTCCCTGCTTCGGTAGGGATAGGCAGGTCCTGCAGTGGACCTCAACGGCTGAGGATGAGGATATATATATATATTGTGTATGTGTAGATGGGTGGGTATTAACCACGTATATTTGTTTTGCGGGATGTTGTCGCTGCTTTGGCATGCCACTATACTGTTTCAACTGACATGTATCTACCTAATATGGAAAACAGAGAAACTTCCACTAAATGGAAGCAAACTGCGGTACATCGCCACCCTTATGTTTCTGTATTATACCAGCCACTGAGGATAAAATAAATGACATGACATACATTGCGTACAAAGGACAGAAATTTATGAGGCAGTGTTCCTCTACCTCAACACAGAGAACAGTTACTTCATCAGCGTAATGTGTCCATGGAGCAAGCATTTCCTCAGACCCCATTTCTTGTGGAAGGACAAAATCGAAGTTAATCTACAATGACTGCTTGACCTTTTTTCTTGTTTCACTGTCCCTGGACGATTCCCAATATTAAAAAAATGTATTTTCTCCATTCTTCAGATCTTTAGCTATAACTAAAAGTAAAGTTTTCACGAAGACATATTTTCATTCCTTTGCCTCCACTACAGCTTCATGTTTTTCCATTCCGATTCTAATATTTCTCACCAAAAAGGCGATTTATAACGGAAAACGACACTTTTTGAACCTAACCTGAACATCGTTTGGACTTTGGCGTCCTTCAGACCTACCCTGTGCATCCAACAGACCTATTTTGAGTATCCTTTGAACAATAAAAAATTTAACTCTTTCTGTCAAAAGCGGAAAACGAAAGTGACGTTAAAGCGTAACTTAATCCTCAATCATAATGTTTTCAGTTTCCTCGACTTTTCTTCACTCATACATTCAATAACGAATCCAAATCACGTTTTATTTTTCAATATTTTCATATCACTGCATTTTCTTTTACTTAGGGTATCCCACTGGTCTCTTCTAGCGTTTTTCCTGAATTCTCCATCCCACGTTCCCTCTCCAAGCCAAAGACCATTCCTTCGTCTCAGGTCCTCCACTCTGTCCACTTGTGTTCTGATTTTGCCTCTTCTTCATGCCTTTCCTTAGTCACAGCCCACCTCTGCACTTTAGTTTCTGCCATAACCTCCCTTACCTCGTCGTCATCCCAACTCAAATCATTTACTCATATTAGTTTCCAATACTTACCTCGTAAAGTCCCTCCCATCTCGTCTTTCTACCCTAAGCATTCACCCCTGCACCTCTTCCCTTGCATATTTCCCTTGCTCGGCGTTTTTCTGGTTATACAGTAGTTATACTCCCAAGTCTTTTTCCAAACTCCATTTATAGTTTGTGTTCCACTCTGTGAATACTCCTCTTTCAACCTGTCACGAAGCCACAATATCTACTAATGTACCAAGCATCGCCTACAACTCCACCGCCTTTACTGCACCCGCAGGACAGTCCGTCATTTTCCTCTCTAACGTATCCTATAAATGAGTCAACTATGGACAGAAAAAAATACCAGGGTTCTTTTATCTAAGGACTGTTAGCCAGCAGTCAAAAGAAAGAAGTCGACAAGCTGAAACAAAAGACGAATTTTTGTCCCCAACTGCAGGGTACCTCTACCTGATATTCTCGCCATTCTGCATTTAAAGGTGGTCCACGTGACAGGGTGTCACTTGTGGCTGCACGATGCGCGACAACCCACACATCAGCCTGGGATATAAGAGGGGAAAGTGATTTGCTCAAGCTCAGGTTCAGGCTTTATAAAATGAGTGGAGTGGTGCTGTACTACACCTTATGGGTACTGTACTCACCTTTAAACAAGTAATTAACCACATCGTGGATCTCGGGGATAGACAGTAGAAACACAGCGTGTTCTTGAACCAGTTGTTGTGCGTCAGTGACTGCATTTGAAGGTGGTAGACTGTCAGTTCAGGCTCATATCTGAGGGAATGGAGGAGACATACAAATTAACATCGAGAGCAACCAGGTGGAGCCTTGCCGAGTCCCCTGAAATCACAAGTAATATCTGTCTCAATAGCACTGCGACGAGTCCACGTCTGCAACCAAATCCTCCCATCAGCTCGTTTTTTTCCCTTCCAAGATATAAATCTACCTGCTGACCGCAAACACCCACAACTTGACCCAGATATAACCTATGCCCCCCCCCCCCCCCCGAATTTCTCATCCGAGTTCCGGTATGCAGCCCCGCACCCAAGTCTTTCCCCCTCATTTGCATTTTTTCTACCAACATTCTCTTCTCAGTTTTATTCAGCCCCTCACTTCGGTCACTTTTAGACCCTTCCTTACCTCACTTAGCAACTTTACTTTCCCAAGTTCTTATCCCAAGATTAACCCCTCCAGGCGGATACGTGATTGTTATGTAATTTCTCCTAACAGTCTTACTCAGCTCAAAATATTTTTTCCGAAGTGAAGCTATGGACATTAAGATCCCAACCTTAAGGGAGATATTTCCTAATTTGAATGAAATCATCTTTAGTTGGCAAGAATAAAATGCAAAAAAAAGACGTCATCGGACTAAGGAGGTAAGATATTCAACTCTGCTCACATGACTCCCTCTCCCCTCGTCAGCTGCGTGCTTTCCTCACCCTCTGTTTCCTACGCAACATTATATTTCATCCTCCTCAGATATGTCTCTCCCAGTTTCTTCCAAATCTTAGTGACGTTCCCTATTCCAGTATTTACCCCAAGTTTCCGTGCTTAATTATGCGCACAAAAATCCCCCCTTCCCAACCCAAACTGCATTTTTTTTCTAACGCATTCTCTCCAAGCTTTCTTTCAGCCTCTCTCATTTATGTCTCCCCAGCTTCTCCCTAATCTCGCTTAGTAACGTTGTCCCGAAATATTCGACTCAGCTCAAAAAACTCCCCTCTCCTCCCATCACCATTTATAGATCTACCAGTGTGCCTCTCCCAGCTATAGTGCAGTCTCCTCAGTACAGCCTCTACCCCAGCCTCCACCCTCCACCCTTCAGCTCGTATTCTTCCCTCCCCCGGCGTTTAGTGTCGTTGATAAAGACGTGGATTGAGACCTTATCTGGGTGGGCACATAACTTGGCTTCTCCTGACGTCTTGCACACTAAAATTCACTCCCGTGACGCTGCGAAAAAAAATATAGCCTCCAATTTACGATGCTTGCCTGTGTGAATGCTGTAAATCTGGGACCTGGCAAGAGGATGAGTGGGTGAAACGAAAGGTCGAGAGGGAGGGAGGAGTGAATCAGGAAGAGTTTCAGAGGAAGAGAGTAATGAAAACTGTTAAGGAGGAGGAGAGAGAATGGAATGAGTGTGAGAGTAAGGGTCTCGATAATTTCTGCAAAGTAGGCTCCATAAAACCTTTACTTTATCAGTGATTTTCTGCACATGACACGTTAATATTTTTTCTAATTGTATGTAACTATTTCATCGAGACTATGTCGATATTAAAAGCTTGAAATAGCAAAGAAGGTGTACTGTGCAAAATAAATCGTCAAGAAGCAGTTGTTAGATATTCTCCTAAGTGACAAGATTACGGCGCTTGGTAAAGGAAGAAGGAAAGACTGAGAAAGGATGAGCAACTGATAGGGTTTATGAACAAAATGGATTAGAAAGGGAAAAGTGGAGCTGTGTGAAAGGGAAAGAGAACCTGGGTAATGATATAGTTGGAAAAGAGAAAATTCGGAGGATGGTACGAGGAAGTGAAGTGCCAAAGAGGTCAAGATAAAAAAAAAAAAAAAAAAAAAAAAAAAGAGAGTTAGGAAAAGAATAAGAGAGAACTTATGCAGTGCAAGAAGGGGAGAGAGGACTGCAAAGGTTGGCCAAGTAAAAGGGATTGAAGAGGATGACACAGATGAGAGGTTTTAAGGGTCACGCAGAGGAATGAAAGGGTGCAAAAGGAGGGTAGACGGCCTAGACGTGGCCAAGGGAGAAGGCAGAAAGAAAAATGAGGGAATCAGAGAAAGAGAGCTTGGGAGAGGTTGAGAAGGACAAGGGAGGTGGTTCACAATCCAGTTAATGTATGATGGGAAGAGTGCTGCGAGATGCTATGAGAGAGAGAGAGAGAGAGAGAGAGAGAGAGAGAGAGAGAGAGAGAGAGAGAGAGAGAGATAAGATAATGGAGAGAGGAAAGAAAGACTTGAAGGAAAAGGAAGAGAAATAAGGGAGATATGAGATGGAAATAGAAGGAGAAAGAGAAAAAAAGAAAGGAAATAAGTACAAAAAGAACAGGAAGAGACACGACAGAAAGGAAAGGAAAGAAAACAATAAGAGAATTTAAGGGGAAAGAGGAGGAAGAAACGTAGTGAGAAATAAGAAATGTTATGAGAAAGAAGAGAAATAAATGAAAATGACAGCAAAGAAGTGAAAGTAAGAAGAGAACTGTTAGGGAAGAAAAGCTGGACAGAAGGAGACAAGAAAGAAAACTCTCATTACGGTTATCCCTCCCAAGGCCATCGACTTTCTCTTCGGAAATTAAATAGAAAATGTGTGATCTGCTTGAAGAAGTGAAGAAACTTCTCGAACTGAAATAACGACACAAGCTACAACATCATTACATAACCTTTAGACGATTTTATTCAGCTTAAGAGACACGCCTGTAGTGAAGGAGTTCGGCGGAATAACACAACTGGTGATTACACAATCTCCTTCGCTTTGATGACCTCTTTGAATTTTTTTACTTGTCCTACCACCAAGAGATTTAATTTAGAATAAGAACCTCAGATTAATGATTATCGAGTACACGAATGAGTAAGGTATATAATTAATATTTGCTTAAGCAACCGTTAGGTTTCCGACTGTACTGCTGGGTGAACAGGAGCTAAGGAGATGGGAGGTAGGGGATGGAAGGTAAGGAATGGGAGGTAGGGGATGAGAGGAGGGAAATGGGAGGTAGGGGATGAGAGGCAGGAAATGGGAGGTAGTGGAGGTGTTGGGGATGGAGGTGGGTCAAGAGGCTGACTCGTTTGGTGGCGCCTCTTTCAAACTGAACTACCACTGTGATGGTATGGCTGCTGAGCGAATAAGGGAGGTTTATGTACGTTTTATGGGGCGTAATTTGTACCCTCACTTTTCCTCAGGCCGCTGCTTCGTTCTTGATAGTCTGAGATCCCTGTATTGGGAAGTTGATCAATAATTACCCCTGATTATTAATATTGGGTTCTATATATAAAGAGGAGATGTTATATTATTATGTGTGCTCAATACTGGTTTCTTTTTGTAAGGGAGTTGCTGAATTGTTGTGTGTGCCTGATACTGGTATATTTGTATAGGAGGACATGTTAAATAATTACGTGTGCTCTGTACCGGATACTCTGGGCTGGAATTATTAATTAGTTATTTATGCTACTTGTTTTGTTGTTGTTTCTTTTTATCAGCATGCAGTAAAATAGCTTCATGTTCTTAAAACTTTTTTTTTTCTTTTTTTACTGGAGAATAAAGCGAGTGTGCTGTCAATACAAAAGAAGGCTACCAAGAAACCAGTGTCACAAAACTTAACATGAACAACTACACCCACAGAACTCGACTGAAAAAAATAACACAAGCGTGTACCACAAAATGAACGACGCAATATACCACAATAGACATAAGAATATAGGAACATTACATGAGAGGATAACTGCAGCAGACCGGACAGCCTTTGCTACGCAGTTCCTAGAAGACTGTGACTAGACCTTTGGAATTAGATAAGGATAACAGACACAACACCCATAAAACATGAGAACTACCTACCCAGTAAATGATAGCTACACAATTAAAGATTATTACACAGATCATAAAATTCGTGTTAAGTAAATGTCTCTGAGGATAGTACGTATACAAAAGTGAGCCAGGTCAGACTGGTTTGGGGTGAAGGGAGAAAATGTGTTCTACAAGTGGCGTCATCACTTCCGTACCCAACAGACAAGATGGTGTGTCGCTGTGCATGGTGAGTGGAGCTAGGCAGCTGCGGCGTCCACCCGAGAGGCAAACCTCATATTTCCCTGCACCTCGCCTTGGGAAATAACCATGGCCCAACACTGACGAGGTGCTGTGCATAGCAAGAGGGTGCCGGTTCTTTGTATGGTGTACGTACTGTACGTATTGTACTGCACTGTACCCCCTAGAACCAGGTACTTAACTGTGGTCGACGGGTCTTCTCGTCCACACAAGATGGGGATAAGCTACAACAATAATTCTTACTGTACGTAGGTCTCAGGTACGGTCTACATTAACCCCTTCGGTAACAGGGAGCCATTCCATACCGCATAAAGTCGTCTAACGTCACCGGAATGAGATAATCGGTGACATTTTCCCTTACAGTCCTGCACCCTCTCTGAACTCCTTCACTACGATGACTTCTTGTTTTTATTCTTTTTACCATCCGACAACACTGCTCAGCTAAGGCGAGACTTTTCGAGCTGCAGGAGCTAGATGCAGCCTTCTTTAATCCCTTCAGCACGAAAAACGTTTCCTAAGTTCAATGATAACCTCCAGAAGTTGAAAGGAAAAAACGAATTAAACCTAGAAAGCGCTCAGACAGAGCATGCCTCCGCCGTGGATATAAGATCCGGATCCGGATCCACCCCAAAATTCAATCAATTCTTTCTTGGTCCATGGCCCACGTTTCCACAAAATTTCATTGAAATCCATTGAGAACATTTGGAAATACTGTGTGGGATACTCCGGATCCGCATCCGTCTCAAAATTTAATCATTTCTTTCTTGGCCCATGGCCCACCCTTCCACAAAATTTCATCAAAACCCGTTCATAACTTTTTGAGTAATCCAGGATCCGGATCCGTAAATATAGTACACGGATCCGAATCCCCTCAAAATTTAATCAATTCTTTCTTGGTCCTTGGCCCACCTTTCCACAAATTTTAATTGATAATCATTGTGAACTTTTGGAGATATTGTGCGGGATACTCCGGATCCGTAATCATTTCTTCCTTGGACCATGGCACACCCTTCCACAAAATTTCGTCAAAATCCGTTCATACCTTTTTCAGTAATCCTGATAACAGACAGACAGACAAACCAAACAACGAGGGGTAAAACATAACTTCCTTTGCGGAAGTAAAAAAGGAAATTATGGGATTCAAGGGGTCAAATACTCGTCCACACCTCCCTCCACCAGACTCTCCGTTTACCTCTGATTATCCTCCTCCGGTATGCTCATAATTATGTGCTCCCTCGTCTTTTCCCTCCACTTCATCTTGATCTGTCTCATCTTTCTACCATCCTACTACCACACACTCTCATGCATTTTTATTCGTTCCTTAATCTTATTCTTAGTCCCCATGTTCTTTCAACCATCCTATTACGAGTATCATACACTCCCATGAATATTTTTCGTTCCTAAATCTTCCTCTTGGTAAACCTTTATTTTCATCCATCCCACTATCATATACCATCATGCATTCCTCTTCGTTCCTGATTGTTATTTTTGGTCTACCTTTTAAGCATCACCCTCTCATACAATACGTGGTTCCCCGCCTTTTATCCTCCACTTTATAATACACCCTCATACAATCTGCTTTGTTCCTAAATATTATTCTTGGTCTATCACTTTTCCAAACAGAGCATTATCATACATCTTCCGGGCTTCACCTTGCCTTAATATTTCTGATTAATGTCTACTTCCCTCCACCTCACCTTACGTAAATATATGCGTTACGTAGAAGTTAATGCAATGTCACTTGTAATCCAGGACCCTCTTCCCATTCACTCCGACGGTTCCGATCTGTTGGAAGAAGAATAATTAAGTTAATGGAGACTACTAACTACTTTAGGACGTGAGACCATTCCTTGGCTCGGTACTATCATTTGGAGGCCGCAAGAATAATATGAAAATATAAGAAAGTGGTGAAAGTAAATGGTTGAATATCCAGCTTCTAAGCTGCAAAATCTTGTAACTGGCCAAAATCAACTTAACCCCTCCAGTGTGGTTACATTTTGTATTCGTTTATTCATGCAACTGCCTGGAGACCTTAATCCGCTTACCATAGCCCAGTAGCAGTGAAATGTTGATGATAGCTGTAATAAGTCTCTCCCAAACTATATAAAAACCCTTCTGGGCAAGAATATGATAAAATTGATGTCACCGTACAGCAGGGGTTAAAATTAGTTTCCTTAAGTATCTGGCCACCGCAAGAGAGCGGTAGCCAGGATGAAGAAGAAATCGACCGACGTCTTGGCATTTCTCACATTTTTCCCATCGCATCGTTCATCCAGCACTCCCCGTCTTTTTTTCTTTTCTTTTTTTTTCCTCAGGGGTAATCAGGTAGCCGCTTATTAACCCTTAGCTACCGCTGCTTGTGCGATGAATGGGACAAGGGCTGGGTAATGCAGGGGAGGGCGGGGGAATGATGAGAGGTAAAGAGGGCATAAGTTCATTAATAATTTCCAGTTCTCCGATGTTAATATTTGCGTGTATGCCTGACGTTTAATAGCTTGGCATTACTGGGTGCAGGCTGATTGGGTGAGGCCCAGCTGGATGGAAGGATGGTATGGAGGAAGGAAGGATGGAGAAAGGATAACAGAAAAGGAAAAACAATAGGATACTGAAAGACAGTAAAAAAGAAAATATGCAAGGATGAAAAATTTACATGCGAATGAATGAAAATAAGGAAAAAAAAAAAGCAGGAAGACAGGATGGAAGGAATTTCAACGAAGAGAGGGGAAAAAGAATAAAAGGATAAGGTGAGGAAAAATATAAAATTGAAGTGTGTCTAATATTATTGGTTTGGAATTACTGAATAGTAGTTGCTTGTATAAAATGGAACCTTTGTGGCTTCATGGTTACGGATCCATCTTGCTGTATAAATATCTGAGGTTACAAAAACAACACACTGTGGATATCTGAGTGCTGTTGGTAGGGCCTTTCATACGGTTGTATTTTTCCGCACACTGCTGTTTAATTCCGATACCACAGACTGACACAAGGAAGCATCCATTATAATGCATCGACCTTCACATGCATCACTCTCACTAAAAATCTCTCTTCCTTCTTCTTACTTCGCCAGCATGAGAATATGTTAACTACGGCTACCATTCTCTCCAAGGAGAAAGTGAACTTCGTGGACAGCATAGTACAACACAATTCACAACAGTACCGAACAGTACAGAGCAGGTCAATACAATACAGTACACAGCTGTGAATGAAACACTTGAAGAAAGTACTGTGAGTATGAAAATGGAAAAGAAATAAACAAGGGAAGAAACAAAAGGAAAAAAATAAAAAAGAAAGGATGGGAATATGGAAAGAAGAAATGTGGGTAATATAAGGTAAAACAAGGAGAAATAGAACAAAAGAGCAGGCGGAAAAGCAAACAAGCTGGCAGGGCACAATGATAAGAGAAGGAATGGAAGGAGAAAGATGAACGCGAATAAAGCAGGGAGAAAAAAGATGAAGTAAAATTAAACTTGGGAGAACATAGGGGAGGCGGTGGCTCAGTCGGTAGAGAGGTGGCCTGCAGTCCTGACGGACCCAGGTTCGAATCCCGGCTGGGGCAGGGAACAGTTTAAGGATTTGAATTTCATTAAATCAGGCTTTACTGATCTACCAGAAGACCCGCCGACATGTCGTAAAAATACCCCCGCTAATACCAATACACCAGTCCTGTATGAGACAGCCCTAGCATGTATTCAGGGTGGACGGTGGGTGTTGGCGCAGAAGTGGTGACATGTAGAGGTGTATGGTATGTAGGAGGACTGCTGGGCCTTGATACCAGGCTGTCAAGCCTATGCCCAGAGTCGGACACATAAAAAAAATAAATAAATAAAAATAATCGCAGTAAACCCGTGAGTAATGATAGGAAGAAAACAATCATACGGAAAAAAAAAATACTCTCAGCACTATGACGACTTCATTTTGTTTCTGTTGGCTTCCTACGATCTTTCTCATCTTAGGAGAGATATCTCGTCTTTAACGGAGGCAATATCTAATCCCTTCAGATCGAATAAAAGGAAAAACATAGCCGTCTAAATATAACTAAAATATAAGAAATAACTAACAGAATAATTCCTTTGGCTGACCAGAGGAAAAAAAAGAAAAAAGAAAAAACTTGGCATTCACGAGGGAACAGTATTCTTATCCACCAAGAAAACGCAAATGTGAGGTAAAGTCAAGCAGGAAGAATGTGCTTAAACAGGCAAAATATACAAATGCCTACCAGTTGCAAAATATCTCTCTCTTCTCTTGACGTTTATCACCCATTGTCACTGCTGTAAACACGATGTGTGAGAGAGAGAGAGAGAGAGAGAGAGAGAGAGAGAGAGAGAGAGAGAGTGTGTACAAAAACCTCTTCACCAGGAGGACGTCTTTTCAATTTTGTTCTTACCGACAGATTCAGTTTGAGAGTTTCCCGGACTAAAGTTTTTCAATACAGCATTTATTAACTACTTCACCACGAAAAGTCTCTTGGAGCAGAATCGCCTTGCAGTTGCAAGAGTAAAATGCAAATGACGTCCTCGTTCTAAAGGGCGTTACCTGCAAGACGACGACGTCTCTATCTGTACATATTTATATAAAAGTTTATGTCTGTCTGTCTGTTCCCTATGGAAACGAGGTGGATGCATATAGAATTCTCCGAACAACTCTCGTCTCTAGCGGATTTAACTTTTTAGGGCGAATTTAGTTGTATTACAATTGCTAAAGTGGCGCCAAGATGGTCAAGAATAGTACTAATCAAAAATAATCGTCAACGTGATGGAAACATAGTAACGATTACCGTAGTTTATTTATTTTTTTTACATTACCATTATTAGCTACAACGGGATCGGATGGGTGAACAGATTGGTGGGGTGGGCAGGGTTGGTGGGTTATGGAAAATAGTCCATGGTATGAATAGGTCCACGGAGAATACACCAATGGGAAGATGAGCCCAAGGAGGAACATGGGTTCAGTGGATAAAATGGGATCCCGTAGGTCTTCTCCCACAGGGGGAGCGGCAGTCCAGGGTCCCAGACAATGCCTGTATGCACGATCATACGTTTTTACCTGGGCAACGCGGGGTACCCCTGCTGCTCTGTTTTATACCAACTGTCTGTATCTTTGGGGAGATCTTTTGCAGTGAATGGGTTAATGAAGTATATATACTGTGTAATACCTCTTCAGTCTGACAAATCTCTGATTTGCCAGGCTACATACTGTAGTCCGGTGACAGCATGAAGAGAACAAGAGACTTAATGGTATTATAATGGTTGATAACTGAACGCTATTAATTTCCCCATTCATTGTTGGAACAACTCTTGTATTTTACTGCTGTTAACGTTACATGATTTATTAAGCTAATAGTGAATCACACATGCATGATATCAATAATCTATCTATCTACTGTATATACTGCCAGACACCGCAATCCCGTAAGGGGTGGTTATTTGTCTTTGTGTTAGTTGTTTTACGGGAAGGGGTACTTATCCTCCGCCAACCCATTTGCTGACACGTAGGGAACAGGTATGGGTTGGTTATATGGCCACCACCCACGTTGTAAATGGTTTCCTGGCTTACAGGAACTGTTCGGCTTGTCACTCAATGTAAAACCGACTGAAAAGGAAAGAAGAGTAATAAACAGTGACAGGATAGATGGGAGAAATAGGAAGCAAGAGGGCAGACACAGAAAAAGAGTGATAAAGGTGAAGCAAGGAGTAGGCAGCACTACATCATGTGTGTGGATGATTGTCACCACCACCTACCACGAATATCACCAATACCGGTACCATTAATTTTAACATTATTGGGACCAATATTAGCACTGCATTCCAGCTAACACCAGCTAAGGGTGAATCACAAAAACCATCAGCATTATCGTCACCATTATCCATACCTTTTTTCCAACCGAGGATTTGGTGAGATAGAGACATTTGATAGAGAAAAAAATTACTGACGAACCTAGCCAAGTCTGCCTAACTCAATGGGCCACACTCTCATTCACTCACCATAAAAGCCCCGGCAATCATGACTGCCTCATAGGAATACACATCCAAATTTACGCACTATATACAACCAGTCACATAGAGTCAGTCCGAAGACTATCATTTCACCGAGAATGAAGAAGGATGCTAAACCTTTGTCATATACTCTTCCATACAAAAGTCATCCAGTCAGCTTAACCCATTATTAGAGTTACAGGAGCCAGAATGAGTTAGAGATACGAGATGACCAGAAAAAGTGTACAGAGGAGGATAAAAGAGACAAAACTCCACTTAAGATGTTGAAATCCTGAAAGAGGCCTACTTAGCAAAGAGTAGCGGCGGCGGGTGTGGGAGAGGAAACCAAGACGTCACTCATAAATCTAGCCAGAAATTCGTACTTTCTTGACGTTTATAGCTACCCACTTTTCTCAGGATGCTTAAAAAATTGTGTGTGTGTGTGTGTGTGTGTGTGTGTGTGTGTGTGTGTGTGTGTGTGTGTGTGTGTGTGTGTGTGTGTGTGTGTGTGTGTGTGTGTGTGTGTGTGTGTGTGTGTGTGTGTGTGTGTGTGTGTGTGTGTGTGTGTGTGAGAGAGAGAGAGAGAGAGAGAGAGAGAGAGAGAGAGAGAGACCAGTGGTGAGCCAAGATGAAGAGCCTAGTAAATCTGGAACGGTACTTTATCAGACATTAATCTGGTCGGAACAACATCCTCCGTAAATAAAATCTTACCGAACTCAGAAACCTTCCCAGAATCCACAAAATAAAGAGGACATACACTACGATGAGGAAACAGTCTTAAAAACATGAATAAATACGGCAAAGAAGGCACATGAAGAAAAATGATCCCCGTTAGTAACCTGAGGAAATAGGATAGGAGAAGGGGCAGTGAACAAGCGTGTCTCTGGACCACACCTACCCGTTTATGATGTAGGAGGGCGTGTATTGTATGTATTGCCCCCCCCCTCCCCTTCTCCCATTCTCTCTCTCTCTCTCTCTCTCTCTCTCTCTCACACACACACACACACACACACACACACTGGTCCATATCTCATACATTACACATTTCTCATGTTTTTTTTACAAATTAACGTCTTTAAGGCCAAAGTTCTGATGGTTACAGGCACCTGCTTTAAAGCCTTAGCAGAAATGCCACTGAATCTTGATTCTTTTATATGCTTTACTGCTGTTGCGTGAATGAACCAGATATTTACAGAATTTTTACTTATATCTTTCAGAGCTACTGATAATAGTAGTAACAATAATAATAATACTAATACCAATAATAATAATAATGATAATTTAAAAAATGGTAATTATAATAATACTCTCTCTCTCTCTCTCTCTCTCTCTCTCTCTCACTCTACTGGTCCAATAGCTCCCCCTTTCCTCCCCTCCTTTGGTATCTCCTCATCGACGCGTTACCTTGGGTACTTGATGTAAGCCATCCCCTGTTCTACCCACAACACTCCCTCTCCCTCTCCTCCCTGTCTCTCTTCCCCACCTCTCCTCCCCCTCTGCTTTCTCCTGTTCTTTCCCTCACCATCTTCCCTCTGTCCCTCAACCCCCTCTATCTCACTTTCAACTCCTCATCCCTCCCTCATCTCCCTCCTTCACCACTTTCTCATCTCCCTCCTTCACCCCTTTCTCTTCTTTTCCTATCTCCTATAAATCTTCTTCTTCTTCTTCTTCCTCTTCTTCTTCTTCTTCTTCTCTCTCTCTCTCTCTTTCTCTCTCTCCCTGATCATCGCCGTGTGTGTGTGTGTGTGTGTGTGTGTGTGTGTGTGTGTGTGTGTGTGTGTGTGTGTGTGTGTGTGTGTGTGTGTGTGTGTGTGTGTGTGTGTGTGTGTGTGTGTGTGTGTGTGCTCTTCCCTGCTTCAAACCCCCACCTCCACAGCTACAATCTTAGTGCAGTCTCTTATTCTTGTCCCTGTGCTCACTCCACATTTGCCTCCTCCCTTCCCACCACTCCACCTTCATTTTCCTGCCTAATATGATAGTGTTAATTTCCTCTTCCCTCTCATGTTTTTTCCTCTCCGACTTTATAATTATGGTGCTGTTGCTTCTTCTGTTTCTCACCTATTGTGCAATTATAATCGTACTGAGCCCCATCTTCTTCCACTTACCTTTTTCTTCTACTTTACCTCTTTTTTATAATTATGATGGTGCTGACTCCAATCTTCTTTACTTTTATTTCCACTTAAATATTTTACTTCCACTTTTTATTCCAGCTTAAATATAACACGGATAAAAGATGGAAGACATCAGTGGATTCAAAGGGTTACTTTGTCCGCATCATGACTTCAAATAAGCTTATTATTCTCCCAGTTGTCACTGCCACTATTTCTTGATTCCTCCTGCTTGTACACGCCTCCCTCTTTAAAAACTCGTCCCTTCCAGTCCCCTTCTCTTCCCTACCATCTTCCTCTCTTCCTGTCACACTTTCCATAACATTATATTACCAATCATATTATATTCTTCGATATTTCTCCATTAGTTTTCAGAACTTACCTTACTCTTGTTATTCTTCTCTATGTCTACTCCCTTAGCCTATCATCTCCTTTCCTTTGTGATCCTCTCTTTCGTTTCAGTCGTATTCCTCTTTCCATTATCATTAATTTTTCAGGTCTTTCCTCACTCTTCCTTTCCAAAACTCCTTCCTTCGTTTCGTCATCTGTTACCCTTCTGCTTTCCCATTTCCTTCTCTCTCTCTCACTCCATTCTGTTTCCGTTCATCTCCTACTTCCCTATTATTTGAACTATCAGGAAAGCCGATGGTTAATGGGTCAACAGGGTTAGCAGGCTGAGCTCGCAGCTGGGAGGACTGAAGTCAGACTGGTGGATTCAGTATACTTTCCCCTAATGTCTGTTCGTTCAGCAGTATAGCTTGGGATCCTCGGGCTGGTCAGACCAATGGATCCAATACAGTATTCCACTAGTCCTGGTTCACCTGGCTTTATAAATGGGGACCTGGATGTAACATCAACCCTTCCGAGTTGTGTTCCAGAGGAAAAAAGAGACAGGATTTTTTTTTTCTGCCTTAATTACTTTCCTGCTGTTTATATGCATTAAAATAAACCTCCTCTTCCTTTGTCAGCTTTCCCACCTGTTCCCCAACTTCCCATCAAAACCATTCTTCTTCGTCCTTCATGAATGCCTCTCATTTACTCTTCTTATCCCCCTCCTCTCCCCTCTTCTGTCTCATTTCCCCCTTCTCTCCTGCAGGTAAAGAGCTCCCATATATCAGACACCAAAGAGAACCGCCCCCAGACAGAGGTAAGGCCCAGGTCGCCCCATACAGAGAGTAATTACAAGGTAGCTCAGGTGGGAACTAGGCTGGCAGGCTGATAAATGGGGGAGGGGGGTGCCAGGGAAGGTATTACAGTGTGTATTTGGAAGGGGAATTGTGTGTGTGTGTGTGTGTGTGTGTGTGTGTGTGTGTGTGTGTGTGTGTGTGTGTGTGTGTGTGTGTGTGTGTGTGTGTGTGTGTGTGTGTGTGTGTGTGTGTGTGTGTGTGTGTGTGTGTGTGTGTGTGTGTGTGTGTGTGTAATGGACTGAGATCATGAAACTGGGAACACCATAAGTACCCATGAAAACTTATTTATTTATTTATTTATTTTTTATTTCTGTGTTCGACCCTATGCCTAGATTTATACAGGGAAAACGTATGGTGGAATAAGACTGGCATCAAGTATTACATCAATTATTTAGCAAAGCCTGGCAGCCTTATGGTATAGCACTCACTTGTACGGTAAAGGCTGTGACTTGTGCGCGATGGTTCGAACGCTAAAGAGGTGACGAGGTTTTTCTATCATGTTAAATTCGGCCAGGGAAACAGGTTGAACTCCCACCCTTAACCTCTTCATTTCGATGACAAAGTCTTGGCCTCATCGTCGAGAACTTCAGACTATTTATTCAGTTTAAGGGAGACTTTCTGAACAAGGGGGATATATGCTTCAGTGACCCCTTCAGTACAAGAGTATTCTAATATGAGGAATACAACTGTCTTAAGGTTGTAAGAATAGACGAAAAGATTAGGGCATCTAAATTAGAGGGTTAAGTAGTCCGGAATACGATACCCATGCGGGGCCATATTATGCCCCGAAAGGGAGATGATGACAATGACTCAGTAGTACAAAGTGTAAATTTTATATTCAGTTGAACGGAAACTTCTAGTAGCAAAAAAGTTAAGAATCAGTTTCCTTGGGTGACGATGCCTTTCTGTATCCTGTTAACAGACAACATAATGTAACTGAAAGAGAAAAAACGGGAAAAAATAAAGATGACGGATCATTGATACACTGAATCAACTTTGCCAAAGTGCTAGCCATTCCCAAGAATGCACCAGGAATTACTGATATTCCATCCAGGTCCCACGTGGCTCCGCTCAGTGAACATGGGCAAGGGAGACCAAACTCTCCCTAAGCCTCTGACCGACTCGAGAGTCAAACTTACGTTCTTCCAACTGCGACCTTGATTTGTCAACATATGCACCAGCTACTTCCCCCTAAACAAAACCGAAGAAAACTTGAAAACATTCAAGCAAACTTGAGGCTTTCATTAACCCGCTCACACCAAATGGCGTCCCTTCAACTGAGCAAAGTCCTTAAGAGGTGCAGGAACACAGTAAACACGGCGTCATTTAGGCTTAAGGAGTTGAAATTAATCAGGACGAATAATTCTAACCGTTTCAGTTTGCTAATGTGTTTAGTAGTTTGCTTTCGTTACTTACAGACAACTTCATTTCGCATGGGAAAGCGCCTCTGTAGCGGATGAGTTATGGAGGCAATACCTAATTCTTCCAGTTCGAATAGTGTCTCCTAAGCTGAAGAAAATCGTCTAATTGCGCAAACTAAAGTGAAAGTCTACTTATCTCTTTATAACTTACCACCTTGATGCTGGAGGAGATTACCACGAACTGTTCTGGAGAGATGAAGTTTTTACATTTGTTTTTGCCACTACCAGATGATTTTATTCTACCTGGGAGACACTCTTCGAATTGGAAAACTACATATAGTACGAGTGAAAGAGGTTAAGTACCAGTTTTGTTTAAGTAGCAAACTCACCGGTCTGTTAATGTGAGGACCTGGTTCGATTCCCGATGCCCTGGGCTCGCTATGCTTCCGAACCTGTCCGTCAGCGCACGAATAAGGTCGGTGTGTGTTTGGTCGCCTCGCAGGGTCAGGTATAAGGTGAGGTGCTGCAAAAACAAAGTTAAATAAAAACATCTAGAATTGCAGTTGTGGTTTTTGTTCTTGTTAGTGTAAGTATGGGTGTGGTTATGCTGCCTACGAGGTGGATGGCAAAAAAATATAACACTGATCATTGTGACTGTTTATGCCATACACTGGTTGTGAAGTGGTTGCAAAAGCTTAGATATACACAGGATTACATAGAATTAAAGGTATACGAATTTGTTCCTTAGTGTGGGCATGGATGTTGTTATACTGGCCGGGAGGTACCTTAAGAAACCGCAAGTCATGAATACGGTGATTGTTGATGTGACAGGTTGGTTATGAGGCTGCTGAACTGCATCTGGAGTTATAGTTATAATTTTTATGATAGCTGATGTCAGCATGACGTAGTTAAGCTGTTTTTTTTTTTTTTTTTTTTTTCAGAGGAAGGAAAAACAAATGGCAGCAAACAAAACAAATCTACGGTATGATGATCGGATTTCTGTACGTCTGTGGGTTTGTTTGTTACCGTAACACAGCAAAAACGGTGCATGTAGCGCAAATTTTTGTTACAGCAAGACACCGTTAAAATGCTCTAACTTGAAGAATGAAACAAGTTCCAGGTTAATCGGGCCGCCGGTTTCCGAGTTATGAATCATTTCTGAAGATAGGAAGCGATTTGAAATCGAGCGAAGGCCTGTCAGCAAGTATATCTAGAAATAAATCTGTGGTTGTTGGTTTAAGTATTGGTTTGGATATAACGATAACCAGTCTGATAAAGACAAAATAAGAATTATATACATAAAAATGAAATCAAATATCGTAAATTACAGCTGGAACAGACGTTATAATTACTCCACCTGGAGATAAATACATCAATATTGGAAGCTGTAAATGCTTGTGTGAGTATGGGTTTGGATATAATGATTACTAGGCAGCTGCAGGCAGTATAAAGTGAATGCAGTAAGTCCTCATTAAATGTATAAATATCTTTCAAATTTGCCACATTAATTATATATATATATATATATATATATATATATATATATATATATATATATATATATATATATATACCAGCCTACATCTATCTATCTATCTATCTACGAGTGTTCTGTCAACCCAACTGTGAGGTGACACCATATGTGGCAAAGGGGGTGGAATAGGGATACCAAAATACGGGAGGAAGGGTAAGGGTGCTGATTGTCTAATGTATCCATCTGTCTGGCGATCTGTTTATCTACCATTTTATCTCTTCATCTATCTACATGTTCATCCATCTAACTGCTGCTCGACTCTTGCTGGGTCACCTACAGCACGCGTGTTTGTAGCTTTATTTAGTTTTCTTTCAATCTGTAAATCCTGACCTAATTCTCTGTCAGTGTATATATATATATATATATATATATATATATATATATATATATATATATATATATATATATATATATATATATATATATATATAATATATATATATATATATGTATGTGTGTGTGTGTGTGTGTGTGTCTAAATTTCCTCTTTACCTCTCTATTAACCAATTACTCTACTTATATATCTCTATTCCGCTGCCTACCTACCAGACTGTGTATCTATCTCTTTTTATCCATCCATCTACCTATCTATTTGCCTAATGTCTGATACTGCACCCAGTAAGTTGTGGTTAGGGGAAGGAAATGAGACAAGTGGGTGTGGTTACTAAGACACACACACACACACACACACACACACACACACACACACACACACACTAAACGGGCTATCAAACACACGAGGGGTAACCACAATATTTGACTGCCGTAATGGTCAGTAGGAGAGCCGTGTGTGTGTGTGTGTGTGTGTGTGTGTGTGTGTGTGTGTGTGTGTGTGTGTGTGTGTGTGTGTGTGTGCGTTTCTC